>NC_054374.1:145227696-145827696 GCF_017654675.1 Xenopus laevis | reverse complement strand
ATATGAGTTTTTAAAAAACCCATTAATCCCATTAATTCGAAATCTAAATTTATCAAAAAAATTAAATTTTTGAAACTCGGATGAATTAAATTGACCCAAAAACTCGATTTGACTCGAATCGATTAGTTTTTTTCTCAGAAAAAAACTCGAATGTCAGGAAGGCTGAAAATAACTCCAAATGGATCCCTGGACGTCTCCCATTGACTTAAACAGCAATTCAGCAGGTTTTAGGTTGCGAATAGTCAAATTCGATTTCTTAAAGGGCCAGAGTATTTGAAAATCAAATTAAATTTTTTTCAAAAACTCAAATCGAATTTGAATAACTCCCTAGTCTAATTTGACAGTTTTGACCATAAAAAGGTTAGAATTCTCAATTCCCCCCTTGATAAAACTGCCTCTTTATGTCTACATGGGCACCTTTATAGACTATTATAGGAAATCCTTTCTTCATACCAGGCTTATATCCCAGGAGCTTTGCTTTATAGGGTAAACATAACCTCCTTAATTCAGTAAAATGCCATTAAATCTTTCCAGTCCATTAAATCTAGTTTCTCTAAGGAAGAAATTACACACTCAGGCTACACTCAGGTTAAACATTTTATTCATTCTTTGCTGTAATCAGACTTCTGGCTTCAATACTGTATATCCAGTTTTTGAAATTTTTATGTGAATTTTATCCAAATGACCCAGGTGCATTGTCTAGAATTGATAGCTTTCTCCTCTCTAATGCAACTGAGCTGCACAGTGAGAACAAGATATCTTCAACAAAATATCTTAAAATGAACAATATTTGGGATGGTGCCTGACCCCTCAAAGGAAACACAAAATAGAATCAACTGCTTCCATTCTATAAATGGTGTAGACATATTTTGTCTCCTCCGGCTAAATGCCTCACTTTGGCTGGGAGTTTCAACTCTTAACTAAAATCCAACAAATCTTCTCTATGAAAGAACACTGTTGCTACATCTATGGACATATGGACCCTTTGAATTTGTCATAATGAAAACCCAACTTGATTCCACAAGTTATTTCTTTGTTGTCCGTGTGTTAATTTTAGTTGTCTTTTCTTTCTCCCTTTTGTTAATAGGTTCACTCCCGAAATCCATATATTTTTTGGAAATTACACATTCTCCTAAATCCAAAATTGATAAATATTCCAAACTACCAAATTGCAAAGCTTTCTCGATAATTTTGATAGAATGTTACTCTTAATTAATATCATTCTCACAAAATAGCCATTAATATCAGTAGTATTTTCCTTTTCCATTAATCAGCAATGGTGGCACTGCATTTATTATTATATAGCATTCTTTCAGCGTCTCACCTTATTGTTTAAAGCAATTGCCTACCATATGAAAAAATATTGAAATATAGTGAAAACTGATCTGTTGTTTTCACATAACGACACCAACTAATAAAAAATGGTACATTTTACCTTCTCACCTCACCTTAATTCAGCAGTGATTTGTTCAGCAGTCTTAAATTAATTGTTGTGCGGAAACATTTAGAAGAATCGATTCCTAAAACTTGACAAGCCAACATCTTGTATCAACAGTGCACATTAAGAATGGTTGGGAAACATTAGCATTTTTTCAGACAAATGCTTTTTTTCCATTAGATAAAAAGGCTTCTTAAGGATATAAATTATAAACGTATACATCAGCTCTATTCTTAAAAATATTCTTCACTTGTCTTTATACAATTTATTTTGACAATGCATTTGTGCTGTGATGATGTGGCACTTCATAACTCACAATGTGGTCTACTGTATCTCTGGATCGATTAGCACTAATTAATCTTAGCTCAAGACAACAGAAAGAAATGAATCGGGTAAATTGCTACTGACATTCTATTTGCTGGGTCATAGTGCAAGTTTGCTGTGTCAGCAGGTACGAGCAAAAGAATGGGCAAATATCCGATTTAAAGGAGTTTGAATAATGATTGTATGACACTATTTAATCAACAGAGACACAACTATTTGTATATGTAGTACAGACATAGCCAGTTTTATTTCTTTGAATCGTACCTGAAATCATATACAGATAAAAAAGTGTAAATCAGGTTCTAGCTCAGGTTCAGGTTCTAGCTCCACATATATTGCTCAGAAACCTATACTTTGTTTTTAATAAGTGTACAACTGCTCTGTATGTACTTATCTATACTTTAAAATAGAGTCCTGCAGCGGGTCGGGTACACGCGGTTTACCCGCAAAAACCTGCGGTACCTTGCGGGTTGAGGGGAGAAGTTCTGGGTGCGGGTAAAGACGCGGGTCTTCTCAATAGCGATCCTTTTTTCTTGTCACGGCTACTTCCAATGACGTCATTTCCGGTTTATAATGACAGCACTTCCTGTTTTACTCCTTTTTTCTGATCACGTCTACTTCAGAATATGTCACTTCCGGTTTACAATGACAGCACTTCCTAATTCTTGATGGTCAGCGGGTCGCGGAACCGGGTTGCGGATAAGGTACTTGCGGGTAGGGTCGGGTAGTGGTTCCAAGCGGGTAAGAATGCGGGTACGGGTCGGGTACGGGTCCCAAAAAATGGACCTGCGCAGGACTCTACTTTAAAACCCAATGCATCCGCATAAAGGCAGGTCTGCACCAAGACTCTTACTACTGAGTCATACCTTTGTAATACATGCAGAATGTTGTTTGGCATTGTCTTGCTGAGATAAACAAAGCCTTCCCTTAAAAAGATGCCATCTAGATAAGCATCAAATGGTGCTCCAAAACCCATTTATATTGTTGAGCATACCTTCTTGCATTTACCATGTGCTCAGATGCACCACAATAACATCACTCTTTAGCCTAAAGACATGGCATCCATGATTTTCAAAATATTTTTTTTTACATTTTGATTCTTCAGACCACAGGATAGTTTTCAACTTCACCTCAATCCATTTCAAATGAGATTAGGCCTACAGAAGGCGGCAGTCTTTCTAGATCATGTTTATATAGTGAATAAATAAGTCACAGAGGAGTTCCATGACATAAAAAAGCACAAGGCCTTCGACCGAGTGCTTTTATACAAGTCATGGAACTCCGAGGTTACTTCTAATATCTTCATATTTTTCAACTAAGTTACTTTATTATAATACACAAGTTTATGTTAGTCATGTAGCAAAAATGACACCACTAAGTTCTGTTTACAACTGATGACCTCACTAAGTGCCATTTATAAGGATATCAT
This sequence comes from Xenopus laevis, assembly GCF_017654675.1. Classification (NCBI taxonomy): domain Eukaryota; kingdom Metazoa; phylum Chordata; class Amphibia; order Anura; family Pipidae; genus Xenopus; species Xenopus laevis. The sequence goes on along the minus strand of NC_054374.1, from coordinate 145,824,505 downwards.
TTACAGGATACTTCATAGTTTTTTTGTATTACGTAAGAATTCTCATTTGCCTGGTAGAATCTTTACTTACATTTGTGGATGCATCCAGGGGCGATCTGTGGGCTGCTGCTGCCACCTGAGGCAGCAGCCCCATGGCTGCCCCCTCTCCCGAGCTGTGCTTAAATGCTTAGCGTCGGAGCTACAGTAGCTCAATGAGCATCACAGTGCACTAGCAGAGTCAAATTTCCAGTTTAAAAGCTTGAAATTTGGCTCTTAAAGTTATAGGAGGCGGCTTTTTGCCACCCCCTGTAACTGGCCGCTCACTGCCGCCTGAGGCAAGGTTCTCACCCCTGGATGCATCGACAAGCTGTGTTCTCAGACAAATGTTTTTGATAGTGTTCCTGAGTCAATTCAGTTATTTCCTTTATAGAATCATATATGTTTTAAATCCAGTGCTTTCTGAGGGCTCATATTTTGGGCATCAGCCTTCAGTCTTGTCCCAATCATACATTACTGTTCTATGGCTCGAATCTAGGAATCCATGAATCCATTTAACTTTATATTTAACATCGTTCTAACTGCTGATTTTTCACCCATTGCCAATGCTATTTTTATTTTCTAATTTATAATGAGTAATGAAAATATCTGTTTCTTGTTTGGTTGGCCAATTGAGTGGCCACATAATATATGGTTCACTGGTAAGCTTTATTGAAAGGATGTATTAAACAATTAATTGCTGGGAATGTTTTAATATTGTGCTTGTTTCCTAGACCCCTTCACATCTTGTACTTTAAACCACTTCTGTTTGAGGGCTGAAGTTGCCAACATTACTAAAACAGCCTACAGTGTGAGCCTTTGCTAATTTGTTGGGTGGTGTTTGAGTTTCATCCCAATTCATAGCTATACGCCTTCAGGGCTAGACTCACTACAAATCTCAGTTGAATAATGTTTTGGTTGGTGTTTGCAACCAGTATAAAAATATAACTCACATAACTTTTTTAAAACTAAAAATGCAGGTTATTTTTTTGTCATAGTCTTTAACCATAATCTTAGAAATAGTCTGGGACAGTCAAATGAAACAAATATGAAATATTTGAATTCTGTAGTTATCTTGCTCCTCATTCCAGTAAAGTGGCATATTTACTAAATGGTGAAGGTTGAAATTTGGCGTATTTTCACCTAAAATGAAAATTTGCCACAACATCGATAATCTACCAAAAAGAGAATGCATGAGTTGATGATTTTTTCACATTGGTGAGAACTCACGTGTTTTTTTTCTCCAGTGAATATTAACCAATTTGCAAAATAATGTATTTTCGTCAAGAAAAATTCTTTCAGGTTAAGGCCAGTGAAATGCCTTTAAAAATATAATGCAGCCACTTTTGCATCTCATTGTCTTCCTCACTTCCTCCATGCTAATTTCCCACATATTTCATTTGAATGTATGTCAGGAGATAACTCGCCACATTTCTATCACAACAGCTTACAGTACAATTTATAACAAATGTGAAATGTCTTATGAAAATACACCCAACTAATTTAAGCGAACATTGGCAATGGTAGACATTTAGAAAAGGGACACTTCAGTAAATATGTCCTCAAGTTTGTAGATGTCAAAGGTGATGTTGCATTAAAAGGAGTAAAAAAATTGTATCTACTGCTTTCCAAGAAAATAACGAAATTGCTGTGAACTCCTCCTTAGTATAAAGACTGAGAACAAATAAAGGTCAAATTATTGTAGAAATAAATAAGACTCTGCTAGATCTATCCCTGCAAGACTGACTGGGGTTGAAGAATGTCATCAATAACAGACTGATTTCAGTTGGGTTTGGATTTAAAAGGACTTTTATTGAAATAGAGAGTGAAAAATCCTTTAAACCTCCTGCCAGGCACATTTTGTAACTAATAGTAGTACTGAGGACTCTTCTGTCCTGGATGTGCAAGTGCTTTGGTGTTCAGTAAAAAGAATTCAAGTCCTTTGAACTTTGAAAGTATTGGCCATTTTAGGTCCTCTTCACAATCTTCAGCCTGGGGAGCTCTGAAATGGAAAGCGAGACAGGTTAGCAAAAGTCATTTAAGCCTGGGTTCATTAAGGAACATGGCTTGGTTTGTTCTCCATGGAGAATTTCATTAATCAGTTCTTGTGATATGATTTCAGTTATTCTGTAGAGGTCAGGTTGGTTCTTTGTTTTAAAAGAGAATGTTTTAGGCAATTATTAAATATTACTAGTATGTGCCAAGATCTTTGCTTCTCTTCGTATTCAGCAACATATGCAACATCAAACTAAAACATAAAAACTTGCATTTTAATAAGTCATTTTATTTGTAAAATAATCTGCAGTCTGACAGCTTTTGACTAAAGCACATTTCTGTCTTTAGAAGGCACATTTAGAAACCATAGTTTTATTTAGAAACGCTGTTTTAGGTTTTTAGTTGCCTTGAAGGGATTTATGTGTACAAAAAGAAATGCAAAGATACCTTCCTTCAAGAACTAAGGAGAAGAATTGTGTAGTTCACATATTACATTTAATTGGGGCAGAATAGGATTTTACTTTGTGTAAACACTTTGAGACTTGAAAGATTCTAATATCAAACATATGCAGGTCTAATGAAAGGTATACAGCACGCTACTGCATTCTTCCTCTCTGCTTCTTCTATTATATGGCCTTTTTCTGTGCTATTAAAAAAACAGTGATTGTAAAAGTAAAAACTACTGTAAAAGTTGCCTATATGTATATGTTTTGTACCTAAACTAGGGATGCACCAAATCCACAGTTTTCCACAATCCTTCGCAAAAGATTCAGCCAAATACCGAATGGAATCCTAATTTGCATATGCAAATTAGGGGTGGGAAAGGGGAAACCATTTTTTATTTCCTTGTTTTTTGACAAAAAGTCATGCAATTTCCTTCCCGTCCCTAATTTGCATATGCAAATTCGGATTTGTTTCGGCCGGCAGAAGGATTTGGTTGAATCCTGCTGAAAAAGGCCAAATTTGGTGCATCCCTAACCTAAACCCTCATAGTATATACAGTGCTATGCAATATGTTGGCGCTATATAAATACATGTTAATAATAATAATAATAATAATATAATACATTTTAGTCAAACGATTAAGAGGTCAGAGGGATGTGAGGTTTCCAATTCATGCACATGCACAAGTAGCTGCCAGCCAAGTTATGGGTTTTCATGGAACCATTCTCCCAGATAGGACCAAAGCAATACCAAATACATTGGGGGCTTTAAGCTTTTTGGACACGGGCAGCAAGAAGTGTTACACGTTCTACCAAACTGACAACATTTTTTGCCTGTATACAGACAAATGATTTTCTGTTTACAATTTGATCTCAGCTAGGTATCTTCCTACTGAATATGTCAGGAACTTCACTTTGCTGATGATTGAATCAATGCCTAAATGTAATCACTGGCAGAATGCTTTTGTTTCAGTGGAAAGGAGGGGAAATTCTATCCCTGTTCAAACACTTTGAAAAACTGAATTTACATTATTATTTCCTGTAGTAGATTATTTTCTTTTCCTCCCGCAGTTTTTATGGAGATTTTAGGAGGCTACAATTTGAAGCTGCATATATCAATGTAGACAAACAACAATACAATACATAAGAGTTCTGTGCATTGTGCTTCAGATCGGATGGGTGGATTTATATACAGGGCTGTGGGACTGTTTTATAATACATATCTGTTTTGCCTAAAAATGTAATAGGAAGTGTAGATTTAACTTGCATAATATAGGCTGCATGGGGGAATACCTACACAAAAAAGACGTGTACCTCATGTAACATCCAAGGTAGAGCCCATATGTGAGGGAGCACACCCCTTTGCCCTGCAGTAGCAGCCCTGGTCTCAGCCACCACCTTATAACCTGATTGGGAGAAAATGTTAATCTCCATTAGTTATATCCATTAGCTTTCAAAGGAGAGAGATAACCTAGACCACATCATTTGTTCCATGAGATTAATCCTCCCCCACTTGCAGCTTTAAAGAGAGAGAGAGACTGCCCAGACCAACACCCATTACCAAAGGCATGGGACCACCATTTAAAAGGTGGCTTATCAATTTTATGATCATCATTTTGTAACAAAAAAAAACCCCTGTCTTTGTAAATACGTGCATCTGCATAGATTACTTATGTGAAAAGGGGCCAGGGAATGTGCATTGATCAATCTCTCTGTAGTTAATTTAGCCTAATCAGTAGCACTTCCATTATATTTTAGTATTCAGCCATGGAGTGCTCCCACGTTTCCTTTTTTTGCACACATAATGTGGTACTGTCCCCGTATATACCCGTTCTGGTTATCTGTAGAAACCCTCTTGGGTAAAGTGGGTAAAACCCCTTAACCACGCTGGTTGTGAACCACTTGACTCCAACACCATGGCAGAGCAGAAACTACTCAACTATATCTTGACTGCATCTAGTGTTTACAGGTTGGTAGACATGGGGGAGATGGAGCACATGACACCAGAATACAGGGTACGCCCCCTCGATTCAATAAGGTGTGGGCCACATTGGACCTCTTTACAACCACCAACATTTATACAGAACTGACCACGTAATGCCCAGACTCTCTACAAGATACATAGATCTGGATTTAGTACCCATTGAATACAAATTATACTTCCCCATGAAGCCCTGTACCTTTCTGTTTGTATTGCTGTTAACTTGATTACCCCAGTTTACTTCCCCAAGGTATCACTCTTGCCTTCCATACTGCTTTGATCTTTCAACCTAACGCAAGAACCTTGGTTGGATTATATGGACTGTAACCATATTAATGTGTTAACTTTAATTCTTCATTCAATGGTCCTGTAGTATCCTCTAGACTAGACCATAGTATATGGTATTCTATTTTTTCTTTTGTTATGAATCTGTTAAAACTTTTATAAAAAATGTTTACAAAAAAAAATGAAAGCAGATGTCTATTTAGTCAAAGTTTTGGTCCTTCTTGGGACCTTTCAAACAACCCAGGGAGGCTAAATAAACATTTGTTTTAATATTTTAAGCCCCCTTGAGTGCACCATTTCTTTATGGATTATATATATATATATATATATATATATATATATATATATATATATATATGTTCAAGCACTGATGCACATGTCCTGTACGCTGTTTGTCATTTAAATATATTGGCATTTATTGGACCATACCAGCGCTGTGTGAGACATGAGAGGAGCAAGAGGAAGAGTGAGAGGAAGTCAGTGATGCCCTGCAATGGAACGATCTTTAGAAATTCTTATTGTAGTTCAATTGAGATATGCAAGTTGAGTATCTCCTAAACCATTTATTTTTTTGGTAATGCTTATATGTATATTAGAAAAATGCTTCCTTAGTAGAGAGAAAGATATTTACAAATCCTATATAATAAAATCCAAGTGTCTCTGCGTCCAGTCCGTCCCTGTGTCCGTGGAAATGCGCTACTGCGCATGTGCCAATTCGCTACTGCGCATGTGCCAATGCGCTACTGCGCATGTGCCCCTGTGTCCGTGGAAATGCGCTACTGCGCATGTGCCCCACGGCCTGTCTTCTTGCCGGTTCCTGCAAAGTCTAGCGGAGTCTGAGGATAGAGAATCTGTGGGGTCTCAGCCCAAAGCAACTTGGCCACAGATCTAATTGCCCCGAGCTGATCGGCGACCCCTGCAAAGTGAGAGATAATCGGGTGCCAAGTGTTCCCCGGGGTCGGGGGCAGAGATGTACGCCACTGGATTGGCCCCGTTTTACGCCTCTTACCACTTGAACCTGTGGCCGGCGTATTGCATTGGCGCAGCCGCGAGTGGGGCCGGGGGATTCGCAACTCTGGACACTGCCAAGAAACCCTCCTTCTGTATCGCTGACATTTTACACGCTGGCGACCCCGACAGCGCCCTATGCTCCTCAGCCCTGACTGTGGGGGTCATGTACCCGGCCCAATACCAGTCTGCTGCTGGCTCCCCACTCAGACCCACCCCGGTCACCCCTGAGTCCGGCTTCCACCACAGACTGTCCCCTCTGCCCCACTACCAACCGCACCGGCTGCGGAGTCTCTGGCAGAGCGAGAATGCACGGGAGCAGCCAGCCAGCGCCCTCCAGCAAAGACCTCAAGTTCGGCATCCATCGGATCTTATCTGCTGAGTTTGACCCCGAAGTGAAGGAAGGCAACACGCTGAGAGGTAAATCCCACCACCAGACTGATCCCCATAACTCTCCCTCCCGTTCTACCCCCTTACACTGGCCACATACCATCCAACTGCCACTTCTTCCCCAGGCTTCACACTGACCATTCTAATCGCACGTCTGACAGTTGCACAGGCCACACAGTGGAAATCGCATCTACTCTGCTGGCATTCCGACTGAAAGGCACCGCCACCCAAGTAAATAAAGAAAATGCAATTCTAAGCACCTCACCAATGTTAACACCCCCCTGGCCACCAATGTTAACCCCCCCTGGCCACCAATGTTAACACCCCCTGGGCACCAGCATTAACCCCCTGGCCACCCTGCCTACTAATGTTACCCATTCTGAAATGTTGGGAGGTATGTGACGACATATGTTCTAGCGCCCGTTAATTTAACGGGCTTAATGTCTAGTGTTATTATAAAGGTGGACCATCACTTGTTGGCTAAATACATGCAACACTAAAAAATTTAGCCAATGTATCCTTATGTGTGTCTATTGTTATTTTCCATTACTATGTAAATTCTAGAGGCCTTGTTTACACGTTTACTGCTTTTTAAATAGCAGTTAGATTGACTTGTGTGTGCTATGGAGTTTGGTAATCTAAACTAAAACTTAGTAATTAGTCTGCCCTGCCCATATACCCGGGCCCTTGTGTTTCAACAAGACCGAAACTCATTGAGTGTTTTCCCTGTGCCCCAGTAGGCTAGTCTGACCCTGGAAGCTATTACAGTCTCCTGACTAGGCTATAGCTCCAGAGATCCCTCAATGTCCTGTCCTGAATCAATAGGCAGAGCACACTTACATCTCAAGAATTTATCATAAAAGTCACTCCTGTGCTGAACACTGGTAGTGATGACAATCGGACTTGTGAAACTTTTAGTTAAATTTTGTCCGATTTAAATTGAAACGCAAGGGCCCGGGTATATGGACAGGACAGATTAATTACTAAGTTTTAGTGCAGTTGTATGACTTTTGATGCATCATGTGCCATCAAATTAGCTGCCACTCCACCTGGTGAGTTCAACACTGGAATTCTGGGGGAAATGCTGCATTATTTGAAAAACCAGGACGATTGCTCTCAACATTACACTTTGCTCACTGCACTTTTGTAAATTAACACTATACTGGGAATAGCATCTAATAGCACTATTGTTTTTTGACCACATGACCAGGCAGGCTTTTGGTAAGTATTATTGTATAATGATTTTAATAAAATCAGGCATATTTTATATTAAATATATTAATGGAATTTGTTTCATCATTTGACATGTTTCTATGTTTAGTATTTCTTCTTTATTTCTATTTACTGTATTGTTACACACGTCTAACAATGTTTGTTTCATGTTAACCCTTAGATTGCATTGTACATATGGAAGAAGCTTGACGGCCAGGAACTTACACACGTGAAACAGTTTTGTTCATCTGCCTCATCCAAGGCTGCAGAATGTGCTACCACATTTAATAGTGCCCTGCCTGTCTGTGTGAGTATTATTACATTTATGGGCCCCTTTTTCCTGGAATGCATTGATATATGTATCAGGTAGGTAGTGTTCAACTGCCAGGCTACAGCACATTAGGGGGCAAATTCATCAAGGGTCGAATTTCGAGGGGTTAAATCCCTCGAAATTCGACTTGGGAATAGAATCGAATAGGCAATTCGGGCGAATTTACGCGCTGGCGAATAGTCAAATTGGCGCTCGATCGAATATTCGCTCGAAGTATTTTCATTCGATCGAATGCCTTTTTATTCGATCAAAAACTTGGAAAACAAGCCTATGGGACTTTCCCATAGGCTTTTAAAGCAATTCGGTAGGTTTAATCTGGCAAAGTAGGCAGTCAAGTATTTTTAAAAGAGACAGTACTTCGACTATCGAATGGGCGAATAGTCGCAGCGTTTTTGTGCTCGATCCAGTACTTCGACTATCGAATGGCGAATAGTCGCAGCGTTTTTGCGCTCAATCTATTCGAATCATTCTACTCAGGCGAATTTACGCCAATTCGATAGTCGAGGAGCACAAAAATTCTACTTTTTTTTACTTCTAATCCTTCACTCGAAGTTAGTGAATCAGCCCCTAGCTGTCAGCATTAGAACATATTTACCAGGAACTCTTTCCCCTGTGGCAATGAGCCACAATATAAGAGGTTGTTATTGTCACACCTACAAAACATGATCTGCTTAGTGGTCTTTAGAATAATGTCTTTGTGTTATAACCTATTTTCAATAACTGAAAAGTGTTATTGAAAAAAAAGTTACAGAATGGATTTCTTTCAAAAGAATCATTAAAGAACAAGGACATGGGTAATCACTGAGGGTGCCAAGTTGGTAGGCAACCCCCAACGATTCTAGTTGCTTACTTCAGACCCCATTCTTCCTTCGAAAATGTCTTAAGAGTATTTCTTTTTAGAGTTAGCATACTATTCTCTGCACTTGGGTATTCTTGGTATGTAAATGGTCAAATAATGCTACACATGCTCGAGATGGACACGGTATAGGATACCCTGGACTGATGCATATTTGGAAGAAAAAGAGTGCTGGTCCGGGGTCTGATGTATGCAACTAGAATCAATGACTCTCCTGTAACTTTTCTATTAAAATATTTTCTAGTTTTTGATCTGATTTACCGACCATGGGGCAGATTTGCTAAAGGGCGAAGTGGCAAACGCTGGCAACAATTCGCCAGCGTTACCACCCGCAGGGACAATGCTGATTTACTAACAGGTGCATGGACGAAACTCCATAAATTCTCTAAAATGTGGATTTACTGAACATAACCGGTTTCCCCCATACATTTTCTAACATATAGTACATAAACTATACAGTTGGCTCATGTGTAGGACATTATAACAAATCTATTTTCTTTATTAAGTTTCTCTGGACATGTGGAAATAACAGTGGAAACGTAATGAATTTGCTGCAACATATAACATACATTTCTCGCTGTATGCAAATTAACCTGAGCGCAGAAATTTGCTCTAGGCAGAAATGAACACTAGCGCATCTTTTCTTTGATTTGCTCGCATTGATGAAGTGACGCTAGCAAAAAGTCGTCAGCATTCGGCGCCCACAACGAAACTCCTGAACTTGTCAGAGCGAATTTTTGCCTGGCGAAGTGTAACCATGGGTGCGAAGCGGTAGTTGGCGGCTTTTCGCAGGTTAGTGAATCTACCCCCAATGTTCTTTGGGGGTCAGCTGCAAATGTGTTCTACATTAAAACAGCCAAATTTCCTTTAAAAAAAAAAAAAAAAAAAAGTTTTTTTATTTAGGCTCTAAGTTGCTTTGCTCTTTGCTACCTCTGGTAAAATGCACCTGATGGGAAAAGTCTTTTATTCTATGTGACAAAAATGGCAAGGTCACAAACATCCTTCTATTTTACCTTTTCTCCAAAAAACGGTTTGGCAGCAAAACAATACAGTAAGACACAGTTCTGCTCCATTTAGGTGGCCTGCGTTTTTCTCTACCTTAAAGTTACAGATTTGTTCTGTCTCTGTTATATTTGGCAAAATAATGTTTCGTCCTCAAAATGATTCAAACACCAGAGATATGGAATTGATATTTTTGTGCTGAATTCTTTTACAAGTCACTAAGGAAATTTTAAAAAGTGTGAATGATGGAAATCGGGGACAAGAATCTGTTTTGTTTTCCTTATTCCATAGAATTATAGTTCACAGCTGTATCTTGTTAAAAAGGTAACAGCCAGACACACACATGGCAAGCGTCTGTTCTTGTAGATGCAATATGGAGGGGATGTTGACTTTAAATTTCTATGTAAGGTACTGTACAAATGTAATACATAGAAGAAGTTTAAAGGGATACTGTCATGGGGAAATTTTTTTTTAATTCAAAACGCATCAGTTAATAGTGCTGCTCCAGCAGAATTCTGCACTGAAATCCATTTCTCAAAAGAGCAAACATTTTTTTTATATTCAATTTTGAAATCTGACATGGAGCTAGACATATTGTCAATTTCCCAGCTGCCCCTGGTCATTTGACTTGTGCCTGCACTTTAGGAGAGAAATGCTTTCTGGCAGGCTGACAGGATCCCTTTAAATGTATTCAAACATTTCCATACATTGTTTATCATTTTAGATTATTTTATAACATCTTTTTTTTTATTTATATACACAATATCAAAAACAAAATGTGGAATATAATTTGTGAACATGTATCAGCAATTCTGGAACAGACATTTGACAATAAATGAAAGCCAGATCCCACAGTTATATTATCAGACACATTTATTAATAATAAATAATCAGTGTGTTTTTGTGGAAATACAAAACTAGAATACAAAAATTACCTTTGTTAAAAGGGTAACTGTCATTGCTGTAAACATTCCCCCATACTATAGTGGATATACATCTTGTTTGCAAATAGGCTGTATTATAATTTTTCTTCATCAACTTTTTTTTGAATTTTAGTTCTGTAAATTACCACAATATATTTTAAATGAAACAACTCAGATGCAGTTGAACTGCAGACTTCCAGCTTTAATTCAGTGTGTTGAACAAAAAGACTGCATTAAAATGTGAGAAAATAAAGTCTTTTTTTAACACAATCACTTTATTTCAGCGGCTCAAAAGTAATTGGAGAAATTAAAAAACAACTGAAAATAAAATGTTCATTTCCGGGTTTCCACCTTTTTAATGCTCTGCCAGGCCTTTACTGAAGTGGCTTTCGGTTGCTGTTTGTTTGTGGGCCTTTCTGTCTGAAGTTTAGTCTTCAACAAGTGAAATTCAGCTCAATTGGGTTCAGATCAGGTGACTGACTTGGCCATTCAAGAATATTCCACTTCTTTGCTTTAATAAACTCCTGGGTTGCTTTGGCTGTATGTTTTGGGTCATTATGAAACACCTCCCAATAAATATGACTGCATTTAGCTGTATTTGAGCAGACAGTGTGTCTGAACACCTCAGAATTCATTCTGCTGCTTCTGTCCTGTGTCACATCATGGATAAACACTAGTGTCCCAGTGCCACTGGCAGCCATGCACACCCAAGCCATCACACTGCCTCCCAAATGTTTTATAGATGATGTGGTATGCTTTGGATCATGAGCTGTTCCACGCCTTCTCCATACTTTTTTCTTGCTATCATTCTGGTAGAAGTTGATCTTGGTTTCATCTTTCCAAAGAATGTTTTTCCAGAACTGTGCCGGCTTTTTTTTAGATGTTTTTCCAATCTAGTCCAAACTAGCCTTTCTATTCTTGATGCTTATGAGTGGCTTACACCTTGCAGTGCACCCTCTGTATCTACTTTCATGCAGTCTTCTCTTTATGATAGACTTGGATATCGATAAACCTACCTCCTGGAGAGTGTTTTTCACTTTTGGCTGTTGTGAAGGAGTTTCTCTTCACCATGGAAATGATTCTGGGATCATCCACCACTGTTGTCTCCACGTCTTTTCCCGTTGCTGAGTTCACCAGTGCTTTCTTTTTTTCTCAAGATGCACCAAACTGTAGATTTTGCCACTCCTAATATTATAGCAATTTCTCAGATGGGTTTTTTCTGTTTTTGCAGCTTAAGGATGGCTTGTTTCACCTGCATGGAGAGCTCCTTCAACCTCATGTTGTCTTCCACATACCCCATACATCTTTTTGTTCAACCCACTGAATTGTTACGCATTATTTTAAAATAATGATCCCTCTTCATCTTCATTTGTTATGTCATCTTCATGTGTGTGAACTATTATAATTTTTGTATTGGTGTTAGACATATTTTATTATTGTATAAATATGGTTGAAGTTTTTTTCATCAAAAAAAATTAATAAAATTAAATTGGTTCTATAAAGAGATGAACACTGGCTCCCAGCTGGTGGCATAAACTTATTTACTGTAGTTAATGACATCAGCAACATTGCTTTTAGCACTTTTAGCTCATTTTAACACTGAGCTACATCGGGATCTCTAAAAGGCGTCTGATTTTTTACTGCATTTCATTTTCTCTCTGTTAAATTTAACTAAATCCTTATCAACCTTCACCCCATGTAACATGTATTCAATAAATCATTTATCCCTGTCTCCTTCCAGCTTAGCATAATACCTGATTAAACTGATCCAGCTTACATTCTTTGTCTTTAAATATATTACGTTTCTTGCTAACAATCCACCTTCCTAGTACAGTTATAATTGTAAAAGGTGACTTTAAGGGTTATAGGATAACAGTGGCTGCTGGAAATCATTTTACTTTTGGAATGTACTGATTTATGGTGTGTTTAAGTCATTATTCCTGCCTCATCTGTCTGGATCTAACAAGCTCTCCTTATTAATAAGATATCATATGCCATTAGAAGAATTTGTTCCAGTGAAAGTAAAATTTATGTATTAAAGGAACCCAAGGTAGGTGTCAATGTGAGGTTGTTCCGATTTTGTTTCAATGTTTAAAGAGTTATATTTCTGCAGTTGACAGTTTAGGATTAAAAAAATATTTAGTATCTCACTTTGAAATAAAGGTGAACGTTACTAGAGTAGTTCAAATTGAGTTACATCTACATCATAAGATTTACATCAATAGCTTTTGTTTTTGAGGCATAGTATTTTATCAGGGCACCCCTTAATACAACACAAGGGTAGATATTGTGGTGGTACCAGCCACTGACCAAAACCACTCACTATACTTCATTCTATGAATGAGATAGATTACTGTGCTCCACTAGAAGCCTACAATTGCCCTTGAAATTGTACTGCTTAGATTGTATTTATCCCATATTAGACTAATATACAATAATAGGGCTCATTTAAAATGAGCAGGGATGCTGGTATGCTAAGATGTCTAAATTTGCTCCCCGTACAATTTCCAAACTGCTACCAGCACTTTGTTCCATGTGTGTAGACCAGTGGAACGTTACACTTTCTGGAGAAGGCACGGAATTCCATAGGGGCAAAATGCAAAAAACAGAGCACTTTGCATCTGTTGCTTGCACTTTGTCCAGCCATTATTAATTAGATTAATTAATTTGTCTCTAAGATATAAAAAGGAAAATACAATATGGTATGTACAGAATCTTCTTTGAAAAACAGACACTACTTATTAATTCCTAGCTGAGCCTCCATGTTCAGCCTAAGTGGAATATTAGGTCCCTGTAAACAGCAGACCATTCCCTCAAAAGGGTTGTACTGATGGGGCTGGCACACTGCAGACAAAATTCCTATACAAACCTTATAGATTATCCGTTAGGTTGTCATATGTTTCGATTTCACCAACAGTGAAAAGCAGATCCTTTGACTTCTACAACATAATCTCAAAGTAGACCATGTTATGATCGCTTTGATTTTTGACCTAATCTTCAACCGTGACATCTACTTAAACCATTTGATGATGCTTTGATTGTCCAGGAAGAGTTTTCAAATCAATATAAGCTTGGGCAAGCCAGTAGCCATGTAGTTCTGCATACAAAGAATGTTTCAAAAAGTTTTATCTCCTTTAGGAAACCCCCAAACACATGCTATGTGTGGTTGTGCAATAGTTAGCACTGCTGCCTCTGAATGCAGGGATCCTAGGTTAGATTCCTTCTGAGGGCCATCTGCAAGAAGTCTTAATGTTCTCTGTGCTTGACTGTGTTTTCTCCAGGTTCTCCAGTTTCCCAAAACATCCCAAAACATACCGGCAGCTAATTGGCTCCTAATGAAATTGACCTTAAGGTGGTCATAGACGCACAGATAATATCGTACAAAACAAATTTTCATACAAAAATTGGTGGGAAAAGAGCCGACGGATATCGTCAGTAGACTTGGATATCGGTCAGGTCGTCGATCAGGCTGGACAGAAATTTTTGATCGGATGCCCTTGAAGGCACCAAACATCAACCATTGTTAGTGCTGAATCGTCAGATACAGGTAGAATTCTATTGTTTCTACCTGTATAGCTGATGATTCAGCTCTACACGTCTGTATTGAAACGAACAATCTTTTCCAAGAAAGATCGTATTTGTTACATCTATGGCCACCATTAGTCCTTCAGACCACTTCCAGCAGATTTAAATGAGGTGAATTAGGACAATCTGCCTCTTAATTACTTAATTTCAACTGCAACAGAATTGTACCTAGTAAAAAAACGTTTTAATGTAGTATCTCTCATAAATTAAATGCCCTTTGTTTCACGATAGGATGCTTTGTGTTGAATTATAGTTACATTTATCTTAAAGTACCAGGAAAGTGGGGGGCGGATATTTTTTTTAGTCACTCCTAGTGATTAACTTAAAATTTAAGATGAAGCTGAAAATTCAGCTCTTGGCGGACACTTGTCCACAGTATTTTAGCACCTTGCCATCATGTTGTAAAAGGTCCCTGGTCCTTTGCTGTGCAGCATAGTAAAGCTAACTATCTTGCCACAGGGTATGGCTGGGACATTTTAGACCACTGGTGCATGGTACTGGAAGAACTATACCCGTGCCATTGTGATATTCAGTAGAGGAGAACTAGCCCCGGGGTTAAGGTTAACGATTGTTATCACTGGGGGGACTCCTAACATATTGGTAGTATTTTAAGCGTTCCTTGCACATCAAATCTTCTCTATATGCAGTGATAGCTTTTTTTCTTTTTAGCCCCTAGTCTGTGTTTTTGTCATTTGGAAATGTTTAATTATTCATGATGGGAAAGTTTAAAGGGCACATTAACTTTTTTTTTAATTGGCAAAGTAAGCATAACACACATCTTAATTATACAAATTAACTTGAGGACCCTTTTCCTGTTTTGTAGACTAAAAATAATGTCATCAGTAAATGTTTGATGCTGAGCTATTTATTGACTCTGGAAAGAATTAACTATTTTTTAAAAAAAAAAAATTATTTATACTTTGCACATGGCAAATGCACAAGATACTTCTTTTTTAAAATAAATGTTTTCCAGTGTTCCTGAACGTATTTTGGCTCAGATATTTGTTAGTAGGAAATTACGGCCTTTCAATTCTCACCCTTTATTTCATGACTATAACCATCATGATTTAGTGGCAGTAAAAGGTTTAGTGCAAGAACATTTACCTATGTGGGTTGACTTGGTCAAGATTCATGCATGTTAGGCAACATATGCATATCCCATATATATATATATATATATATATATATATATATATATATATATATATATATATTTATACCAAATGTGGTGTAAACTTTTTTAGCAAACGTAATAACTTTTTCATTAAAGGGGTTGTTCACCTTTGAGTTAACTTTTAGTATGACATAGAGAGTGATATTTTGAGACAATTTGCAATTGGTTTTAATTTTTTATTATTTGGGGTTTTTGAGTTATTTAGCTTTTTATTCAGCAGCTCTACAGTTTGCAATTTCAGCAATTTGGTTGCTAGGTTCCAAATTCCCCTAGAATCCATGCATTGATTTGAATAAGAGACTGGAATATGAATAGGAGAGGCCTGAATAGAAAGACGAGTGATAAAAATGAGCAAAAACAATACATTTGTAGCCTTACAGAGCATTTGTTTTTAGATGGAGTCAGTGACCCCCATTTGAAACCAGTAAAGAGTCAGAAGAAAAAGACAAATAATATAAAAAATATATAATGAAGACCAATTGCAAAGTTGCTTAAAATTGGCCATTCTATAAAATATTAAAAGTTAACTTAAAGGTGAACCACCCCTTTTTTTTATTACATATACTTTACAAACTATAAAATTTGCAATTGCTATCTGACAGGGGCCTTGCAGCTCCGATTGCAGAGAAGTCCAAACCAAGGAGGAAGCACTAGGTAGAAAGTCCAGTTCACGGTAGCCAAAGGGTCAAGAATAAGCTTAATCAGGATTCAGGCAAAAGTTCAGGCAGGCAGCACAGGATCGTAGTCAGGAACAAGGCAAGGGGTCAATAGTCCAGGAATCAATAATATATGTATTATGGTGCACCCAGGAGCACTAGTGAGCCTGACCTATAATTGGGCATTGCACCCATGACCTCGGGTTCCTTTGTTTTGAATTTTGGTGCTGTTTTCAGCACAAATATGTCACGCACGCAGCTCAATGACCTCAGTGCGTGGCGCTGCCATCTTGGATACGAAGCGTAGCACTCTGCAACTGCGCACTCCTGACAATATCCTCGTTGTGTGAGGAGCAATAGGTTCACAAAGGCAAAACTGTTAGCTCTTATTATTTATTCATATTGCGAATGAATTGCAAGCATTTTTTGCATTAGTGAGAATATTACATTCCCCCATTAGAGGCCCAATTATCAACATTCATTGTTTTAGAGTTTTTTTTAAAACTATGATTAAACTCTATTTCTTTAAAATCATGAATGCCTTGTAGTTTATTAAAAGATTCAAATAAAAAAGTATGAATTAAAAAATGCTGATTGGAACACTAAAAGATACAGAAACCTTGAAATAAATTTTGGACAATTACCAGCCAAAAAATAAAAATCCAAAACCCTTTAAAAGCTAAATAAAGGTCCAATAGGATCAGAGCACTTTCCATTGACTTCTAAAGTACCTTGACTGCTTTTACTTTTTGAAGTTTTGTATTCGAGTTTTTTACACTTTATAAATCTAGAATTTCTAACGTTTTAGAGAAATAAAAAAAGATGAATTTTTAGAGAAAAGAAATTTGTTTTGTGCAAAACAGAAATTCAGATGTTAGTAACTAGGCCCCTTAGAGGCCTATTTCTTTTACAGTGAATAAACT
The DNA here is from genome assembly GCF_017654675.1 of Xenopus laevis. Classification (NCBI taxonomy): domain Eukaryota; kingdom Metazoa; phylum Chordata; class Amphibia; order Anura; family Pipidae; genus Xenopus; species Xenopus laevis. Next base: position 145,807,726 of record NC_054374.1, on the reverse strand, counting down.
CACAATTTTAAAAGGCATGACTGTTTCCTATTTATTAAAAAAAATCCAAATATCAAAAATTTGAATCAATAAAATTGTGGGGGAAAAAATTAAATACCTCAAATTTGTGGTTTGGTTTACTCATTTGGACACATTTTTTCCCAATAAATTTACAAGCTGAAAAACTAATTCTAAAAACTCAAATTGAATAAATAGTTTAAATTTTTGCTAGGACATCTCCCATTGACTTCATGACCTTGCAAGCTTTTATGCACAAGTTGTCCATTCAAGTTTTTTTTTTCACTTAATAAATATTGTAAATTTGTGTTTTTTAAAATTATTATTAATATGCATGAGTTTAATTGTGTTGCTTCTGCAGTCTGATTCCAGTTTTTTTATCCAAGTATACTTGGTCAAAACAAAGCCAAAGTACCCTGAGTAATCAGTGTGAGGGTATTAATAGTGTTGCATGCCGCTGGAATTAAGGAAAAACTATAATCCCAAACAAAGTAGGTCTCCACAACATTATGGGGCCCTACTAACAGTTGAATTTCAAAAAATGTGTGGTTTTCTTATTTTTTTAAAAGCTATAACATTTTTGAGATTTATTAAATGTAAAAATCACGAAAAAACTCTAATACAAAACTTTGCCATGTAAAAGTTGTTGAGGTCCTATAGAACTCAAATGGAGCTGTGCTGATCCTATTGGACCATTTTAAATTCATTTGCACTTTTGGGGACAGATTTACTAAAGGGCGAAGTGACTAATGCTGGCGAAAAAACTCGCCAGCGTGACGTCATTTCGGTACTTTGCCGATTTACTAACTGTCGCTGTTGTAACTTTGCTAGCGAAGGAGACTGACTCTAGCGGTACTTCGCTCCCTAATGCCAGGCAAATTTGTGCTCTGGCGAATGGACGTAACTACGCAAATTCACTAAAGGTGGCCATACACGGGCCGATAAAAGCTGCCGACAGACCGAGTCGGCAGCTTATTGGACGTGTATGGGGGCCCCCGACGGGCTTCCCCGATCGAGATCAGATCTCGATCGGATGGGGTTAAAAATCCCGTCGGATCGCGGCCGCATCTGTTCGTTGATGCGGTCCTGCGATCCGACCGCCCGTTTGCGAACGTGAAGGATCCGATCGTTGGGCCCTAGGGCCCACGATCGGATCAGCCCGATATTGCCCACCTCAAGGTGGGCATATCGGAGGGAGATCCGCTCGTTTGGCGACATCGCCAAACGAGCGGATCTATCCGTGTATGGCCACCTTAAGATGTGGATTTTATTGAACGTTACCTCTTGCGCCAGACTTGCCTTCACCACCTCAGAACAGGCAAAGTGCAATGGAGTGCATAGGACTTCCTAAATTTGCCCCTTAGAGGTTTTCAGATTTTTTTTCGCTAGGAATTGTATGAAATTTTTAAAGGCATTCATATTTTTTCAAACCATTTAGCGTTACTTTCCATTCGTACTTTTTTAATTCAGGTCTTTTAATAAATGTCATGACATTCATGGTTTTAGAGAAAGTGAGTTTAATCGTGATTTCAAAAACTTCTAAAACCGCTGAAATTCGACCTTTAATAAACAGGCATCCATATAACATAAAACTGGTCATTTACAAATGTTGAATGAAAACATAACCCCAAACCGTAAATATGTATAAAAAATTATTGCATTAAAAAAGCTCATATGTAAAACCTATGGTTTCATGGTGTGGACAAACATACGAAGAGCTCACATACATGTTTAAATGGACAACATTCTGTCTTTTACTCCCACACTTTATCCTCTTACAGCTAGAGTTCCATTATTTCCTGTTAGGTGATCTCTGGGGGAGCCCAAAGACCATCACAACATGGTGGCTCAAAGTAAAAAAAATGTGACATATATTGCAGTTTGGTAAAATTCTTTAATGTGCCACCTAATATGATATAAACTATCCTTTGCTTCAGTAAAATTGTCTTTTAAATTTGTTAATTTAATGACTGCTATGATTTGTACACAGGTGCCTTAATGTTATTAGTTACCTGAATATTTTAGGGATGCACCGAATCCAGGATTCGGTTCAGGATTTGGCCAGGATTTGGCCTTTTTCAGCAAGATTAAGATTCGGACGAATCCTTCTGCCTGGCGGAACCAAATCCTAATTAGCATATGTACATTAATGTTGGGGTGGAAAATTGTTTGACTTTTTGTTACAAAACAAGAAAATAAAAAAAATGTTCCTCTTCCCACCCCTAATTTGCATATACAAAGTAGGATAGAGTCCTACAGCGGGTCGGGGACCCGCAGGTTACCCACAAAAACCTGCAGTACCCTGCGGGTTACGGGTGCAAGTTCCAGGTGCGGGTATAGACGTGGGTTGGGCCGCGGGTCTTCTCAATAGCAATTTTTACTCCTATTTTCTGATCACGCCTACTTCTGATGATGTCACTTCTGGTTTACAATGACAGCAATTCTTGACTCTTGATGGTCAGCAGGTTGGGGTTGCGGATAAGGTACTTGCGGGTCCAAGCGGGTAAGAATGTGAGTGCGGTTTGCGGGTACGGATCGTGTACGGGTTCTAAAAAATGGACCCCGCGCGGGTCGAATTTTGGCCGAATCCAAAATAGTGCATCCCTACAGTATTTAAATTAAAAAAAATTTTGCTAAGTAACTGAAGAATATTGAAGCTATAGAAACACCTTTTCTCTAATGTTGTGCTTTGTATTAGTCATTTTGCTTATAATTCCATGAACTACTGCTGTGATATAAAAGACAAGACCATTTCTACTGATTTTTTTCTTTTTTACATTCCATGAAATAGATTTATGAAGTGCTATTTCTCATAGCGGGTTACTATTGTGTGCCGCCTTGTTTACTTATCAGAGATTTCAGATGTTTAGTTCTCTGTTTTGTTGGCATACTATAAATATCTATCTACTGAGCCATTCACTTCCTACAGCAGTAGAAAATGTAAATCAAGCAAAGAACTATTGTTTGTGTAGCATAACTGGGTAGTCCATACATTGTTGAAAATGCTGAAAATGTTTACTTCTGGCATGCTGAAGCCATGCACACTAACTATAGAAGAAGCAGACTCATGGGGGGGGGGGAGGGTAGATCTGCTTCCTCTGTATAAAAGGCCAACAGGTGTTAAAGGGTTGGTTAACCTTCAAGTTAACTATATGTTATAGAATGACCAATTCAAAGCAACTTTTCAATAGATCTTCATTATTTATTTTGTATAGTTTTTTAAAATTATTTGTCTTTTCCTTCTGACTCTTTCCAGCTTTCAAATGCGGGTCACTGACCCCATCTAAAAACAAATTCTCTGTAAGGCTACAAATGTATTATTATTGCTACTTTTTATTACTCATCTTTCTATTCAGACCTCTCCTGTCAGAAGTGCTCCGTGACACTCCTGTTCCCGGCCGCCGCAAATCCAAGATCCAAAGTGGGTTTGAGCGATTGACGTCAGCGAGCAAAATGCGTGACGTCACAACGCCGCGTTTTGGCACCAAATTCAAAATAAAAGGACGCCCAGGATGCAGGTTCAATGCCCGATTATAGGATTTGTTTTAAGCATTCCTGGGTGTTCCTAAATTCATGTTTGTTGCATTTCTGGACTTTCGACCGTGCCTGAACCTCGACCTTGCTAATTATGCCTATTGAACTACTGCCTGGATTTGACTATTCTTATTCCTGATCCCTTGTTTGTTACCGCAAACTTGGACTTTTACCGCTTCCACCTTCGGTCCGGAATTCCCCTGCTGGGAGCCGATAGGCCCTTGACATCCCCTATTCATATTCCAATCTCTTATTTAAATCAGTGCATGGTTGCTAGGGTAGTTTGTACCCTAGCAACCATATTGCTGAAATTGCAAACTAGAGAGCTGCTGAATAAAAATAACTCGAAAACCACAAATAATAAAAAATGAAAAACAATTGCAAATTGTCTCAGTATGTCATCATACTAAAAGTTAATTTAAAGGTCAACAACCCCATGAAATGTCCACTATCTTGGCTTAATAAACAATGTGTCATTGGTATAGAAATAAATATGGCACGGCACATGCCGTGGCACATTTTTTTAATTGGACTTTAAGCCCAAAAGTTACACCGTTGGTCATGGATCTTTATGTGCAAGAAGCTGTAGTGTATATCGACAATATCAGAACTTCTACAAGTGCTAACCTGGGAAGCTTAGGCATCAACTTATGGATACCACAGGTACAACATATGGTTCTATCCTCACGCAATGGTTGTTGATGCCCCAGACTGGCAGTATGTGCAGAGCATCTTCTTCTGGTATTACAGAATGGGCATGTGATTATGTATTACAATGTTATCAGTTTTTTTTTTTAGATCTTTTTATTACAAATGAAAGCTTAAACTGAAATATACAGATGGATGTCTACAATTCTTACACTGTGGGCTGTGTGTGCCCCATACTTGTTTTTTCCACAGAATTCTGGTGTAATTGCAGAAACAGTTGAACTGTGCCTACAACTATTGCATCTGATTCACCAAAATGGACTGTTTATGTACTTTGCAAATTTGGCACAGTTTCAAATATATTTTCAAAGTCGCCGTGTGAGTGATGTCCTATTCTTTTGATGCAAGTGTGCTGCCCCTGTTGATGCTGGATGCAATGGGAACCCTGGAGCTACTTCAATGTCAGGAATTGGAGGTAGTCAGGGTGCCCCTGCTTTAATACTGTAGGTGCAACGGTGCCTGATACAGAATGGAAGACATGAAGGACTGACTGGGACTATATGGAAGTGCAAGAAGTGCCGTTTGATGCAAAAACCTTAAAAAAAGAATGTTTCAATATGCCCACTGGGATTGTGGGCATAAATGAGCCTTCTATTTATATATGTGGTTGTTAGTAACGTCAATATTTGGTTGGGAATCCACACCTGATTTCTGTGTATCCACCGTCAAACCAAAGGGACCTGCCCCAGTTCACAGGCAATCAACATAAACAAAGTTATATCCAAAGATATGTGTCCCCAGGCTTTTCATTAGTAAAAATATATATTTATTTAAAGTTGCACTAAAAAGTTTTGATACATACTGACCCCACACGGTCCACCTTACGCGTTTCGTACCCACCGGCACTTAGTCATAGGTGTATCTGTTAACAGCATGTTCAATTCCAAATTTAAAGCAATGTAGTGTGGATTAGCACACCCACATGCTTGACAAAGGGGGTGACCCCGAAACGTTGCTGTGCACTCTGCTTCAATAAATCACTGAAAACTTCATGCAGACCTGTGTGCCGTGAGGTTCTTTCTACACAATTCCAAATTTAAACACTGTTACTCCCTCTCATTTTACGCAAAATACAGAGGGAATTAACGCTATATGTTTTCAATAAACATTCAAAACCGCCTCTGTGGTGCCTTTGTATCCTATCATATCATATATTTTGATGTTTGATAAACATAACTAAGACTAATATGTAATTTTAAATTTGGAATATATGATATGATAGGATACAAAGGCCCCACAGAGGCGGTTTTGAATGTATATTGAAAACATATAGGGTTAATTCCCTCTATATATAGGGTTAATGCTGTTAACAGAGACACCTATGACTGCCGGTGGTTACGTATATAAATATATATTTTTACTAATGAAAAGCCTGGGGACACATACTGTATCTTTGGATATAACTTTGTTTATGTTGACATAGGTTAAAACATGACAGTGGTTAGGGGAGACCATTGCCATATCATGTTTAATAATGAAGGCTTAGGTTCAAAGACTGCCCTTTACCCATAATCTTTTTCATGTGGTCTCTCAAATGAGAGACCTAAAGAGTTCTTTTTTTTCATATCCACCAGCAGTGTTTCCTATATAAAATACCTTACTTTTTTGTTAAAAAATAGGCTGAAGTTTGATTTAGCTGGGTAACCAATGATCAGTTTGTCCCGTTAGTATGTTGGAAGCAAATTTGCCTTTGTTTAGTATGGTGACCACATCCAAAGTTTGCCGGATTATTTAAGCGGGATAGTGTTTCAATAAAATCTAACAGGTATGGTAATTTTGTTGTTTAATGGTCTTCATTTAGAATATTTATATTTATTTCTGTGCCAATGACACATTGCCTAAGCCAAGATAAATGCCATTTCATGGCTAGAAAATAAATTTCCATGCATTAAGTTAGAAGTTAGTAACTTTTTAAATATAATTTTTTTTGTCATAAAATAATTCAGTTCTAGCACATGTTTTATATTGTAGCAAATTCCCCAACCAACTGGGATTTATTTACAGTCTGATCTCAGACGTTGGTCCCAAGGTAGTGATGTCACTTGGCTCCCAAAACTGTGCTTGGAACTGTACAGATCAAAAGAAAATGAATAAGGGGACAATTTTTAAAGGTGCAAGATTCTTTTTATAACAGAAACCCTGGGGAAAAGTCAGTGCAAAAACTGATTGCATATTTATAAAGTGACTATAAAAAGCGCACAAACTAACAGAGTTTGTCTTGCATACAAATTATAAATTTGAAAAACTTCCATGTTCCTGTTAACAAAAGTTCATACACTGAAGTAACTGATTTATTTACACTAGGAACGCACCTTATTGTTCATTGTTTGTATTAGAATACCAATTCCTCCAAAAAAGAACTGTTCCAGGCACAACGATTTCAGCCTCTATTTTGTATTTTTGGATTTGAGATAAATTAAAAAATTTGCATCACCTGTGAACAAACATTTTGTAACATTCCGTTATCCAGAGCTTTAAAATCACATGACATTAAAGGTCTCATTTACGAATGGTGGGGCAGGATGCAAAGTGCAAAAAAACACAGGACTAAGAAGCCATATTTTCTGCACTTTACATCCTGCCCTAGCACCGATGTTGTTTATTGTGCTCTAGAATAGTGCACAGGCATCCACCATGATAGGTGGAAATGAGGGTGGAGATTTGGATGGGGGTATCATTGATAAGAAAGTAAGTTCAGAAGTTACAAGCTAGTAAAGGTATCCAGAATGTTTGGGACCTGGGGTTTTCCAGATAGAAGATCTTTCTGGAATTTGAATCTTCATACCTGCAGTCTACTAGAAAATCATGTAAACATTAAATAAACCCAAATAGGCTGGTTTTGCTTCCAATAAGGATTAATTATATTTTAGTTGGATCAAGTACAAGGTATTGTTTTATTACTACATAGAAAAAGGAAATAAATTTTAAAAATGGGGATTATTTGATTATAATGGAGTTTATGGGAGATGTTCATTCCGTAATTTGGAACTTTCTGGATAACGTGTTTCCGGATAATGGACCCATACCTGTACTAGTGATAAATGTATGTTTACAAATGCAAGAAACTTGACTGGTAAAGTGGGAGAGATGGTGGTAATGGCACCAAAGGAGAAACATGCCATTGCTGAAACCTGGCTAATTGGGTAGTAAATATAGAAGGCTATACGTTCTTTTGGAAGACAGGGAAAATAGGAGGGGTATGTCTGTACGATTTAAACCCAATATAAATATGTCATGGTGGAAAATGAGAGAGCTATAGGCTTATGGGCTGAACTTTACACTAGGAATGCACTAAATCCAGGATTCGGTTCGGGATTAAACCATTTTTAGCAGGATTTGGCCGAATGGCTGTGCCTGGACAAACCAAATCCGAATCCTAATTTGCATATGTAACTTAGGGGTGGCTAGGGAAATCATGTGATTTTTCATCACAAAAGAAGAATTTTTTCCACTTTTTCATTTCCTGCCCCTAATTTGTATATGCAAATTCGTATTCAGTTCGGTATTTGGCTGAATCTTTCACCAAGGATTTGGGGATTTGCCCGAATCGAAAAAAGTGGATTCAGTGCATCCCTACTTAACACAAAGGGTAAGTGTCAATTGTAGAGGTATCATACAGACTCCCCCACACACACACAAGTGAGGAGGAAGAAGTTCAGCTACTGCTGTAGATAGAAAAGTCTGCCAGTTGGGGCAAGTCTTAATAATTAGAGATTAATGTATATAAATATTCAGATATTGAATAGAGCAACAGTATTGCCAGGATAGAAATAGGTGTATTAACTTGTTGCATTGTCATTTTAAGTCATAGCTTATTCAGGACCCAACCAGGCATCATGCTATACTAAAGGTGCTTGAAGGTGTCATAATCTTTTGGGGCAAGCATACCAACTTTTTACATTCACGAAGCACTGGCGCAAACTATACATTTTGTAAACCTTCTTTCACTGTTGGAAGTGGTCTCTAAACAGTTTTGCAAAAGCTATATTAAATTTGCGCAAAGACATAATGGCAAATATTTTTTCCGTTACCGACTCTTATTACATTTCACCATTTATTTTTTGTTGTGAAAACCAAACATGCAGTTGTGAGGAGCGCGGTCCAGCGTGTCCTCTTTCGCCGGCATCCACGCCAAGATGGTGGCGCCCAGGGCGGGCCACGTGGATCTTCTTCTTCTGCGCCTCGCCTGGATGCGGCGGATGTGCGCATGCGCGAAGACGCATGCGCGATGACGTCAGCGCTAAGACGCCAGCGTCTGAATTGTTTAAATGCCCATTTGTCACTCTCTGCCTTTGCCCGTGAATAGGTTCTACTTCATTGTGTTCCTGGGTGCTATTTTCGTGTTTGGATTCCTGTTATTTGACCTCTGCCTGTTCCTGTTTACGACTACCTGCTGCCTGAACTGATCTCCTGCCTGGCTGACTACTCTTTCTCTTGATCCCTTCCTGTACCGCGAACTTGGTGTGTAACCTGCCTGCTTCCTCCTTGGTCCGACACCTCAAACTGAGCCTTCGGGCCTGACAGTATTCATGGGCCATGGACCCTTCCGAGGAAGCTCAACCCCTACCCGACTTCGGAAGAGCTTTTCGTGGGCTGGCTTGTCGCATGGAGTCTTACGAGGCCCAACAGACTCATTTTGGCCAAGCCTTGGAGGCCATTCTGGACAAGCTGTCGATCAATCCTCCAGCGTCCGCTGCGGTGGCTGCTCCACTTGCTGTGCCTTTACCTGCTTCCAATCCTGAGCCTAAGGTACCTGCTCCACCTCTCTACAGCGGGGACCCCCAGGCTTGTCGGGGTTTCATTAATCAGTGCCTGATACAATTTGAACTTCAGCCTTCACTATATGTTTCTTAGCGAGCTAAAGTGGGGTTCGTCATCTCCCGTCTTCAAGGGAAAGCATTGGAATGGGCATCGCCCTTATGGGAGAAGAATTCTCCACTCATTCAGGACTGTAACACCTTTCTCCAGTCTTTTCGGTCCATCTTTGATGCTCCAGGCCGAGTTACCACTGCCTCTTCCCGTCTGCTGCAAATCCGCCAAGGGAGTCATTCTGTCAGTGATTATGCGATTGACTTCCGTACCATTGCAGCCGAAACAAACTGGAACAACGACTCTTATCATGCGGCTTTCTACCAGGGGCTCTCCATTCGTCTCAAGGATGATTTGGTCTCCCGCGATATCCCGGAGCTGTTGGAAGATCTCATCGCTCTGGCTATTAAGATTGATACTCGAATGCGGGAACACCAATCTGACAGGGAGAGAATCAAGAAATTCCAGCCACAGTTGGCTCCACGATTCCAGAGACCACTGCTTCCTGGTATTCCTGCTCCGGTTCCGTCTACCTCCTCGGAGGAGCCTATGCAAATTGGCGGAGCCCGCTTATCCGAAGAGGAGAAGATGCGCAGATGCACAGCCGGGTTGTGCCTATATTGCGGAGGCAAGGCCCATTTCGCCTTTAATTGTCCACTGAAGCAGGGAAACTTCCGCGCCTAGGTAAGTTTGGGGAAACTCACCTGGGCGGAATTGTTCCTTCTCCCCATCGAACTCCTCATCGATTTTTGCTTCCTGTGCAGCTTCAAGTCTCGTCCAAGAGAATTTCGACCCGAGCCTTTCTGGATTCTGGTGCTGCTGGGAACTTCCTGGACCACTCCTTCGCCATCCTTCACAGCATCCCTCTCCTGTCCTTGACAACCCCTCTTCGAGTCCTGGCAATTGACGACAGACCACTCTCCACAGCATTTATCTCTCATGCCACACAAGAACTATCTGTCACTGTTGGAGCCATGCATGTTGAGAGACTTTCTTTCCTCATAATTAACTGTCCTTCCACACCTATAGTCCTGGGGTTGCCCTGGCTTCAGCCCCACAACCCAACAATCAATTGGGTTGAAAGCCAGATTTCCCATTGGAGCCATTTTTGCCAGCAGAACTGTTTGAATTCTAATACAATACAGAAATTATCCTCTGTTTCAATAAATCCTCATTCTCTTCCTCCTGCATACCAAGACTTTTGTGATGTGTTTTCTAAAAAATCTGCCGAAACCCTTCCCCCTCACCGGCCCTATGATTGCCCCATTGACCTTCTCCCTGGCACCATGCCTCCTCGTGGCCGTACCTACCCTCTGTCTCCATCTGAAACCAGTGCCATGAAGGACTACATTCAAGAAAACCTGCAACGCGGTTTCATTCGTCCTTCTTCCTCCCCTGCCGGAGCTAGATTCTTCTTTGTAGAGAAGAAAGACGGCACTCTTCGACCTTGTATCGATTATCGGGGTCTCAATAAAATCACTTCAAAGAATCGGTACCCGTTACCTCTTATTTCTGAGCTCTTCGACCAACTCAAAGGAGCACGTATTTTCACCAAGCTGGATCTCAGAGGTGCATATAATCTGATCCGAGAGGGCGACGAATGGAAGACCGCTTTTAATACCCGAGACGGTCACTATGAGTATCTTGTCATGTCGTTTGGGCTCTGCAACGCGCCTACGGTCTTCCAGGAGTTTGTTAATGACATTTTTAGGGATTTACTTGGTGTTTATGTGGTCGTCTATTTAGATGATATACTCATCTTCTCCAAAGATCAGGCTGAGCACAGAGTCCATGTTCGAGAGGTTCTCTCTCGCCTAAGAAGAAACACACTTTATGCCAAGCTGGAGAAATGTTCTTTTGAAACTTCCAAAATCCCGTTCCTTGGTTATATAATTTCTTCTCTGGGCTTTGAAATGGATCCGGTCAAGATTGCCGCCATTCAAGAATGGCCGCTTCCTACTAGCACCAAATCCATACAGCGGTTCATCGGCTTTGCCAATTATTATAGGCAGTTCATCAAAGATTTCTCTTCCAGAATTTCCCCTTTTTTGGCTCTCATCCGTAAAGGTGGGAAACCCGACTGCTGGTCTTCACAAGCCAAAGAAGCATTTGAGTCTCTGAAAAAAGCCTTTTCTTCTGCTCCTGTTCTGAAACATCCCGACCCCCAGCTTCCTTTCTTCATTGAAGTGGACGCCTCCGATATAGGAGCTGGGGCAGTACTTTCCCAAAGGCAACTCAGTGATGGAAAGCTCCACCCGTGTGCATTCTTTTTGAAAAAATTCTCCCCGCCTGAACGAAATTACGATGTGGGCAACAGAGAACTTTTGGCAGTAAAATTGGCACTTGAAGAATGGAGACATCTTTTGGAAGGCTCAACGATTCCTGTGACGATATTCACAGATCATAAGAACTTAGAATATATTCAAGCTCTTAAACGTCTCAATCCCAGACAGGCTCGGTGGGCCCTTTTCTTCTCTTGTTTTAATTTCTTCATCACTTTCCGTCCCGGTTCCAGAAATAAAAAAGCTGACGCCTTGTCCAGAAGTTTTTCTCCGGAAGACTCATGTTTTCTGGACGATGATCCCATCGTTCCTCCCGCAAAGATTGTGGCTGCTTTATTTCCTTCCATGGCATCACAGATCCTATCGGCACAGTCCTCTGCACCGCCTGATACACCGTTGGGTGTGGCCTTTGTACCCCCGGATCTTCGCCAGACAATTCTTCGTCAGTCCCACAGTTCTAAACAAGCCGGTCATCCCGGAATCAAGAAAACGACTGAGTTATTGTCTCGTCTGGTTTGGTGGCCTTCTCTACGAAGAGATGTCAAAGACTTTGTATCTTCCTGTTCTGTGTGTGCTGCCTCGAAATCCAGTCATTCCTCTCCTGCGGGGTTATTATTACCTCTGCCTATTCCCGCTCGACCTTGGACACATTTGGCCATGGATTTTATTGTGGAGCTTCCACCATCCCATGGTTACACGGTCATCTGGGTTGTAATCGACAGATTCAGTAAAATGGCCCATTTCATTCCTCTCCGCAAATTACCTTCTGCTGTTGAACTTTCAAAATTATTCATTCAACATATTTTTCGTCTCCATGGTTTTCCCGCTGAAATTGTTTCCGACAGAGGTTCACAATTTGTTTTGAAGTTTTGGAGATCCTTATGCAAGTCCCTCAACATCTCTCTACAATTTTCATCTGCGTATCACCCTCAGTCCAACGGTGCCTCTGAACGCGTCAATCAAGCACTAGAACAATTCTTAAGATGCCATATTTCGTTGTGTCAGGATGATTGGGCTGACCTTCTTCCTTGGGCAGAATTTGCTCACAACAACTCCCTGCATGCTTCTTCCGAGAGATCCCCTTTTTTTTGTGGGTATGGTCAGCATCCTTTGGCTTTCCCACAAGACTTCCTTCTCTCTAATGTACCTGCAGCCAATGATCAAATGGCTCATATGTCTGCAATTTGGCAAGCTACTAAAACCAATCTAGAGAAGAGTTCTATTGCTCAAAAGACTTTTGCCGACAAAAGGCGGATTCCTCCTCCCCCATATGCTATTGGGGATAAAGTATGGCTTTCCTCTAGGAACATCCATCTCAAGGTTCCGTCAGCCAAATTGGGTCCCAAGTTCATCGGTCCTTTCCCCATAATTGAACTTATCAATCCTGTAGCGGTTCGTCTACAACTTCCACCCGAGATGCGGATACCTAATGTGTTCCATGTGTCCCTTCTTAAACCTGCTTTAATCGACCATTCCTCGTCCTTTCCTGCTCCAGTTTCCGTGGACGGTCATCTCGAATTCGAAGTGGAAAAAATTTTGGATTCTCGTTTGTCCAGAGGGACTCTCCAATATTTGATGGAATGGAGAGGTTTCGGACCCGAGGAATGCTCCTGGATCAGACATTCTGATATCCATGCTCCACTTCTTCTAAAAAAGTTCCACAAGAAATTTCCTTTTAAACCTAGTCCTGGTGGTCCGGAGGCCCCCCATGGGGGAGGGGGTACTGTGAGGAGCGTGGTCCAGCGCGTCCTCTTTCGCCGGCGTCCACGCCAAGATGGCGGCGCCCAGGGCGGGCCACGTGGATCTTCTTCTTCTGCGCCTCGCCTGGATGCGGCGGATGTGCGCATGCGCGAAGACGCATGCGGGATGACGTCAGCGCTAAGACGCCAGCGCCAAAACGTACAGGAGCGTCAGCACGCAACGCATGACGTCACTGCGCACGTTTTGGCGCCAAAGAATTGTTTAAATGGCCATTTGTCACTCTCTGCCTTTGCCCGTGAATAGGTTCTACTTCATTGTGTTCCTGGGTGCTATTTTCGTGTTTGGATTCCTGTTATTTGACCTCTGCCTGTTCCTGTTTACGACTACCTGCTGCCTGAACTGATCTCCTTCCTGGCTGACTACTCTTTCTCTTGATCCCTTCCTGTACCGCGAACTTGGTGTGTAACCTGCCTGCTTCCTCCTTGGTCCGACACCTCAAACTGAGCCTTCGGGCCTGACAGCAGTGGGTCAACAAAGACTAGAGCCCCTGGTGTCTTCTGGGTTCCAATCTGTACTAGAAATTGTTACACCGAGGCATTTATAAATGGTCATCTGAATATAAACACTAAAGACAAAAGTGCTGGAGTTTGGCTTAATTTTAAACCTAATCTTGGATTCAGTACTCTCCTAATTTGGCTTTTATTTTACACTGGGGGTGCTGAATTTCTTGGAAACCAATGGTACAAAGTCACTGTTAAAAGTGGTAACTCCTATTTTTGATATTTATTAAGTGCAAATTTTTTTTTTAAAACTTCAATTTAAAGCTTTGGCAACTAAAAGCTTGCAAATTCACGCAGTGTTGATTTTTTTTTTTCAGTTCAAGTTTTTTTAAAAAATTTTTGGAAAGTTTGTGGACCATTTAAAAATAAATAGACTACAAATTCAATGTATTCAAGTTTTTTTCATGGTTATACAGTATTTAATCAAGACTTCATTTTTTAATTAATAAGCAAACATTAGAGATTACAAAAGTCTCAGTTTGTTCAAATTAAAAAACTTCTAAAATTCATGTTCAGATTTTAATAGGCCTCTAAAGGGGCAAATTTATCAAAATGTGAGATTAGAGTGTACCACAAAATAAAATAGAATAGAAAGTTACTTTGTGGTGAGTTCTCACACTTTCATAAATCTGCCCCTAAACTAAACAAAACTAACTAAACTTCATATATAGTCCCCTGTATGTTCTCTGTATAATGGAGCATAACATGCCTTTATTCTCATGCGTCTTATGTACATGTGTTTTTGTAAACTCAAAAATGAAATGTTGCCTAAATAAAGAAGATATATGCTAAGACTCTTTCTTATATGCATTCATTACTCATTATCAATGTTTTTAAAACTTCATGTTCATTAATTAATTTATGTGGTGTGACAATGAACCAATCCAAAGATTTTTTTGTTGTTGTTGGCTGTGTACTCTAAATTCTTATTACCCTTTTATTATTATTTTTATTTCTTTCATCCTAGGGCAGCCCAGTGCAGAAGGAAGACATATTTGTTGCAATTAAAACATGCAAAAAGTTTCACAAAGATCGAAGTATGTATTTTTATGTGATGTTCTATAAAATCTTATCTAAATGCAACTTGAGTTTCAGACTGGTATTAAAATCTGTGGCATTGAACAGCAATAGAGTTCCACAATTTATTGGACTAGAATGGAACGTACCTTATGCATTAGGTTGCTGTGCTAGCCAGGAAGTACAGTAGCCCTGGGACACTAAGGTGTCCTCTCTACAAAACTTTCTTTTATTGGCCTGAATGTTGACTCCATGTTGAATCCAGAATGAAGGCCCCATATCTATAGATTAGTGAAATCAGTGTAAATGTTGGCTTTGGGTGCCAAGCCACAAACCCTCAGTAAAGGGGAACGGATAACCATGAAAACAATGCTGGGCTTATACTTTTAAAACTCTAATGTACATGGCAATTATTAAAAAGTATAACATTCAAATGACGTCCACAGAAGAAGAAGAAGATACTCATGTGCCTAGGATTTGGTGCCATGTAGGCACGAAACATGTTACGCCCTCTCTGGTTATGTTGAATAACGTTTTCTGCTTTTTTTTTTTACTTGGCCTGTACGTTTTTCAGAGTGCAAGCCCAATATTGTTTTCATGAATGGTAACATCAGTAAGCACCTGTAGCAGTACAGTACTACAGGTATGGAAAGTACTATCATGGACCTGAGGATTTCTGGATTAGGAAAGACTGCTAAAACATTTAAACATTAAATAAACCCAACAGGATTGTTTTTTTGCCAATATGTATTAAATAGCTTAATTTGCAACAAGTACAAGGTACTGTTTTATTATTACAGAGAAAAAAGAAGCCATTAAAAATAGGGATGAGCAAAATATTTTGCAGCTTTTCACCAAGAAACAATGCTCAAGAAAAATTGTCGCACACAAAAATGAAAAACAATAAGAAATTTGTCTGTGGCTAGTGATGGGCGAATTTGGTTCGCCGAAAAATTTGCGAAACGGCGCTCGTGTCTTGTTTTTTAGACCTTGCATCATCTTACAGATATAGGAAAACATTATGTATCAGCCATTTAGCCATAGTTCCAAGAATTTCTATGGGAGGAAATAAGTATTCATCACAAAACTAGCATTACCTGGAATTCACACTCTAAGCTTAAACAGATTCACATTCATCTGCCCTGGGAAAGAAGCTGCTTCATCAGGAGAAGATTCTCTACTGTGATTCTCCCATTCCTTACACAGTTGAGGAGCAGGAAGCTTCTCACAGAGGGAAGGGGCAGAGCTAAACCAGACTGCTGCTCTGAACAGTAGAATAGGCATTGGGATGGTCCATTATTTGAAGGGGTGCTGACCATAAGATGTAAGCCTTTTTTAAGCTTATTGCAGGTTCTTAATGGTAATTTTAAGAAATGTGTTCATATAAAAAAGAACAAAACAATATAAATATATATCCTTCATTATGAAGTACAAGTCCAGGGAGGGGCAAGTGCCCCCCTTGCCCCTATCTGTGGACACCGATGTTGGCCCACACACATTGGCCTCAACCTTTCAGTTTATCATAAAAGTTTCTGTGCTCATGACACAACACTGGAAATCAAACCTGGCCATGTCTATAGCCATCCATGTTTTCCTGGCACGAGGAAGAAATGTAACTAACAAACAAACTTATTTCCATATTTATTATATTTCTAGTACCTGTTGTAAAGAAGACCTGGGAAAGGCAGGCTGTGCATTATGAGTACTACAGTGACTATGCCGATAACACAATCCCTACGACAGATCTGAGAATACCCAATGTGGAGAGAGGTAAGTTCTGTGCATGTAAAATTGGACGCAGTTTTTCGTTTGCCTCCTTAGCAAAAACATTATTACAGATATGGGGCATGTTATCCAGAATGTTCAGAATCTGTTGTTTTCTGGATAATGGATCTTTCCGTAATTTGGATCTTAATACATTAAGGGGCAGATTTATCAAGGGTCAAATTTCGAAGTAATGGGAGTTTTTTTGAACTCCCATAACTTCGAAATTCTAATACAAAAAGACCAATTGAAATTTATTAAAAAAGCGACGTTTTTAACTTCGGGTGAATAGGCTGTATTTGAATAGTTTGAATCAAAGTTTTAGCGCATTCAATCGAATTCGAATCTAAGGATTTGCCCCAAAAAACTTAGATTTTTCAAAGTCCACCAAATGACTCCAAATAGGTTCTAGAAGGTCCCCTATTGGATAAAACAGCAATTTGGCAGGTTTTAGATGGCAAATGGTCGAAGTTTTAAAGAGACCGTACATGATGAATTTTGATTTTCGAATAGTCAAATTTTTTTCAAATTGAATTTTGGCCTATTTGACAGGTTTACAAAAATAGCTCGAAATACAAATTTTTTACTTCGAATTTTCACTTTGACCCTTGATAAATCTGCCCCTTAGTCTTCTAGAAAACCATGTAAACATTAAATAAATGCAATAGGCTGGTTTTGCTTCCAATAAGGATTAATTATATCTTAGTTTGGATCAAGTACAAGGTACTGTTTTATTATTACAGAGAAAAAGGAAATCATTTTTAAAAATTTGGATTATTTGGATAAAATGGAGTCTATGGGCGATGGCCTTTCCATAAATCAGAGCTTTTTGGATAATGGGTTTCTGGATAACAGATCCCATACATGTTTTGTGATCTGACACAAAGGTAACTCTGTTTATAAAAAAGAACCTACAGTATAAAAAAGTGTGGCAAGTTTTAATAGTGCAATAATGAGACATAATAATCCATAATTCCAAACTTAGTATATTCAGTACCCTATATAGTAATATAAGTTCCTCAACTTAAAATGTTAGGTTGAGGAAATCAACAGAAAATGATCGAATTTATCAAAACATTGGAAAAATAGTAAAAACAGTGAACTGTATTTCATGGACTTACATCCCTTGTTTTTTTTTCTTTTCTTCAAAAAAGAGTAATGACAGAAGATTTTAATGTACAATAAAAGGTCCAAAAGAATGTGTTGTATTTTTAAGATCTAACGTTAAAAAATATACATAATTCGGGAGCTTCCTGAAGTGATGGCTCTGTTGGGCACCCAAGATACTGTACACTGTGTGCCGGTGTTAGCTCCAATGGAATTCCAAATGAAATTGAACACTGGGGACTGCACAAAGGCTGAAAGAGAAATATATGAGAGCACAAACAGACTTTGATAACAGTTGTATATCCTTGAAGACTGGTGAGAAGGGATGCTGGTCTTTAGAGAGTGTTTGATATTCAGGGAGGGCCTGAGTCTCATGTGGTGTAGCAGATAAATAAAAAATTCATAAGACAAAAGAAACTTTTCATAAAGGGTATCAAACATAGTACAGGTATGGGATCTGTTATCCTTAAACCAGTTATCCAGAAGTTCCGAATTATGGAAAGGCCATCTCACATAGACTCCATTTTATCTACATTTTTAAATATTATTGCCTTTTTCGCTGTAATATTACAACAGTACCTGTACCTTGTATTTGATCAAAGCCCCAAGATAATTAATCCTTATTGGTGGCAGAACCAGTTTATGGAGTGTATTTAATGTTTAAATGATTTTCTAGTAGACTTAAGGTATGAAGATCCAAATTACAGAAAGACCTGTTATCCGGAAAGCCCCAGGTCCCATACGGATAACAGGTCCCATACCTGTATTAATGCATACTAGGCTAATAAAATATGAGACTAAAATATCGGAGTGTTTTAGAATTATTTGTGCCCACTGTGTATAGTTTTTCCATAAAGCCTACTACATTAATATCATTAAAGGGGACCCGTCACCCAAAAAAATTATTCAAAATCCTATTTTATCACATTAGTCAAGCAAAATGAACTTTAATTACACTATATAAATTATTTGAATCTTGTTTCCTTCAGTCTGGGAATTCATAATTATAGCAAGCAGGCAGGAGCCATTTTGTGGACACTGTTATTAAGGCAAGTTTTGTATCATCTCAGAATCTTGTTTGTGCACCAGAATGGGGGACCCGATGTCCATTTCCATGCCCTGGTTACACAATTAAATGGTAAAGAGAACGGGGGAATGTGGGGAGAGCAGTGACATCTAGGAAGTGCTGAATGGAAAGTGAAAGTAATTGTCTGCCCCACCTCTATGCCCAGGGCATAGAGGAGGGGCAGACAATATTTGATTGACAGCTGAGATTTTTAAATGAGCTTACAATAGCTATGAATGCTTTAATAAAAAATAGAAATTGGATTTCATGTTTAATTTGAAAAGGACTTTTATTATACAGATTTTTGTGTCTGGTTGACAGGTCCACTTTAATGGCTTTTTTATGTGAATCTCACACATTCAGAGTGTTGCTCAATGTGACTGGATTCCTTCTGAACTGTCTCACAATAGTTATATTGTAAACCTTCTCCTTTATTTGTGAGTACAAGGTACTGTTTTATTATTACAGAGAAAATGGACATTTTTAAGAATTTTAATTATTTGGTTAAAGGGGATTCTTACTGTATTTTGAAACTTTCTGGAAAACAGGTTTCCAGATAATGGATTCCATTCTTGTAAAAATTTTGAATTTTTTTTTTACCATATCTATCATAATGAAACTTGTATGACACTCATTCATCAGTTCCAGTCGTACCTTAAAATCGTTTCCATGTTATACTATGCCTGAGATCCAATTTAATTTACATTTATACAGTGTGTGTATGTGGGATCCATTATCCGGAAACATGTTTATCCAGAAATCACTGAATTACGGGAAGGCCAACTCCCAAAGACTCCATTTTATCCAAATAATTAAATATTTTTTTTAATTATTTCATTTTCTCTGTAATAATAAAGCAGTACCTTGTACTAAACTAAGATTTAACTAATCCTTACTGTAGGCAAAACCAGCCTACCGGGTTTGCTTAATGTTTAAATAATTTAATAATTTTCTAGGAAAACTATACCACCAAAATGAATACTTGAGCAACAGATAGTTTATATCAAATTAAGTGGCATATTAAAGTATCTTGTCATACCGATGTGTTCAGAATAATAGGAGTCCGACATCACTAACCTGTTTTTGGTAGAAATTATATTTTTACATGGCAAATAATTTACTAGTAGGTGTAGTAGAGTAATAGAAACGCAATAGTCATGACATGCTGCTGATTCTTTGCAATGGAATCATTAATTAATAATTGTTCCAAATAATAGCCGTGTGGAGTTCAGTTAATGAGCTCATTCATATTGTGAAAAACAGGTGTCAATTCAGGTCCTTTATTTAAGGAAGGAGTTGTGCTGCTGGTTATAGTGCATTTCTCTCTGAAAAGCTGAGAAAAATTTCTTGTTCCAGAAATCATATAAAGAAGTGCAGAAAATGATAGGCTGCTCAGCTAAAATGATCTCAAATGCTTTAAAATGGCAACCAGAACCTGAAAGACGTAGAAGAAACAGAAACACTGCTTATACAACTAAATATTAGTTCAGTGATTCAAAGGAAAGCAAAATCTTGAAACATGTTTCAGTTTATACAGTGAATGTTTGAGTTTGTAAAGAAGAATGCAGACACTGCTGTTTTTTGACCTAATATTCCCTTTTCTTCACTTTCTGGAATAGAATGTGCAGTGTTCCCAATGCATTTTCCATGGAAATAAAAGATAATAAGGATTTTGAGCTTTATTCACACTGTTACTATTCTGAACACAACATATATATATATATATATATATATATATATATATATATATATATATATATATATATATATATATATATATATATATATATATATATATATATATATATATATATATATATATAAAATAATCCAATGTGGTGCATTGTTTTACTCTTTGCTGTTGTGTGCATGCCCATTGCTTACTTCCAACTTTACTAGGCACATGTACAGGGTTGTAACACAGGACGGGAGACTGAACTATAATTTAGGGATACTAAGCAGGTTTTCTATAAGAATGAACAAAACCTTAGTGGCTCTATTAATTGCTTTACAAAAGAGTAAGTAGAAGGATACGACAACCATTCATTGAGTCCTGGGAAACACTGGGTCCACCACTCCCAATATATTCATGTTGTACATCTGGATTAGTATCAATCCAGTTGTTGTTTACAGTTAAAAATATGACTGGCTTTTTCCAAATGAATCTGTTTTAGGCCACTGTGGAAAAACATTTGCTATACTGGAAAGGTATATGAAATTGTACATCGCACGCACGTCTTGGCTCATCATAGTGGATGACGACACACTGATCAGGTAAGAAAAAGCCATTTACTCAGTTTGCAAAGAGAGGGAGATTGGGTGTCTGTGGAGCCAATTTTATTATTATATGTATTTGGTGCACATGGCACAGCATTAATATCATCTAAAAGATGCATGTATGTGCCAGATGACTCCATTAAGCTTGTATTTCTCTGTGTGTATACGTAAAGGACAACATTCACTGGGACAATTTCTTAGGAACCACTCAGAGAATATAGCCACTAACTTAAGACCCTGAAAAATTATAATTGAGCATTGTGCCACCATCTTACCTGATGTCTCAGTGATCCCCTGGACTGCATGGCGTGTAGTAGAGCAAAGACTCTCACCTCCCCATGAATAATATTTTACTTCACCTTTAAGACAACAGATTTGAAGAATAGGCAATGCTCATTTGTCTTATGGGGCATCAATTAAAGCAAATTAATCCAATATATGAAAAAGGTCTGCACACATTATTATAACCATTGAAATATCAAATATCCATTAAATGTAAAATCTAGTGAAAAGAATATATACTTTATATTAATCATCTCCGTAGGATTGTTAACCTTATCCACTGGACGGATTAGAAGTAATGTTCCCTTTACATACTGTATCAGGACATTAGACATGATAGAGGATTTCCATATAGGCCATGGATCCTAAAGGTGTTGATACAGGGGCAGATTTATCAAGGGTCGAATTTCGAAGTAGAAAAAGCTTCGAAATTTGACCATCGAATTGGAATACTTCGACTCTGAATATCGAAGTCGAAGTTTTTTTACATCGAATATGGTCGAAGTAAAATTTCATCCATTGATCGAATGACTTCCAAAAACTTAGAAAAATGCTCTAGAAGGTCCCCATAGGCTAACATGGCACTTCAGTAGATTTAATGTGGCGAAGTATTGAAGTCAGTTTTTTTTTAAAGAGACAGTACAGTACTTCGATTATTGAATGGTCGAATATTCAAACGTTTTTACTTTGAATCGAATTCAAAGTTGTAGTATCCTATTCGATGGTCGACGTATCCAAAAAAATTACTTTTTACTTTGAAAATTCCCTCCAATTCACTTCGGGCTATAGGGGGCAAGGGTGAAAGTGGAAATTTGCCAGTTTACTGGAAGGAGAATACAAGTTAAAGGGGACCTGCCTCCTATACATAAAAAGCTGCATAATGAAAGTCCTTTGCAAATTAAACATGGAACATAAATTATTTTTTTCAGGAAAACATCCATACCTGTTTTAAGGTGTTTAAATATCTGAGCTGTCAATCATATATTGCCTGCACCGCCTCTATGTCTGAGGCATATTACTTTCACTTTCAGCACTTCCCTCCTCACACTCTATAATTGTGTAGGGCACTGCGCATGGGCATTAGGTCCCCCATTCTGGTGCATACACAATATTTTGGGGTGATACAACATTTGTCTAAATAACAGTGTCCACAAAATGGCTCCTGCCTGTGTGCTCTGATTGTGTTATTCCAAGACTAAAGGAAACAAAATTTAAATAATAAATATAGTGTAAGTAAATTTTATTTTGCTCAACTAACATGATAGAGTATAGTTTGGAATTATTTCTTAGGGTGACAGGTCCCCTTTAATTTCTAAAAATGATGAAAACTCTCATCTCTGCTCTAGGTGTATTTTTTCGCCAGAGAATATTCTCCAGTTAACTAAGAGGACAAGAACATTTTTTTTTGCCAAGGGGATTTTCAACAGGTTCAGGCAGGCAAACTACTATTATAAAGACAGAACATGTATTTTTGAAACTCATTATCTATATCACCCCCATCATGCTAATTTTCCACATACGTCATTTCTTCATGCCGAAAATTCTCTAGAGTACTTTCTCCACTGCATGGGGTAAATGATCTAGAGGGGAAATTGTATGGGAAGCTATACTGGCATATTTTCATTTACACCAGGAGAAACGTCACCACATTTTTATTGTACAGGTATAGGATCCCTTATCCGGAAACCCCATATCCAGAAAGCTCCGAATTACGGAAGGACTGTCTCCCATAGACTCCATTTTATCCAAATAATCCAAATTTTTAAAAATGATTTCCTTTTTCTCTGTAATAATAAAACAGTAGCTTGTACTTGAGCCAAACTAAGATATAATTAATCCTTATTGGAAGCAAAACCAGCCTATTGGGTTTATTTAATGTTTAAATGATTTCTAGTAGACTTAAGGCATGAAGACCCAAATTCCGGAAAGATCCGATATCCAGAAAACCCCAAAGTCCCAAACATTCTGGATAACAGGTCCCATACTGATTACAATATTAGTAAAAATGAGATGTGTTGTAAAATATAAACCTTGCGGATTGAGGATGAACTATGGTGACACTTTAGCAAACATGAGCCATAATGTTTGGGAAGAGCCATTGACTACAAAAACATCAAGCTGTAGTGTGTACCTATACATTATAAACATATTCTAGTTTCATGTAACCCCTTAACAAATACTATACATCTGAATGCATAAACTTTACGTGAATGTTTGTTTTCAGGTGGCATTATTTTGTCTTTTCTGATCATTTTGAATGAAGCTTTTACGCTATTCCTGTTGCAGCCTCCCAAGACTACAGAAGCTTCTTAGTTGCTATAATCCACACAAAGCCGTCTTTTTAGGAGAGCGCTATGGTTATGGATTACAAGCAGGGGGATACAATTACATTACTGGTGGAGGGGGGTAAGTGATTAATACACTGTTATTTAATTATAAATCTTTGAATTTGCTTCCACTTAATATTCTCAAGGTTGATTTACTGGATAATTTGGAATCTTAGAGGCATCAGACAGCTGCCTATTTAATTAGATTTACTTTGTAGTGATTGCAAATAGAAGGAGAGCCTTTGGGAGGCATAGAACTTGGAAATGCTTGTATTTAAAGGAAGCAAAGTTTAACTGCTGCCAAGTGACATGTTTTCGTGGTGCTTGCGTGCTGTAGCTTAAGGTGAAACATTGCATTCAGAGAAACTTCAGGACTGCCACTGTGCATATACAGTAGGTATATAAAAAATAAATAATAAGTACTTTTTAGAAAAATGTCGATGCCAGTTTTTCCATATTTCTACTACTCAAAGTAAGCAAACTATTAACTTTAGTAATCGTTCTGTAATTCATCACAAGCGATATATTTAATGTGAAAATAGAAGCAAGCCATTTTAAGCCTTGCACAGGTTCTCCAACTCCATCACCAAATCCATATCATAACTACCATATATAATTATGTAACTGGTTTTGATAAGAAGCATGCTACAGAATGACTATGAAGATTTTCATTCATCCAGGTCATGGTATATCTAGTATAGGTAAATCTAAAAACAACTGGACTTGCTGTGTAATCATTAAAGACGTTTTACTACTCATCCGAGCAGCTTCTTCAGTTCAACTGATCGGCATATAAAATTTCCACTAATCCAATCACAACGGCACATTGTAATTCTTCAAAGAGGTGACATCGGAAAATTCACAGAGGTGTTGAGTCTGTGTAGTTACTGTGATAGGATTATGCAACTCCTCATGCAACTCCTAGAAACAGGTGTTAATTGTGAGAGTTGCATCAATGGATGCCAAAAGAAAAACAAAGCAATGTGGTATACAGAGTCCAGTGTAGTGAGAAATGCACAGATCTATACATTGGGGAGACAAAACAGCTGCTCACCAAGCGAATGGCTCAGCATAGGAGGGTGAACTCAACAGGGCAAAACTCAGCTGTCTTTCTACACCTTAAAGACAGGGGACACTCCTTTGAAGATATCAAGGGTTTTTCCCACCTGAAGCCCACCCTCCCTCACACTCGCGCCCGCCTACCTGCTTCCTTTTATAGACCCGCCCCACCGATGATGTCAGAAAAGGGGTGGGGCGAGCAGGCGCAGCTTCAATAAAAGAAGAAGCCGGCAGTGCAAGGTGGCGGGGAGAGCAGGAGGAGTGTGAGGTCGGCCCGAACCTGCCCAACCCACGGGTCCTGCAGATATCAGGCCGGCCCGGCACGCACATCCCTGCTACACAGACATAAGTTCTAAAACCTATTGGTGGCAGAGGTCCTCCCTATAAGTTATAAAAACTATTGCTGGTCAGGCCCCCCTACAAGTTAAAAGAAAATCATAGGTGGTCAGGTCCCCCTTCAAGTAAAAAAAATGGTGTCAGGGCCCCCCACACATTGGTTCCAGGGTCCCCTCACCCATTCAAAAGAAACATTGGTGGTCAGGGCACCCACAAGTAAAACAAAAATACATTGGTGGCCAGGTTCAGTGGAATTTACCTTTCAGCAGGTAGCCTTCTTCCTCATGGGTGGACAGGCTTCTTAGTTCTTTTTCTGTTGGCGGCTCTTCCCTCTTTTCCAGCGACCTGGCTCGGTCCCGTCACAACTTCTGCGTTATTTTCAATTTTCTCAACTTTTTTTGATCACCTACCACAGTGATCTGAACCCTGAGTTGTATGAAATTGGGTGCCTACCTTGAAGTTTGCATAATGCATATTGGGAGTGGGATGTACAAAGATGTTTATTTCTCCTGCATTCATGAATATTTCAAAACACCCAAGGATATGTATCATGTTTATTAGGGACCAGAAAGGCTTGATGGAGCCACATCAGCAACTTATGTAGTTATGTACCTTGTTTTTTTAAGGGACAGGAATGTGTAGTTTTAGTGACTGGGTGAGTTGCTAGCAAATATTATTATAGGACATACTGTAAAGGCAACATAAATAACTTGAGTGGGAAAGGAATTAAATAGAAGATAAGATTGATAGTAGAAGAATGGAGAAGAAGAATAGGACAGAGGGATGAGTGGAGGAAAAACCTCAAAATTAGGTATGAGATTAGAAGATAATACATGATAAAAGGAGTGTGAGAAAGGCAGAAGGGGAGAGGTCGTTCATGGCTTTTTTCTTCAGACAGATAGCACTATAAAGAAATGAGGGTGTGTTTCAAATAGCTAGTAAAATAAGATAAGTATAGAGAATGGATAGGGTTCCTGTAATTGGAAACCATATACTGGTATTATATAGCGGCAGCTAGCAAAGGAACAAAGGAATCGAATCAATTTCCTGTGAGTGCCCATCTCTCTTTCATTTTGTATCTGCGGAATATGATTCATTCAAAGATTATAAAAATAAAAGGTGTAACCTTTTCTATTGGGATTGTACAATAACTGGGCTGGGTAATTTGATTATGGACCTATACTTGGTACTGAGATGGAATTCATATTTTTTCTTTGAGTAAATGCTGTACCATTGATGCTCCTTTCATAGGCTGCCAATTTCACTTTATAAATGATTTTGTTCTTTGTGCACTGACCAAATGTTCTTACTGCAGATTGTTCTGTTGTTGTATTAAAAACTGCTACGGTGGTTCTTATCTGTTTTTTACTACCTCTTGCACATGGGCATATCATTTTGGGCAACTTTAAAGCAAGAGTAAATAATATCAGTTGTAATCAATATTAACTAAATAGCACTGAAAGCACATTAAAATAATGTGCAGTATTCTTAGAACAGAGTTTGTAACAATTAGTTTCAAATAAGGCCTTAATCAGTGGTACAGGCTGATACATTAGATAGCTTTAAGAAGAGGTTGGATGGTGTTTAGCAAGTGATGGAATACAGGGTTATGGGAGATAGCTCATAGTACAAGTTGATCCAGGGACTGGTCCGATTGCCATTTTGGAGTCAGAAAGGAATTTTTCCCCCCTCTGAGGCAAAATGGAGAGGCTTCAAATGGGTTTTTGCCTTCCTCTGGATCAACTGGCAGTTAGGCAGGTTAAAAAAGTTAAAAGGTTGAACTTGATGGACGTGTGTCTTTTTTCAACTTAACTTACTATGTTACTATGTTTCTACAGATCTTATCTGCTGTGTAACCTGAGCCTTTTCTTATTTGAATGGCTGCCCCCATTGTTACACAGCAGCTTATTTATATAAACAGTAGTAGTGTTCCTGCAATTCAGAACTTTCTGGATAAAGGGTTTCTGGATAGGGGATCCCATACCTGTAGTTATATGCTGTATATACCAGTTTGATACGATTCTTTGTTAAGACACATATCAGGATATTAGGGATGCACCGAATCCACTATTTTGGATTCGGCCGAACCCCCGAATCCTTCACTAAAGATTCGGCCAAATACCGAACCGAATCCGAACCCTAATTTGCATATGCAAATTAATGGTTGGAAAGGAAATTTTCTTTTACTTCCTTGTTTTGTGACAAAAAGTCACGAGATTTCCCTCCCCGCCCCTAATTTGCATATGCAAATTAGGATTCGGTTCGGCCGGGCAGAAGGATTCGGCCGAATCTGAATCCTGCTGAAAAAGGCCGAATCCTGGCCGAATCCCGAACCGAATCCTGGATTATGTGCATCCCTACAGGATATAAAACTGTGTTGAAGTTTTATTTCAGAATACATACTTATCACCTCTTCCTCGTGTAATACCAAAAAGCATCCACACCCCACAAAGTCTAGCCTTATCATAGAGATTTCTTATTTAAATTCTAAGCTCTAAAGCTTTCCATTTATTTTCATATTTACCCATTATCACCACACATTATTACTACTAACTTATTTATTCTTACTATTATTCTCTTTATATTCTATCTTATTATTGCGCAATCAAATTATTTTTTCTTGCTTGCCAATTATTGTATCGGTGATTTTTAAACGCGGCCTCCTTGTATCATCAGTCAATTCCTATACTTGTGTAACTTATCATTCCTTTTCTATTAAAATTATCCTTAGTTTGATTTATTAAGAAAATTTTCATATTTGTATAAAAATGTGGAAAAATAGTCTAAAATAAAAATGTTCAAAAAAACCAAAGATAATATTTTAAAAGTCATACAATACTTTATATTTATCCTCTCACTGATATTCCATATAACTGATTTGCAATTGTTTATTTCTACACCTCCAGATAATTAGCGGAGTTCTTCACTTTTCAGTCTATTTTTCTTTCCAGTAAATTACATTTTCTTACAGTCACAGAAGATTCAGCCCATTTTTTATGTTTTAACATAGAGTAACACAACTCTGTGCTAGGCAGATGGCTGGAATATCCAGTTTGAAGCCTTCCAACTACGGTTTCATGAGATAATTGTAACTGCGCTACAGTGACTTAACTATAGAGGAGGCAGACCCCGCAGTCGCAGGGGGACCCAGATTGTGGGGTCTGCTTCCTCTATGGCTACTAAAAAAACCCTATCCTTCCCAGCCTCTCTCTCTTACTGGCGAGGAAAGGGGAAACAAGTCTGGTGGAAGTGGGCGGAGTTGAAGCAGGATGTGGGTAGGGACAGAGGCGGGGCAGGAAGTGGATGTGATGATGGAATCGGAGTGCGCCAGGCCCTTATGAATATTTTTTTTGCAAGGGGGACTGCACACTCTAGTTACGCCACTGCTGTGCTATATTTATGGCAAGTCCAGTTGTGCAGAGTAGAAAGTGACTGGTGACGAAATGTACGCAAATAAATGTAATAACATACAAAACATCTAGCACAGTTCTAGCCAGTCTCGATGTTTGCTTTCTAGCATCATTTCACTGTATGCTATTAGATGACAGAACAAATTCTTCTACACTAAATGGTTGTATCGGCAGATGCAATCGATTGTTATAAGAAAGGTTTTCGTGGCTTGTTAGAATCCGCCATTGATTCATTAAAAGAAATGAAAATTAAATTGAGACATTCATTTTTAATCTAGTAATGCTCATTGCTGCCGCGATATAAATAATGATAATATTAGCATTATGTTATTCCTGCTACTGGTCTGATAGCTGTTTTGGAATCAGGAACAGATCTCTCCCTTCTCTGATGTTTATTTGAAGAAATAGAATGTTTTTTTCAAGTTCTGCTATTTGACATGCAAATGCAGTCATTTTTATCTAACTACAGGTTTTTGTCTTAAAGTCAACCCGCTTTATGATCTGCTGTAGACAATTCAACATGTGTTTGTTTCCCTTAGAATAATATGTAATAATTACCGCACACCTGTAGTTCACTTCCACTGCACTGGTGGTGCTGGCCTTCCATGGAGCCGGCAAGGTCCCTTACCAACAGCAAACTGGGCTAATGGATCCGCACACACACATTCTTTATGCAGTCGGGAGCTTACCCCATTTACCGTATTAGTGTAACCACAGTATCAACGTTTCGGGGGTGCACACCCTCCCTTCATCAGGATGATGTTTCCCTTAGGTCATCAAAAGTTTACAAATACAGGTATGGGACATCTTATCCAGAATGCTCCGGACCAGGGGTTTTCTGGATAATGGATCTTTCAGTAATTTAGATCTCCTTACCTTAAGTCTACAGGAAAATCACTTAAATGTTAAATATACCTAATAGGCTGGTTTTGCCTCCAATAAGGATTAATTAAATCTTAGTTTGGGTCAAGTACAAGGTTCTGTTTTATTATTACAGAGAAAAAAATAGTTTTTCAAAATTTTAATTTAGATTAAATGGAGTCTGTGGGAGACGACCTTCCCGTAATTCAGAGCTTTCTGGATAACGGGTTTCAGGATAACGGATCCTATATCTGTATTATACTATGGAGAATTATTCATTGGGGAGCAAGAAGGGCAACAAACTCATTAAGCTTGCCTCCTTTCCCTTTAAAGGCTCTGTATTAACATAGAAATATTTCTTTCTTAGTAGTTTTGGAATTTGGCAATTTAGAGCCTGGTTATATAATTAACATGATGTTTGTTCATCAGACAAGTAGATTAATGTTGGAATTAACTCCAAAAAAGTTTGCTTGCAAACATATGGGATGTTCCTGGTCCATATGGCTTTATGTGTAGCCATCATTTTTTGCTTTCAGTAATATATAACTATGATCTTTGTTTTTCTGCAGAGCTGGTATATTGGATATAGTTACAGAGTGCTTAAAGCCCACTCCACAAGCTGAAGGGGTGCCGCCATTTCAGATTTAAAACCTTGGAGAAACAATTATAACTCAGTTTGCGTTTATACCAAAGGATCCTGCAGCAAATGCTTTTTGACTCCTGCTGGCAGCTGACACTTATTGGATGTTAATGCTTTGGATGGGCACAAAGGATTTTCAGATGTACGTTTAAGGTTGTGGTGCGTGAACTCTGTCCGTGCCATATGTCTTTGATCTTGGTTCTAGGTTTCTCTTTGATCAGTTCCACACCGGGTGGTTTCTGGCTACATGCTGTGTAGTGTACATCAAAGAGGAACCTGAAACTGTAGAATCAAAAACCAACACAATGGATTTTTTTTGACTGTTTTCAGTTTTATTCATATAAAAAAAAAGATATGTAGAAAAAAGAGGGAGGGGTACAACAATTCTAGTATTTTCACTACAGAGTCGTTCCGAAAGGTCTATGGGGACTGTCTCATTTAAACTTAAGCCAAGTTTATTTTTCTAATGCTAGCTGGGGTAATTTGAAATAATCATGTATCATCACACGGACACTTCACTTTTATTGAAGGACATTTCACAATTTTTATTGAAGGACATTTCACAACTTTGGACAATTTATTTTGTTTGATGGAATATTTTTTTCGTTGGCTGATATTACTCACCTCTAAATTATGGTCTTTTTTTTCACTTTTTTTCAATCTTTTTTTAAACTTTTCAAGTTTTGAAAGTAATCATGTTTGCCAATTAGAGCTTAATTTGTAATCCTTTAAATACTCTGTTCATTAAACATCCGGTATGCTTGACAAAGGGGTTACGCCCCGAAACGTTGCATCTGCAATAAATAAATAAATGAGCAAGGGGTTTCCCTGCTAGAAGTAACCCATGCTGTGCCAGTGTTTTCTTGCTTTTCATGTGGATTTTGAGGTTGCCAAACGCCTCCTTCACTGAGCACCTGGGATTCGTTCTGATTAGGAAGGCCAGGGTGTGCTAGGGTAATTTCTTTTTTGACTCCCTACTGTCTCATTTTCCCATTAAGGCTAACTTAAAGGAAAACTATAACCCCTGAATAATGTAGATCTCTATAAAAAATATAATGCATAACAGCTCATATGTACAACCCTGCTTCATCTAAATAAACCATTTTCATAATAAAATACTTTTTGAATAGTATGTGCCATTGGGTAATCATAAATAGAAAATTGCCATATTAAGATATAAGGGCTGCCCCCGGGATCGTACAATTCACAGTGCATACAAACAAACCATACATGTTAGGTCACATGAGCCAATTAACAGACAGAGTTGTGTATTTTGCTTCCACACTTCCTGTTACAGTTAGAGCTGCAGTATTTATGGTCAGGTGATCTCTGAGGCAGCACAGAGAATATCATAAAATGGGGCCCTTTGGCTACTGCGTAATGCTGTGCTGCCTGTGACAATGAGACAGTGGGAGAGCTGAGCCAAATGCAAAGTGGCGGTGCTGCAGAATGCGTATTAAGAGCAGGCAGTGGCTGGTGCAAATGGCGGCAGTCTCAACAAAATATGTGGCCTAAGGGCTGCGTGTAGCACTGTGCTTTCTTTCCCACATGCTGTCCCCAATGTGACACTGTCTTTACCCATAATATGCATTACCCAGTCACAGAACTAGAGTGCACCAGGCCCCCAGCAAAAAAGTCTGCAGAGGGGCCCAGCGCACTCCAATCCCCATCCTCACACCCACATCCCCCCTCTGCCCACTCCACAACCCCACTCCTGCCCGACTTGCGTCCCCCTTCCTCGCCGCAGGTAAGAGAGCAGCTGGGGAGGAGGTTTTTTTTAAATTAGCTATAGAGGAAGCAGACCCCACAATCTGGCCCTCCCTGTTCCCCAGGCCCCCCTGCAACTGTGGGGTCTGATTCCTCTATAGTTACGCCACTGCCCAGACATACCAGAAAAATCAATTATGATAAAATGATTTTAGACTATTGCATTATCTAGCTGCATACCAATAAGATAATTGCAGAATTTGATTACAGGCTTAAAGCAGTGCATTAACACCATACACGACAATTACTCAATTTTTATTTCTTAACTTCTTCCCAAATTTTTTTTTTTAATTATTTCACTTTCCCCTTCCTAATGTAGCCCACTATTCCCTTCTATTTTCCATTCTGTGCTGTCCTTCTCAGGTTCTCTCAGCTGCATTTTCTTTTGCTCTGCTATATAAAATACATTTTTGTTATCTTCGCTGTGCAGTGTAGGAATTGCCTCAGAATTAAAACGTATCTGATTTTTGTTTGTCTTCCCCAGGGCAAAGATGAACCTACTTTTAGTACCAGAAATAAGCTACACCCCATGATTACTTAACAGGCAAATAAACTCCTGCTGTTTGTCCAGTCCTGGTGCGTCTTAGTAACTTTCCTATATTCTGTAGAATAGTTTATATTCTGGAATTCTCTTGCAGATGGATCATCCTGCAAATCAGAGCCCAGAGATTTAAAACATTTACTAGGCTAGTCCCATATATATATAACCAATTTAATGGGGAATGGGGAACTATCGCGAAAATAAAAATGTTGTATATGCTTCATTTTACTGAAATAAGAAACTTACTAAATACAATCATTTAAAAATTCTGCATCATTTCAGAAATAATTAATTTTATGTTCACTATTCCTCTCTCATCATCTGTTTCTCTTCATTCTGTCTTCATGCAGCAGTTGGGTGTCAGATATTTATTGACAGTTACATCCAATATATCTTATAGGGGGGCTCCTTTCCTAGCAGATGAATTAGAGATCACTCAAATAACTGATTCCAGTACAAACAAAATCTAAAAAAACAACCGACTTTTGCACAAATTTTGCATATAGAGAGGCATGATGTCTGGTGATTTTAATAGAGTGAGCTCTAATAAATCTTCTAGGCAAAAGGAGCCCCCCTATAAGACATTTGCGGGGGAATGTAATAAAAGTCGGTAACGGAAGAACTATTCGCAATGCGGAAGGTTATGCCTTTGCGCAAACAAATTTTGCTTTGCACGAATTTAATATAGATTTTGCGTACCCGGAAACTGTTTAGCGACAACTTCCGACAGTAGAAAACCGTTTGCGAATTTTATAGTTTGCGCCAATGCACAATAAATATAATAAAACTTCTTACTGAAAAAACTTCGCAATTAAAATTCGCAATGCAATAACAGTTTAAGGAACAATATTACATTGCGAGATGTGGATTTTTATTCTTATTGGTGGGAATTGTTTTTCTCTTTAATTAGATTCCCCTTTTGTATCTAACTGTCAATCACTATCTGACACCCAACTGCTACATGAAGACAGAATAAAGAGAAACAGATGCTGAGAGAGGGATAGTGAAGATAAACTTGATAATTTCAGAAACGGTACAGAATGTTTAACTGATTGTATTTACAAAGTATCTTATTTTAGTTTGATGAAGCTAATATTACATTTTCATTTTCGCGATAGTTCCCCTTTAACAGATACAACTGCCAACTGCAATCAAAATAGCAATAAAATAAATGACTTTAAGGGCTCTTACTGACGAGCATTTTTACCTGCGCTCCTCTGCGTTTAGTCGCAGGGGAGCGCAGGAATAGACGCATTACATTTTTTCCAATGGGGCTGTACTCACACAGTCGCGTGTAGGCGCCGAACACAGGTTGAGACACAACATGCTGCATTTTTCCTGCGTTCGGCGCCTACACGCGCCTGTGTGAGTACAGCCCCATTGGAAAAAATGTAATGCGTCTATTCCTGCGCTCCCCTGCGACTGAACGCAGAAAAACGGAACACAGGGGAGCGCAGGTAAAAACGCTCGTCAGTGAGAGCCCTTAAGCTCCTCTATAAAAGACTGTAAAACCAGCTTGTTTCATGTTGCCAAATCTGTTTCGAATCCTCAGGAAAGAATTCAGCCTCATGCTTTGAATAAGTGAGTGAATAAATGCCACCTGCGCAAGGCTCTTTCATGATTTTTGACTCTACATGAGTTCCAAAACATTTAGTTGATTACTTTGTGGCAAATACTCCAAAAGAACATAGAACATTTAGATTATTTCAGCTGTTTTTGAAATATCATACCTGCCTTTTTTTGAGGCCTCTAGTGTAACTCTCATGTATTAATGATGTGCTTTTTATACAGGCACAACTACTGGGGTCACTTCAGCTTCTCCAAGATCACAGTTACATTTGATTATTTCTTGAATCAAGACTAGGTTCAGAGCAGGGGCACACGGGCAGATTGGTGGAGATTTAGTCGCCTGGCGACTAATCGCCTCTTTTTCGGGCGATAACCTCCCCGAACTGCCTGCCTTCTGCCTGCTATAATGAGAAAACGCCAGCGCAACAGCACTCGCTGCACTTCGATTTCCGAAGGTGCCTCACGAAGAAACTTTCGCCAGGCCACTTAATCTCCCCAAATCTGCCTGTGTGCCCTCACTGTCACAAAACAAACAGTAGTTCCCGAGATTCCCCCATAAATGCGAGCTTCGTTAGACAGTTATATGTGTCACCAAATGAAAAAAAAAAATTTACTAAAGGGCGGATTTTTGCCTGTGAATGCTTCGCCACACTTCACGCCAATTCGCCAGGCGCAAATTCGCTACCACTACGCTAATTCACTAAAATGCGAAGTTTAGTCTCAGCAGCCAAACAATGGCGAAGTTTCCTTATCGTTAATTCGTCATCGTGAACTTTCACTAACATTCATTTCTGTTTAGCAAAACTTCGTTAGTACACTTACACTTACTTCAATTTGCATAGGGTGGGTACATATAGGTCGTATGGACATCTTTATTAGAGATGTTGGTACAAATGCTTGAAGTGGCCACTAATTATTACAAATGTCCAAGGAAGCAAAATAAAGACAAAAGAGATCCTCTAATGCCCTAGACATGAGCCCACCCTAAATCAAATGTGGCATGCCCCTCAAATGGTAAAACAAATGTTTGTAATAGTTATAACTTTTAAAGACAATCCTTTGAAAAAAAAAACGCCAGTTTTTATTAATCATTTTAATAACTTTTTGGCATAAAGGATATGATGTCACTGACATAAGATTGAGGAGGATGTAGCTTCATCTTATCAGTTCGCCAGGTCTAAGCTAGTGAAGGAAACTCTGGTGAAAGAGGTAATTCTGTAAAATTCACACTTGAATTTGCGGAGTAACGAAAATTTGCCTGGCGAAAGGGCGCTGAAATGATCTAGCGATGGTCCCTTTGGCTAGTGAATTGTCTTCTATGCTTCTTAGTAAATTAGCAATCTATAGATGGATGGGATTTCTGAAGAATTTTCGCTAGCGATGGCCACTTCGCCCTTTAGTAAATCTGCCCCCATGTGTTTTATTAACTGTGCTACATGTGCAGTATTACATAGTAAGTAACAAAAGTAAAAGGCATAATAAGTATTCTGTTTTAAACAAAATGGGCATGGGATCAGCAAACCCTATGGCTAATATGATGATAAGAGTAATCAAAGACCTTTGTACATGTAAAAGAAAGTTTAATGCATGTGTAGTGCTATATTAAACAGACTTTATGGGAGTCTGTTTTAGCTACCTTCTGTGTGGGTTAATACCACCCATAAGACTCTTTTCTCAGGGGTAAGCCCTCGCAGCGGGGTGGAGGCAGGGTGTAGTGCAACTATAATTGTGTGCAATGCACAAGAGATTGGGCGCCAGTAGTTTTATTTTGCTTAAACCTTAAATTGAGTTTATTAACCAAAACCAGAGTTCACAATGGAGTATGGAACATAGAGTAACACATAGATCAACCAATATAACAAGATATACTCACTGTACCAAACATAGAATGACTCTCTGCACAGTAAAGAATACACGTAGAGAGTTAGGCAGCTTGTCGGAACGTATTTCCCCAATCTTCAGGATTACCTTAGGTGGAACTCAGAAGACTACGTACTCCCCTGAGTCTAACACTTAGGCCCTACTATGGGGTCAGTAATACTCGGGATCTTAATCCCTCTAATATCCTCGTCGGAGCTTTGAGCTGCTCAACTACATACCCTATCTATCACTCCTAGAGTGATCTATTAGAGGGTATAACTATCACTTCAATATAATCAGGCTGAGTTCCACCACCCCTAACCTCTGTGGCATAACAGAAGAAAGGTTCAGCAGCAATGGACACTGACCTCATGGTTTGCAAGCCTTTTATATTATGCCACAGTGCCATCTAGCATCCACTGTGAGAACTGCATGGATTACATAAGCGCATGGCCCCCATAAGGACCCACTTAGGCGTCCATATCACTAAGGATGTGCCTGTCAATAAAGGGTAAGGGTGTCTAAATTTTCACATCCCTACACATGTATTCTGGATGGTGCATGCTTTTGTTGCTGACCTGGATGCTAAATATCAAAAGCAAACTTACTGAACAGTTATGTCCCATGTGGTCCCTCTTTAAGTGGTTGACTTAGAGAGCTGCAAAGCAAGAAGTAGTGTTCTGGCTATTATGTTCGATATCTGGTCACTCCAGCCTTTATACATTACATTTTTTGCTAACTCACTATATTAGAAATATCTATCTATTTATCCAGTTGTATTATTACACTGAACTGTTCCTTTAAAAAGATCATACCCACATGTTTAATGCAATGGTTGCAAGTATTGTTCTCTGTCCTTTCTGTGCTATGATATTGTTGAAGTATCTGCACCAGGGGCGTTTCTTCTTTTCACTTTGCTAATTAAAAGGAAATTGTACGAGTAATAGCCGTTTTGATAATTTGCTTTGATAGTCTATTATCAGTTAGGAATTGGAAGCTAATATCTGATTGGTTGCTTTGGGTAACTGCACTGGCACAATTTAGCACTTATCTTAATTAATCCTCACTCAAGTTTCTTGTCCACCATATTGTTTTTTAGTAAAGCAAACACATGAAGGAAATTGCATTCTATTGGGAACATTTTCAGGCAATTCTTATAGGGGCCAGTGTAGATGCGTGTTTTGGCTACATATATTTGGAATGCTAATAAACATGGCACGTAACAGCCATATTATCCACACATGCTGCAGCTCTAGTGACAGATTTATAAAAAAAAATATTTCTACTGCAAAAATAGCAAATTCAAATTCAAGTTTCCAAAACACACATTTCAAGACTTTTTTTTAGTGCTAAAAAAATGTCACGGTTAATTCATTTGTCATTGAAAATGAAGGGTGGAATGTAATTTCAGCAAGATAAAAGGCCGTAATAGAAGCAAGGAAAACCGAAACAGTATCTGCATCCCTCACCAAGTCAAACTTGTAAAACAAAAATGATTTATCAAATATTAAAAACTGAAAAAACGGTATAATTTTAATTATGCATAAAACTATTCTCTCCTGCAAATGTTGTTTTGTTGTATTTCCCCAGAATGGTATTCAGCAAAGAAGCAGTGAAGAAACTTATGAACAGCAAGTGCCAATGCTACAGTAACGATGCCCCTGATGATATGGTACTTGGAATGTGCTTCAGTAGCTTAGGAATTACACCCACCCACAGTCCACTTTTCCACCAGGTAAGATGCTATTGGGAAGACGAAAGAGGAATCTTTAGTTAGAATCAGTGCTTCCTATTTATCCAGATATAACTGCATGCTTCTTTTAATTTTTAAAGCTTGATAAAGAAATGAACATTCTTTAGTAGATTAGTAAAAAAATGAAGGGCCAAATTTCACCCAGTACTGTGTATACAACCCCAGATTGAAAAACATGGAAAAAGCTCATTCTTGGCGATATACTGTAAGATGACTATAAGGGGGTTGTCTATTAAAGTTCGAATGGCAAAAAGTTGAAACGTTCGAGTTTTTTTGACCAGTGGCGTAACTACATATTACAGGGATTTTTTTTTTTAGATATTATTTTTCAGGCCCCCACAATGTCTACAGTTTTACCCATATTTATCAAAACTGTATATGAATAAAGACTCTGTATATGAATTGGGGTCTGCTTCCTCTTTAGTTACACCCCTGTTTTTGAGTGACGAATTTTGTTGTGTTTTATTATACCTGAGGATGGAAAAAAGTCTTAATGTGAAAATCCAGCATCTCAGACCTGGATGTATACAAGTCAATGGTAAAAGTATCCTTATCTGCGCTGTGTTTTGTGCAAAAATCTGAAGATTTCCTGGTTTTCATGCAAGAATACGAAAAAATGGTACAATTCGAATTTTCGTACGATTTTCAATTTTTTTTTTCTAGTTTTTCCTGCACTGGAATTTTTCAGGAAAATGTATTGATAAATAAGGGAAAATAACCGGTGCACATTTGGTCGGAGTCTATTTCAGAAAATAAATTCAGACTTTGATAAATAACGCCGTTAGTAATATTTTAATTTTTACATACATCATGGGCAGATTTATCAAGGGTCGAATCTCGAAGTTGAAAATACTTCGAAATTCGACAATCAAATTGAATTATTTCGACTTCGAATATCAAAGTCAAAGTTTTTTTTTTTATCGAATTCGATTCGAAGGATTTCAGCGATCGATCTAACGATTTTTCTTCGACTTAGAAAAACGTAGAAAACTGCTCTAGAAGGTCCCCATAGGCTAACATAGCACTTCGGCAGGTTTAATTTGGCAAAGTATTGAAGATGAAGTTTTTTTTAAAGAGACAGTACTTCGATTATAGAATGGTCGAATATTTGAACTATTTTACTTCGAGTCGAAGTCGTAGTATCCTATTCGATTGGCGAAGTATCCAAAAAATTACTTAGAATTTCGAATTTTTTTACTTAGAATATTCCCTCAAATTCACTTCGACCCTTCATAAATCTGCCCCTATGTTTCTCCAACATTAGTAATTGTTTATGTTATTCCATTGATGTTTGTCTGCTGTTCTTATATATTCTTCACCTGAATGATCTGAGCAGGACAGGAATCTCCGTATGAAAAACTGCCATGCACTTTTAAGTTTTCCGTTTGGATGAGTGTGATGTGATAGGAAGTCAAATGTTTTTGGTTACAGCACATTAATGTTAATGTTGCTGTTAATGTTATTGCCAAAAAGTGAACTGCTCCATACTTTGTAAATTCTCTATTTTGTCTGGAACCAGTTCCAATGTAGAAAAAGCTTAAATTCTGATTCTATGGAATTTTTATGACAACCAAAACCCCAAATAATCTTGGCTAGGGCCATGTACACATCACCGTTTATGTGCATCAAGTATTTTGCACCCTAGGGGGAAGCTCTAGCATTATACTGCGTGGAGTTTGGAGAAAAACGATGTCAAAGGTGGGGGCCAGATTGTAATTGGGCGGCACAGTGCCACAGTGGTTAGCATTAATACTGTCTAAGGGGCTGATTTATTAAGCCACTTTGAATATGGATTTTTGACGCCGTAGTGAAAGAAAAGTATGACTTTTTCAGTACTTATTATGCAACAAAACTGCAACAAGGTTTGAAAATAGTTCAGTTAAGTTAGTTCGAAAACATGTAGAAGTCAATGGCATATGCCCCTTTTTACAACTGATTTGTGGTTTTAGAGGGTTTCTTTGTTTTTGACGCAGATTTTTTGTGACAATATGAAAAAGTCGCGGTTACTATGCGACAACTTGAAAAATACTTTTCTTCGAGTATGACATTTGCGGTCTTAGAGAAATTGAGTTTAGTTGTCATTTTAAAAACCTCTGAAACCACAAAAATAAGACTATTGATAAATAGGCCTCCATGTCTTATTTCAACCTGGCCAGTGAGCATTATTTGCAAGAAGTTTGTATGTTCTCTTCTTACACAAAAAGGGAAGGCTAAGTAAAATATATAAATACAAAAGAGGTGCAAATGATCTGGCCAGAATAGTTAGAAACAAACAAAAGCAAGAAAAATTATCAGTGCACCCCATTTGATGGTCTGATTTTTTTCATAGGTTGTCACCTCCCTGTGTAGTAGCATGTCTTGGGATAAGTGTCTCCTGACCAAATACTGGTCTAGCTGGGCTTGACTCCCCCCCTCCCATGTCATTAGTATTTATAAGGAGAGACATTTTCAAAATCAAAGCTTTAAAAGAGATTGATTGCCCAGACCAACACCAAAGCACTTGGTTCATTATAAGGACCATAAGCTCCATTGAGTCAGGGACTGATATGAATGATTACAATCTCTGTAAATCTCTGTGTGTGTATGTGGGAATTATATATATATATATATATATATATATATATATATATATATATATATATATATATATAATTGCAGGTAAGGGCAACACAAGGGAAACTACTGAATGCAGAAAGCAGCGCAGCAAGGGACTCCTGGGGTGCATATTTTAAGTGGGTGGGTTTATCAGTGATTTTTGCCACAGCCCACATTTAAACAAGGCAAAAGCTGCCTATACACCAAGGCAAAATATTTCCTAACATTCAAATATTTTTCTCCAGTGAAACTGTGTGCAAATGACAAAACTTAAATATTTTTCATTTTATTACCTTTTTCCCCTCAATTTTTGTTTTCACCTGCTCTTTGTAGGAGAAAAAACAGCAATTTCACAAATATTGGAATCTCTTTCCATATGGTTTGGAATTGAGTAACAACCTATGATGTTCCTTCATTTCCTAAGCACATATTTGTAGGGCTTATTACTGTGGTAAAATTTGTATGTTAACAGATTCAGCAAGGCTGAAGGCCCTTTGAGAACTGGGTTACCATTCAAAGGACAAATGACCTTATATATATATATATATATATATATATATATATATATATATATATATATATATATATATATATATATATATATATATATATATATATATATATATATATATATATATATATTATAATACATTCAATATAACATTTCTTATTACTCATCTAATTTCCTAATGCTTGTTTAGTCATAAAATAAAAGTCTGAGAACATTGTGTCTTGGACTCACACAAACAACACAGGGCTGGACTGGATATGTGAGCAAACAGGTGCTAACCCAATAGTGAAAATTCCAAAGTTTTCATGGGTTGGTAAAACATTTTTAGCACATCACATCGTCCTCAGCAATCCCTCTTTTATGAGCTTTGTAGTCAAATCACTTTGTATTTACACTTATACAGTATATATTCTCTAAAACATCAGTGTATTAACTGGAACACTTTCCTTTCCTGTAGAAACATTTAATAGGACCGTAACCAGAGTTCTTCATGCATGAACAAGGAGTCGTAATTGTATAAAAGTATTTTTCCCAAGATGTTAAATTAGTTTGTGGTTTTAAATGCTTAAGTGTCACATCTGTAAGTCATTTGTTACTTGTTCATGTAAATCTCTCACTTTAGGTAATCAATTGCATATATTTGTGTCCTGCACAAATCAACTTTTGGAGTAACATCAAGTATGGAAAGAATAGTTTTTCTTACTCTGCAAAGTAGTTGATTAAAGGACACAAAACCACAAATTCTTTCCAGACTCTAAGGTTATGCCTCCAGAAACTGCTTTCCAAAAGATTCATCAAGCATTCATTATGACCAGTTTTTTCCAAAATAATTTTGTGCAATCTTAGATCTGCTTCAGGGCAAGAGCTAAAGGTAGGGTGCGGAGGCACATACCTAGGGTGCAACTGGAAGGAGGCACTAGGGGCCTATTCACATGCCTTTGCTGCCTTTTATAACTAGCTGATATAGCTAGTCCCAGGGATGGGAGTGCAGAGTGGGGAGAAAATCTTTTGCATGAGGGTGCTAAATGAAGGTAGGCAGTAGTGGCAGCGACTTGGTCAGATGGAGGTGCGGACACCTTTTGCTTAGAGCACAAGCAGAGACAGATAAAGGGAAAGGCAGAAGAGGCACCTGCTTTGGGTGCAACAGAAAGGGGGTGCTGGGAACATACCTCTTCTGCCTAGCTACCTCTAGATGGGGTCCATCTGTAAGTCCATCAGGGAGTGTTGGGGAAGGTTTAGTGAAAAAGATAAAAATTTGATGTAGAGCGGGGATTGGATATTGAGGGGGCTATAACTGCTCCTCACCCACCTCATGCTGACAAACATCAGCCACCAATGTCATTTGGCCAGCACTGGCCTGGCTCTGATCTGCTTACATCACAAGTTTTTCTCCCACAAGCCTTCTGGGTTAATGGGTTCATAACTGACCCCCAAGATTCTGACCATCATTGGAA
The DNA here is from genome assembly GCF_017654675.1 of Xenopus laevis. Taxonomy (NCBI): domain Eukaryota; kingdom Metazoa; phylum Chordata; class Amphibia; order Anura; family Pipidae; genus Xenopus; species Xenopus laevis. The sequence continues at coordinate 145,765,939 of NC_054374.1, read as the reverse complement.
TGTGATTGGCCATGTGAAGAGTAAAGAGTAAAAAAGTACTGTGAAGATGCAGGGCAGATGGACAGCTGTGTTGTCAAAATCACAAAAGGAACAGGATATTATAAAGCATGCACAGAGTCTGGACTATTTGTAGAAAAAAACATACAAAGTGACGCCTACTCAGAAGAACAGGCATAATTTAATTTGAATTGCTGGAAAAAAACATCATAAGGAGACATTAAAGAACCAGGTACTTTAAAGAGCCCTGGATATTTGATAGGTTATGATTATCAGTATTTCAATTCAAAATCGGGAGTCCATATAGTTAATCAGCCAGGCCCAAGGGACTCGTCCCAGTTCAGAAAGGCATTCAACTACATTGAGATACACCTATGACTAAGCGCCGGAGGGTGCGAAACGCGTAAGGTGGGGTATGTGGGGTAGTATGTACTAGCTACTGTTTTAATATGAATAACAATAAATTAATATTTTTTACTTGAAGAGGCCTTGGGACTTATATCGTTTATGATTATCAGTATGTCATCAAAGTGCACAAAGAAAATGATGAATTACAAAGGTGACCTTTTTCTTACATCTGTTGTACCCTAGGCACGGCCAACAGATTATGCAAAAGAATATCTTGCTCACCAAATACCTGTCTCCTTCCATAAGCACTGGAACATCGACCCAGTAAAGGTTTATTATAAGTGGCTAGCTCCAGAAGAAGAAAAACCGCAACATGGACAGAAAAATATGAAGCAAGAGTTGTGAACACAGCAATTGCTTTCCAGCGACATGAAGTGAGCCATTGGACATTGAAATTACATTTTTAATTTTCAGACCTCCTGAGAAGTCCTCTTTTTTTATAATGAATAATGTTAATTTGTGTTTACAGTTTAAACATGGACTCATATTTGTTATTGTTCAATGATGGTCCTCGTCATATATAGGTGTATTTCTACTAATACTTTATTTCATGCATATAATATTTTATATTCCCTGAAATCTACGTTATAGTTGGTAGGTTTCTTTCACAGGGTCTGTTTTCTCATCTCTATAATGTCTATGAACGTCCTGTATTATTATAGGGGCTGTGAGAGTGCCTATACTTGTCCCACAAACGTATTGACCAGTTCGATATTATGTTCTGACCAAACCAACCGATAAAGTCTCTGGATCTCTTGGGATTTCATTGAATAACACCACTCAACCAGAAAAAGGACTGAACCATTATATAGTGAATAAAGTACCCCCTCTTGTAAAATATAAGGATATTATTAGTTACCGAGGAGTTTCATGACCATATAAAAACACGAGGCCGAAGGCCGAGTGTTTTTATACAGGTCATGGAACTCCGAGGTAACTTCTAATATCCTCATATTTTACAACTGGGGGTACTTTATTTATTATAATACACAAATTTTAGTGAGTCATGTGACAGAAATGACATCACTACTCACCGTTTATAACTGATGACATCACTACTCACCGTTTATAAGGATATAATTTACAGGATATTCATGGCTTTTGTGTATTATAATGTTATATGTACAGCTTTGCACTGGTACAGAAAGATCGGTTTGTATTTCTATAATATTTAAATCCTAAACAATTAGTGAAATATATCCACTTGTGTGTGTGGCCTAATTGCATTTAATTTGGTCCAAGGATATGTGCAGTGTCATTTTTGGCATAAACATACAAATATAAGCATACAGACAGGAACTTAAAGAAATGAGAGAACAAATGAAGGGAAAGAAGGTGAAATTACCGTTGGAGGCAGATTTCAAAAATTCTTATTTTCATTTTTTGTTTTTGAACTAAAAATCTTCAAAGTGTTGGTAAGAACACAGTTCTCAAAGGGTTGCAAAAATTGGAAAGTTGTCAAGAAATTCACAGTAGGTTTTTTTTGTTATATGGCTTTGTCATAGTGCCACCAAATTTTAAAAAGTGGTGTGTAAAGGTAAAAAATAATCATTATTGCTCTGTAAAAATTACTTTTGTGACCCTAAAATCTTTCCTTATGCTGACTTTTGCCAAATTATGTTATTAACATTTTTTTACCCAACATTTTCATTTGGCAATATAAAAATATTGTGGGTACGGCTAATTCTTTAAAATGTCGTACTTATGACACAAAGATAAGCCACGGTCCCAACACCATTGTGATATATTACCAACCTGATTTAAAAATATATTTTAAACTAATGCCTAGGTCCTTTTCAAAGAGGTGTGAGCTGAACCCGTTTTGAGTCCTTACTGATCTTGGCACTTTAATATCTGATGTTACTATTTCTACCTCTGGAGAGAAAGTAAGTAAAATTGAGTCTAGTGTTTGTATATCTGTGACTTGCTCCTGTACAGTCTGGTCTATTGTGCCATTTTGTTTTGTGCTTACATAAGCAGTTACTATAGGTACCTCATTTCTGTACATTGCTTCTAAATCCCTGCCATAAACCGCAATTTCTCTGAATTGCTCTGAACTACTGCTGTGCATTATTTTGGGAAAGTTCCTGAAACCCAGAAAAATCTGATTAATTAATTATTTGTTTATTTATAGTGCCTCTTAGAGTTTCTTTTTCCTTCTGGAAAAAAAAAACACTGGCCTGTGTTCTACAACTAATGACAACTGTATTCAGTGACAGTCTTTTTATCCTATTTGTCTTGCTGTCCATCGAGTGCCTTATGTAGTAGGTGAGCTAAATCTACTGACAGTGGAAATTGACTTCTATACATACAGTAAAAGCTTGTAATTATATTGTACTGTGTTCTGATGTTTAGAAGTCGCAATTGCTAATTGAATAAAGGGTTTCAGATGGTGAAAGCACTTTTATTTCTTGTCTCTATATAACACGTCACTTTGTAGAAATTAGCGCAGAGTTGATAAAACACATTTAATAACTTCTCACTTCAATCTAATGGAACTTCTGGGGCCAGGAGTACAGTATTAGCATATTATAATGACTAAGGATAGAGGGTTTACAAGAAGTGCAATAGGCACTGTTCCAGTTCAGTAAATCCACCAGATGACAGGTTACTGTACTTTATAATGAGTTAATTATCTCATATCAATGATATTTATACCCCCTGAGCTAGCTGTCCAGGTAAGCCAATGATTAAGTGCCCCTAGGGCAAGAAACGCATAGGCTTTATGGACATGTGAACTGTTTTATTAATGTAGCTTAGAATAAAGATTCATTTTTACTTTTTAACTTCAAATCCTTGAGTATCAGTGAATATCCACACTGTTTACTGTCTTGAGATTACCACATCCTATGCTGAAGGTCTTGGACTGGTGCACTTGTACCACTGTTTCAACTGGGTTTTCCTACATTGAAGTTTGTTTGTGGCCTCTTTCTTTTCCTACAAATGTTCATAGCCATCCAGGTAAGCATTGCCCAAAAATCGTGCACAGTGCCAGGCCATACTTTCTTACCTGTGCAAATCTTTCTCCTGTTGCTCCTATTTGGGCTCATAGTAAATCCAACTTCACTCTTCCTTCAGTGAGGCCACCGACAGAATAATAATCTTGAAACAATGTTGAAACAAAGTCCACTTTCTTTCTGCACACAATAATCTTTAATGATACATGCTAAATGACATGCCTGGTGGTTTCTGAATCACCCCTACAGTTTGATTTCCACTTATTTCCTTATTAATAACCAAACTAACGCACACTATTAGGCATAATAATAAAACCTATCCTCCCAAGTTTAACATTATTGAGGACATGGAAGACAAGACTTATGGCTACTTAACTTTGAACATTGTTATTTTGTTCATTGTTAATTGGTATTGGTTACTTTCAGATACTAACATTTACCTTGGCAGCGTTAGTCTGGCTGACAACCTTGTTGTCCCCTTTTAACATATCTCAGACATTGAGACCAAGCTCAGTCTATGGCCATGCACCTTCAAACACTTCCAAAAGTTAGGCACCCCCAAGTGATTGTATTTACTTACCTGAAAGTGATTGTATTTACTTACCTGACACCCCGGGCCAGTGCTCCTATCAGCAGAAAACTGCACCAGCCTGGAGTTCTTTCAGCAAGCAACATGGAGTGATTGTCTTCCTGCTTCTTCTTTCTTCTCATGGCTGCACATGCGCAGTAGAGCAAAAAGCCGAACTTTAATGAAAAAGCTGGCTATTTAGTTCTACTGCTCTTGCATCTGCCCCAGGAAATTTAAAGAAAGAAGAAGCAGGAAGACGATCACTCCATGGTACTTGCTGAATTAACCCGGTGTCAGGTAAGTAAATGTGATCACTTGGTGGTGCCTAACTTTTGGCATCCCCAAGTATAAATTACTTTCCTTCTCCTTTACATGTCACAATGATGCAAATGCTGTTTAATGTACGGTACATCTCCAGAGAAACAATAAAATGTGTTGATTGCCTTGTGTATTCAATTATCATTCAGAAACTACCAAGTCTAGAATAAAAGGGGCATATACAGTAAATAACTGGGCTTATTTACATGAATAGAAGCAAGTGCTGGAGATCCAAGAGGCGCAGTCACACCCTTTATAGCAGCATTCACTATGACATTGCACCCATGTGGCTGTGCAAGATTTGCACCTTGTGCCAGAAGGAAAATTCCAATGCAAGTTGCCAAGAGCAGCTCTGACATGTGCGAGAGAGCTCTGCTTTTAATGGCTGCCATATACAAGTGGTAATTACAAGGTTAATGAAGATAAATCATATGCCATTCGATGAATAAGACTTTATTTCAGCACATTAAAATCATAGACTGAAGCGTTTCGGATCAGAAGATGCGTAGTCATAGGCAATAGATAATTCCTTGAGTCAGCGGTTTATACCTTTAAAGAAATTGCTATTGAGAATAAAAAAAAACAGTTTGATCGCAAGTGAATGAACATTCATTAAGGGCACATTTGTTTGCATTCTAGAAACTGATGTGAGATATAGAATTCTTCTATTAAAGCAGAATTCCATCCATCCATCTGGACTGAGCCAGTGATGGTTTTTTGTAGTAAAGGGTAATTACAAACATCTGAACTGGGGTTGTCTAGGGGACTAGGAAGCTCCACCATAAGCCGAGGACAGGTGGCCCCATTGTAATTCACTTTTACTAATATTCAGTGAGGTAGTTGGTGTCCCACCATGATGGGAGTAGATGGGGAAGAGGCGGTGAAGAATTTAAATTCATGAAATTAATCTCCTAGCTGCTGGGTAAAAAAAATAAAAAGGTGTCCTGCTAGGCCTTCACTTTATTGGTGCCTTAGGGTGTAAGTCGTTAATTAATAATTATAATAATAATAATATTTAATAACTGTTCATGCCCCTTCCTTAAGGGAATGTATATAGTCCTTCAGCCCTCTGACCTATATCCCTTTGATATTTTGCGGCCTTTTTTCTGAAGTTCAGCAATCCCAAAGGAAAATCAAATATATGATTGGAAATTATTTTGCATCTTATTAAAAATATATAGAGCCTCGATACTAGCTCATAGTGGTTTCCTCTTGGGACAATGATTTCACGTAAGGCCAGTAAACCAAATTGTCTAAATTAATTGTTGATAATGAGATAATTTGGCATTTCTGAGGGTAGGTCAAGTTTTTGATTCAGCATTAGGTTTGGAAGGGCCACCATTTACAGTCTGCTAGGAATTGTGATCCCATATAATAGCTAAGCAAAGAAAGAAATTTGGGAAGGTTGAAAAATAGAGAAATGGCGGGTGCTGAAATGTATTGGTGATTGTGGTAAGGTTCCAAAAAAGAAATGACACTAGAATAGCCATTATTGTTAGTGATGGGCAAATTTATTCAGCAAGCGCGAATTCCCGCGATTCACGAAACCACCGTGAAAAATAAACAGCGTCAAAAACGAGACCCTGGCCGTTTTGCGCCGGTTTTTTCACAGTTTTGCGAATTTCGCGGGAAATTCACAAAATTTTCAGGGAAACGGCTAAAATTTGCCCATCACTAATTATTGTGTAAAACTGATATTAGTGTATTCATAATGTTTGTTAATTTGTAGGCTTGAATATGGACTGGCTTGGGCTGAACATGTTATTGCTCTGAGCTCTTTTTTGTGTTTAAAGTTTGTGTGAAACAGTGCAGTATGAAAAACAATGATGTGACAATGATGTGACAAATAGAGGCACATTTATTAAAGGACGAATTTCAAATTCATGTGAGTTTTTAAAAATTCCCCTAAACTCCCATGAACTCAAAAATCGACCAATCAAAATGTATTAACAAAATCGAATTTAAAAATTTTTAAAAACTTTTAAAATACAATCGACCCAACAACTCAAATCAAATTTAATTCAAATTTAAAAAACTTGAATGTCAACAAGGCTGCAAACAATTCCAAATTGATCCTTGGACCTCACCTATTGACTTAAACAGCAATTCGACAGATTTTAGCTGGCGAATAGTCTTAATTGAGTTCAGAGTGTGACAAATCTCGAAAATGTAATTCAAGTTTTTTTTTAAAAAATTTGAATAACTCCTTAGTCAAATTTGACAGTTTTAACCATAAAAAATACTCAAAAATTTGAATTTCGAAATCTCAATTCCACCCTTGATAAAACTGGCCCATATTGTTAATGATATCCATTACACCATAGCACATTTCTTGTGGTTATGCCACAAGAATTTTAGATTTAGGCTGTACATACCCATGTGTTAGAGCTGCTGCACCCAATGCAAGTACATGGCACTTCAACCTCAGCTGGTGTTTTCCTAGGTCCCCACCCTACGTTCATTGAGTGAGAGGGGCACATTCTGAATTCAAGACAAAAGTTTGAGTATAGGAGATGTTTTAGCAAATGTATGGGGTGCAATGGGCATGTTGATTTGGGACTTTTTTGCAGGGATGACATTGTACTTTTAAGGGGTGCCATTTGAGGGTATGGAATCTCTTATCTGTAAACCCAGTATGCAGAAAGCTCTGAATTACAGGAAGGTCATCTCCCATAGAGAGATGATTTTTCTCTGTAATTATAAACAGTAACATGTACTTGACTGTAATTTAAGCTGGCCATAGACGCAAAGATCCGACGTACGAATCATCGTATGATCAGACTTCCCCATCTCCCGACCTGCCACTAACCATTCCCATCAAATAAAGTAGAAAAGAGCAGATCAGCCGATGTTCTGCCCCTGACAGCAATCGTACGAAAGTTATGTCCAACCAAAGCTAGTGACAGTCTCCCACTGAAAATCGTCCGATCGGCAATACACGCAGAGATATTATCGTCAGCCGACAGAAATTTTCTAACCTGTCCGATAGACCAAACGACCATCTCTGCCAGACGAAAAATGCCGGGACTCTCCACACACGGTCCGAAAATTGAATGAATCCTCGATTCATACGATCAGATCTTTGCGTCTATGGCCAGCTGAAGCTGCATGAATACTTATTGACAGCAAAACAATCTATCTGGTTTATTAATTGCTTAAATGTCGCCTTATGTTAATTCGTTCTCTGAATATCCTCTGATCCCAAGCATTCTGGATAATAGATTGTATAGTGTGCAGACTAAGTAGCGAAGCATGAGTTGAAATCCCACTCATAACACATGATTAGTGATGGGCGAATTTCTCCCTTTTTGCTTCGCTGAAATATAAGTGAATTTCCAGCGAAATTTGCAAAACTCTAATTTTGATGCCCTTTTCAATTCACGTCAATTTTGATGTCGGCGCTAAAGTCAATATGCACCCGAATAGTGTTGACACGCAACGATTTTGACGTGCACCAATTTTGACGCAAGTGACTTTTCCGACACGCGTCCAGTTTTTTTTGACGCTGGAGTATATTCGCCGGCGGTGAGACGTGGAAATTCGACACAAATTCTCGTCTGACGAATTTATTCGCCCATCACTACACATGATCAAATTTGTTTGCTTCAATAGGAAGTGAGTAGATAGGTTTATATCCTTCTAGCCATGCGACTCTCTGTACCAGCAGAAAAGGTGACACTTTTCAGGTAAATAAATGACTTATGCAAACTGCAAGTCTTATTAATACACAATGTATTTTATTTCCGAAACAAAAATATTGACTGTGAATTCATAGTGGACTTTCTGGGTTTTTTCAGCTATACTGTATACAGTATACATATATTAAGGTAATGCTTATACAAAATAGCATTAGATATATTATATATATATATATATATATATATATATATATATATACAGTATATATATATATATATATATATATATATATATACTGTATATATATATATATATATATATATATATATATATATATATATATATACTGTATATATATATATATATATATATAAATAATTGCATGTGAAATCTCCAGCTGCTGGTTATAAGGAGATGTACATTATCCTAAGAGCTGTACCTGTGTCTGGTTATACCAGTCAGTCACTCTGCATGTGTTGGACCATATACATTAATGCAGGTGCTAAATTACTGTAGAACAGTTTCTTATGTCAGCCAATCAGCAATAAGTCTTGATCACTTGTCAGCATTTAAGCAAAGTTATGACTGGCTCTGCCCATAACTGGCATTGGTCATTGTAATTTAGCACCGGTATTAGTTATATGGACCTAACACATGTTATTTTGTAATAAACAAATACAATGTATAGAAATGTTTTGCTTTTTATATAAACCAAAACTAAGAACATGCTATAGAAAGATTTCTGTGTAGAAAAAATGGATGCATAGGCTTGTAAATAAATAGTATATTCTCCTATAAGGAGAGAAGTTAGTCACTCACAGAGAGGAAAGTTTTGTTCTAAGTATTTCAAATAAGACCAACTTTACAGGTCTATAGGGCCTATTTATGATTGAATGGGGTCACGTGCACCCCTTAGTGCATCATTTGCATCTTACACAAAGTACACTGTGCACCTTACACTGATCACACTTTAATAGGTGCAAGGGAGCCCTGTAATTAAAATTTGCCTTGACCAGTAGTGTGCACCAGTGAGGCTAATTTGCTGCTCATTAGCAAACCATTCACATTTAGGTGCAACTGCAAATATTTGCTCCCCATAACAGATGCAAAGAATTGCTCCAGACAGCAGAAATGTAACCAGCCCCAGGTTTGGGGGGGAGCACTTCCACCGCAAGCTCTTCCAGCGCCTAGGCTCCCAGTGGATTCGAGCTCTGTGCATCTTGTTCGTGGGCATGCGTGCCTGGCGCATCTTGCTAATTAGGAAATGGTTCCTGCATTTGTTTGATGCTAATTGTGCATCTGTTGTGCTCATTGGTTCCCTTTCTTGTAAATCAAGCCTACTCTCTCTCCCATTGGTCCTTTGCCCCTTAAATAGCTCTTTCCCAAGCTGGTTTCTGTGCATTCAGTTCCTGTCTAAGCTTTGTTCGTGATTGATATTCTGGTTTTGACTCCTGCCTACCTACTTACTCTGATCCTGCCTTAGCCCTGTCCATATTGATATTCTGCTTTTGACTCCTGCCTGGTTTCCAACTCCGATCCGTGCTACTTGTCCCGAACCTTGCCTGGCCTTGATTTCGATTCCCCTTTCCCCTCGTCTGTACTGCGAGTATCCTAGACAAGTTCAGATTCCCTGTCGATTCTGCAGCAGAAAATCTGGGGCGCCAAAATGGCGCAGATGAAGACCAGGATCGTCAGGGGTGACTTTGTTCACTGAAAGGTACCTACGAGAGGTCTTCTTGGGTTCCTTGTTAACTAGCATTACAAGAAGTCGACTTTGCACTTGCTTTTCTTCTGCATTACCCACTTTAGTAAATGACCCCCTATGTGTTTTAAAGGGTTGCTACAAATGCATTGGATGACATTGTTAGAGTTAGATTTAGGGTCGGGGTTAGGTCATAGAACATTTTTAATACTGATATCAAAATAAATAAGTAACATTTCTCTCCAACTGTACATATGTCTAGATCATTTATATGCAATCTACTGCTATGTAGCTATGGCTGAACTATATAAACTGGGGTAAGGCACTGCAATGCATGTGATATAATGTGATAGATCTACAATTTGGTACATCTAATGATCCTTATCAATTGACTGTATCATATTATGTGCATACATATGTACATATGTGCACAATAAAGACAGGAAAAATTTTTGCACTTGGGAAACTCTAGCGAAATAACAGAAAGAAGGGTGGAACACATTCCGAGCGAGCGAACATGAAGGGTGAGTAACTTTCCCTCTTTTCATTATAGCATTAGCAAGAAAGGTATGCAAGGATTTGCTGTTAAATTTGGATTTAGAATTGACGGTTGGTCACTACAAAAACATAGCATGGCTAGTAGTAGTGACATTTTTCACCAGGTTTCCCCGACAAAAAAGACACCCATAAACTCCAATGGGTGAAAAAAATTGTCATTTGGCAAAAAGATTTGTTGCCATAGACTTCCATGCATTTGACACATTTTTCACCATTTTGGGAATTTTCAGCAAAGCAAAACAGAGCAGATTCTTCCATAACTAATGGTTAGGGTTAGGTTTAGGGTTGGGGTAAGGTTTAGGGTTGGGGTTAGGGTAGCCAACATACTTACATCACAAAGTTAAAAATAGGAATCTGTTTACTTTTGATCAATGACCCAAAGTATACAATCCATTAATATGTTTGCTTAAATAACTTTTCTTTCCTAGGAAATTGCAATTGACAAACAAATATAGGCCAAGGATGGAAATTGTTCACCATTTTGGGAATTTTCAGCAAAAGCAAAACAGGGCAGATTCTTCCATCACTAATGGCTAGGGTTAGGTTTAGGGTTGGGGTAAGGTTTAGGGTTGGGGTTAGGTTTAGGGTTGGGTTGGGGTTAAAGTAGCCAACATGCTTACATCACAAAGTTAAAATAGGAATCTGTTTACTTTTGATCAATGACCCAAAGTATACAATCCATTAATATGTTTGCCTAAATAACTTTTCATTCCTAGGAAATTGCAATTGACAATCGAATATAGGCCAAGGATGGAAGAGGTTTCACCAATGGCACAGGAAGCCTTTCTCTACTGCATCCCAGTCACAGATGATCAATCACATACATTTGGTTGTAAAATGTATGTGAATACCTTATGCCGTTTCCAGATGAACTGATCTGCAGTGGGTGGTTGACTTACCTTCCCCTGGATCACTATAGTAGACCTTTGCTATGTTGACCATGATAAACCCACTTTGATCAATCATTAAAGTGGGGGAACCAAACTGTGCAGACCTGGTTATATGAGCAATATGACATTACACCGACATTCTAAAACTGGCAGCACTTGTAGTTCAGCCACAGATGGCAGTGGGTTACAGATTTCTGGACCAGAGCATTTGAATACTTTCTAAATTAAACATTAGAATTCTGTTCATTTTAAGCTGAGGTGCCAGTGACTGACAATAAAATAAAAAATGAAACGTACTAAAACAAAACTGCTACTCTGTAGTAACAGTCATTTGTTCGGCGCAATATGACTTGTGTCCTAAAGAATAAATAGTTCTGTATTGTGACATCACTCACTCCAGCATGTTGAGTCCTTTTTATCTTAATGAGATACACAATTCCATGTTGGTTCCAGAGTTTTTTCCAAACATGTATATTTTGCATTCAACTTCGAAAAAGAGGCAGTTAAAGCATTTGCTAAAGCTAAAGTTGTCCTTAGGTGTTCCAGAGTGAGGTGACAGTAGAGGAAAAGTGGCAACAGTACTGCTTTAGATAAACATTGCCCAACCTACTACACTACAGTAGTACCTCCTAGCACCCACTGTCAGCCATGGACTGTTGAGTGGTGCTAGGAATAGTAGTTCAACAATGCTAAAGGGATATACATCAACATTGCTTTTTCCACTACACTCTACCACCAATAAACACATGGCCCTGGCTTTTTTCCATGAAGAGTCTCACATTGTCATGTCGTTTTGATAATGCCCTCATCTAAAGATTTTTTATGAAGAAATCCAAGTTTGAGTGAAGAATGCTGAGCTACGGTTTCTTCTGTCCAGACCAAAGAAGTAGATAAACTTTTCCTTTCGTTCCTGAATACCGATCTTCTCCTCTGCCTGTGCAATAGTTCCTTGAGTTTCTCCTTGAAAAAGCTTGTCGTTAGTGTGTAGAGAATGGGATTTAAGGCACTGTTCACAGGGAGGATAAATATAACAATCCATGAGGTAACAGTGCCTAAAAAAGAGAAAAGAAACTTATAGCAGGTGGAAACGCCACATTTCTATAGGTAACAATTCAATTCCATGGAAAGGGAAGTGAAACTACAGTATCATTAAACATAATTAAAATTAATGTTAACGGTATTCTGTCATTGTTTTTATTACTAAACGACACTGTGTTCATTGCAAGTAATTCAATCTACCATTTAAACTTTTATTCTTGAGCCAATACATGTATTTTTTTAGTTGTAGTTGTAAGTTTAGTGTAGGCATCTCAGGTTATTGTGCCTGATCCTGAGCTCAGAAACAGCCTGAGCCTCACAATGGAACTTCTTTCAGATAAGCTATTGTTTCTCCTAATTAGGGGCAGATGTATCAAGGGTCGAATTAAAAATGTAAATTTTTAAATTCGAATTTCGAGTTTATTTTAGTGTAATTTGACTAGGAAATAGTCCAAATTCGACAAAAATTTTGAAATTTATCATGTGTTGTCGAAGAATTCAAATTCGAATATTTGCCATCTAAAACCTACCGAATTGGTGTTTTAGCCTATGGAAGACCTCCTACAATCAATTTGGAGTGTTTTGGTGGACTTTTGAAAACATTTTTTTTTTGTTGAAAAATCTAATTTGATCGAATTTGATTCGAATTTGCAGCTCGATCCTATTCACCCATTTTTAAATTTAAATAAAGACTTTTAAAATAAATTTCAATTGGTCATTTTCTTTTCGAATTTCAAGTTTATGGGAGTTGATGTGAGTTTTTAGAAACTCCCGTAAACTCGAAACTGGACCCTTGATAAATCTGCCCCTTAATTTAACTGAAACAGTTGCAACTTGGGTTAGCCAGATTTGAATTTTTACTATTGAATGCTGTTCTCATATCTACAACTAGGTAGGGCATAGAAGCATTTTTAGTTATGCAAGTTTCAGGGAGAGGTTATCTTGTTACCTCACCATTGTCCTGCTGATGGGCTGCTGGGGACTGGGTAAGGTAGTGGTGGGTGATATCACTCCAATTTGCAGTGCAGCAGTAAAGAGTGACTGAAGTTTATTAGAGTACAAGTTACAAGGCTAAATTCACCTGGGAAACTAATAACATGTCTAACCCAATGTCAGATTTTAAAATTAAGTATTAAAAAAAACTGTTAGGCCTTTTGAAAAAACTAATTTTATTGCAGGAATCTGCTGGAGGACCACTATTAACTGACTCAGTTTGTAAAAAAACATATTTTCCCATGACAGAATCCCTTTAAACAACATTTTGCAAAGAATAAATGATAACATGCTCTTCTTTGTATATAAAGTAGCATCTCTGACAAAACAAATCAAATATCAGCCTTATTAGTCATTTGGAAGCCAAACACAGGTTAGCTGAGATTGAAGTATATGCACAATTAGGTACAAATTCTAGGGCAGATACACACGCACAGATTCGGGGATATTAGTTGCCAGTGTCGGACTGGGACACCCAAAAACCTTAGACAGGGGCCCATTTTCTTCTTCTCCTCACTTAACCTCTATTCTGCTAGTCTCTTTTCTTTACATACTATAATTTATTATTCCATCTATTTAGCCTCTTTGTTCTCAAAGAAATAGGGAATGGCCATGAAATAGGCCAAATGTTTAGCAGCGCAAGGGACCACAGACACCTGGGCCCACCGGGAGTTTTCCTGGTATCTCGGTGGGCCAGTCCAACACTGTTAGTCGGCCAGCGACAAATCTCCTCTTCATTGGGCGACTAATCTCCCCGAACTGCTTCCCTCCGGTTAGAATGTAAATCGCTGGCGGGATGGCAATTGGTGCGATTCGTTTTTCGAAGTAGCAAAACGAAGCGATTCGAGTGCCATCCCGCCGCCGATTTAGATTTCAGCCGGCGGGAGGCAGTTTGAGGAGATTAGTCACCCCGAAGAAGAGGCGATTTATCACCAGGCAACTAAATCTCCCCGAATATGAGGGTGTGTCTCTGCCCTCTAATGGTAATGCTAGTGTATCTTTTATCTTGGCACTTGCCATTAATTACTGTTCAGCCATGGACTAAATGCATGGGCTTTCTACACATTCTTACTCTGTTCAGAATAATTCGGGTTAGGGTAAAAAGGTGATCAGGGGGGGGGGCAATGTCAGTTCATGTGCCTTAGCATCTGCATTGTCCATCTTGGTGACATCAGTGGGGAGGGAAATGCTGGCGCAATGAAGACAGCATTGTGCATCGCTTATTGCTTTATTTAAAAAATGTGTCTAAGTATAAAAAACCTGGCGGTTCAGGATAGGCAAAGGAGCAATACAAGTGGGGTGATTGCAGTTTCCAGGGGCTGCCTTGTCCTTTAAATGTTGAAAAATGCCTTCCAATTCATATAACGTGAAATTGCTTCTGGTAAAATACACAGTTGTGAGTTGCAGGAACAAATGATTGGTTTTATATATGCTTCATATTTTTCATTGCAAATAGCCTTTAACATAAACTCATTGCCCACCATAAAACAAAGAAACTGTGTCGGCTACCAAGAACCTGACTGCCACACTCTATAGGTTCTAAGCTTTGTATTCCTTCCTTCTATATGAAAATTCATTTTGCTTAATGTCTTGCAGTGCCGCCTATGGCCTCCATGGCTGACAACTGTTACAGACAGTGAGAAATGGCTAGTGCTGTCATCAGATGAAAAGCAGACGGCATTAAAATGCCACATGGGTTATAGCCCCAAGATCTACCATAATCCACACATTGCTGGAATGAATACAAATCTTAAATACATGCTGCATAACTGAATGGAAATCAGCTAAATCTGTAGTTGTGTATCTCCATGCATCTTACCAGGGATTTCCACCCGAAAAAGCGAGAGTATTTTTAGGAGGAAAACTGGAATCCAGCAAACAGCATCGGAAAATACTATGAAGAAGAATCGGTTGGCGACAGCAACATCAGCGTGGATATGACTGTTGACTTCCGATGTTCGAAGGGCAGTCTTTTGAATTGAACAGAACATACTGATGTAGGAAAACACTATGATGATGAAAGCTAACAAGTTCACACCTGGCAAATTAAAGGAAGGAAACATGAGAAATGTGTTTATATGCAGCATAAACAAGACCTAACCTCTTAGGAACCAATACAATATTAAGAGCCTTGGCACATAGGAGCAGATTTATCAAGGGTCAAAGTGAAAATTTAAATTTTTGGGTTTTTTTATGGCCAAAACTGTCAGATTCGACTAGGGAATTATTAAAATTCGCTTTGAGGTTTTTAAAAAAAATTTAATTTGATTTTTGAAATGTATCATACATTGGCCCTATAAGAACTTGAATTTTACTATTCGCCTTGAATCTGCCAATTGCTGTTTTAGCCCATGGAAGACGTCCTGGGATCAATTTGGAGTTGTTTGCAGCCTTCCTGATATTAAAGTTTTTTTCGATTCGAGTTTGCGGATCAAACCTATTCACCCGCAAACTCCAAAAAGTTCCAAAAATTAGATTTTTGTTTTTTAAAATAATTTGCAACTGGTCAAATTTCAAGTTAATAGGAGTTCATGGGAGTTTTGAATAACTCCCATGAACTCGAAATTCGACCCTTGATAAATCTGCCCCTTAATTATTTAAAGTTTGAAGAAGCAGAAAAGGAATAAGAGCACTGAAAGTTTTTCATTCTTTTTTGTAATTTTAAACACTTTACTACTTGAACAGAATCCATATGTTAATTGTTAAACAAGTGGAACGCAAAGGAGTGCAGGTGGAATGCACTCCCATCTTTGTATGAGGATAGGCGAGGTGAGGAACAAGTGCAACTGGATTCAGAGTTGTTGGGTCAAAGATTTGGGGCAATTCTGCCCTTAAGCTGGCCATAGACGCAAAGATCCAATCGTAAGAATCAACGTATGATCGGACATTCCCATCTCCCGACCCGCCACTAACCATTCAGATGAAAGTCTTACCATTCCGACCAAATAAAGTAGTAAAAGAACAGATCGGCAGGCGACAGAAATTTTCTAACCTGTCCGATCTACCAAACAACCGATGGACGAAAAATGTCGAGACTCTCCACACACGGTCCCGAAAATCGTACGAATCCACGTTGCGTCTATGGCCATCTTAAGCCACCCTGAGGCGGCTCCTGTGATGCACCACTCTTACCATATTCCATTGGAGCGGGTCCAGGGTTGATTGATGAGTGAAATTGCATGAATTGCTTGCTATATATCTGTTATTGTAGCTGTTAATGAATTGTGTTTAGTAGGCTGGCCAGACACATTATTAATTGTTTATTAAAACTGTGTTGTTAATAGATTATTGAGAACCCAGCAAAAATAGCTTTTTAGGCAATATCAAGAGCCTAATAGTGAATAATGTCCTCCCTATTACAAAATATAAGGATACCATAAGTCACTGCCTTATAATAGGATTCTCAAGTTCTTCACTAAACCTTGATTACAACTGATGACACCACTAAGCACCATTTATAGTGAGTGATATGTAATCCATGCCTCTTGTGTGTTATATGCATATTAATGCATGGTACAAACAACAGAAGCAGAAAAGCAGTGCAACTGTGGCCTACTTTCATGTTGGAACAGTATATGCATGTGTATTCAGGGTCGGACTGGGGCATCCAGGACCCATCGGGTGGACTTTAAGGTCCCTCCTCCCAACATCCATTGTAACCCCCACCCGGAGCCTGTGCCATCATTGTTCATTGATGCTACTCCAAGGACCAAACATGGAGTAGCTTCAGTTTACCTGTTTGCTCTGTATAGCTCTAGAAATAAAAAAAACATAGTTTTTTCTTGATTAAAATAATAATTAAAGGAGATGTTCACCATTGCATTAACTTTTTGCATGATGTAGAGTGTGATATTCTGAAACAATTTGTAATTGGTTTCATTCTCTATTATTTGTGTTTTTTGAGCTATTTCACTTTTTATTCGGCAGCTCGTCAGTTGGCAATTTCAGCAATCTGATTGCTGAGGTCCGAATTACCCTAGCAACCATGCATCAATATGAATAAGAGACTGGAATATGAATAGGAGATGCCTGAATAGAAAGATGAGCAATAACAATAAATTGTGTGAGACCCTCATTTGAAAGCTGGAAAGAATCCGAAGAAGAAGGGAAATAATTCAAAAAGTAAAATAAATAAATAATGAAGACAAATTGAAAAGTTGCTAAGAATTGGCCATTCTTTAACATACTGAAAGTTAACCTAAAGGTGACCCACTCCTTTAAAAAGTAGGGTCAGCACAAGCCATATTGAGCTTATGTTAAACAAGGGGGTATACTGCCCCTTTTAGCACAACAATCCTTCAGATTTTATATTTTCTGGTATAAGAAATGCTGAACTATCTCTTGCTTTTACCAGGTAGTAAGCACAGGGTTCCTAACCACATATTGTACCTTCCCATGAAGGTACGAGTTGTGCTCATATGCACGCAATGTATTAACCTCTGGAAACTTTTGCACCTCTATGCAGTGGCTGTGTTGGGCAAAATTATGCTGGAATTCTGGGATGGAATGTTGCATTGTGGGTAAAAACATAAAGGGCGTTACTTATTTTTCTGGTCGGATTTTTAAAGGGAAAACCAAATTTTTTTCATAAAAAAACTCGAATTTTTCAAGATTTATTAAACCCCAATGGTGTTAAAAATATGGAAAAAAAGTACTCAATCTCAAACCTGCCAATTTCATGTAGACATTGACATTTTGAAGAGATCCTGATCTGCATTGGGTTTCGTTCAATAAGCTGAAGACTCCTGGTTTGGGGTGTCAAACCAGAAAAAGTAGCAGGTTTCAGGCATCAAATCCAAAAAAAATCATACGATTCGGTATTTTCACAATTTTATCAATTCTTCCAGCACAAGAAATTTTTGTGAAAATGTATTAATAAATATGGCGGAAAAGTCCATTTGGATTTTCAGAAAATAGTGAGAAAATATCGGACTTTAATAAATAACCCCCAAGATATTTAGCCAGCCAATTTTTCCAATTTGCATTCTTTTAGTAAACTAACTGTTTGGAGATTGTAAAACTACTTTTGAGATGAATTAAAAAAAAGAATAAACAAAACATACCTAAAAACACTCCAAGGGAGTATCCTTGCCCAGCAGCTTCTTCTGTCTGTTCAGGATAAAGAGGAAAACAAACTCCATTTTTTCCATAGTAGTTTCCAAAAAAGTCTTCATTCCAAAATGGAACAATAGCTATCATAAATCCAACTACCCATAGTGATATAAGGATTATTAGTGTTTGACGTTTTCCTGGTCGAATATTACTGAATGGGAAAACAATAGCTAAATATTTTTCCAAAGTCAAGAAGGTCAACAACAGAACTGAGACTTCAGTAGAGAGCATGGCCAGGAATCCAAGACTTCGGCACTGGAGGCTTTCCATCCAAAGCAGCGCATATTTCTTGTACTGTCCCCGGTACTTTACATCAAATACTCCAATGAAAAAGAGGTAGATTCCCATAAGACAATCGGCACCTATTTAGAAAAAAAAAGTATTGATTTCTTCTAATATGAAGTACAAAATGCTTAATGAAAATTAGACATCTGAAGATTATTTAGAAAAATTCTAATTTGCGAATTTCAGTTTTTTTTTCAATTTTGAATAAACTTGTAATTTTATCAAACTCGAATAGTTGCTTTATTAAAAAATTTGATTGCAAAACCTTTAATAACCTCAAATATGTTGAATTCTACAAACTACATAAGTTCAAAAAGCTGGAATTAAAAAAAAAATCCTTACATTTTGCATAGGAAAACTCCCGCTGACTCAGTGATCTCAATCCTGGAGTTTTTTGAATTTTTGGTGCTTATATCTCTAAAATTTGGGTTTTTGAAACTGTACTTTGAATTGAACGCAAATCACTGAAAAAAATTAAATTCCAATATTGATAACATTATTTCTAACTGGTATTCTTTAAACTTTTTTTTTTTGCCTTTCTTTTTGCCTTCCCCTAGAGAGGGTATAAAAACCCCACTTGAGTTATCTCCTGGGATCCCACTTATAGTTACATAGTTACATTGTTAAATTGGGTTGAAAAAAGACAAAGTCCATCAAGTTCAACCCCTCCAAATGAAAACCCAGCATCCATACACACACCCCTCCCTACTTTCACATAAATTCTATATACCCATATCTATACTAACTATAGAGTTTAGTATCACAATAGCCTTTGATAATATGTTTGTCCCACTTGGTTTCTTGGATGTCTTTCTTCACATTTCTACCTGTTTGTGGATGTATTGTATTGATCCAAGTTTGATTTCCTTTTGAGACTGTTTGCCCAGAAATTGTAATTCGCTAAGATTTCATGAGCTCATCTGTCAACCATGCATGCATCAATAAAACTAAGCATAATCTGATTTTTTGCTGTGTTTTGGACAATTTTTACACATGGAAGCTTATTTATTTAGGGTCAGATTTTTGAAATCACAACTAAACTCACAAACTATAACACCACGATTGTCATTAAATTTATTAAAACTTCTGATTATAAAAAGTAATAATGAAAAGAAGCTCTGAACGATCTGAAAAACACAAATACCCCAAAATTTTAGTTTTTCCAATAATTCATAGCATACCTCTAACATTCTGATTGATTTAAAAATTATCCAATAGGATCAACGCTCCTCCCATTGCCTTCTACAGCAACTCAACAGATTTTACTTGGTGAAGTTTGGCATGAAAGGCTTTGGTGATTTTTTCAATTGATACATCTCGAATTCTGGAGCTTTTTAGAAAAATAGGAAAATCACAAATGTTTCGGGATTTGTGGAACAACACTGTTCCTGTCTTGGGAAAACATGTTGTTTTTAGATCTACCAGGGAGCTGTTATCTTGTGTTAGGGAGCTGCTATCTCGTTACCTTCCCATTGTTCTGTTGTTAGGCTGCTGGGGGGGGAGGGGGATGATATCACTCCAACTTGCAGTACAGCAGTAAAGAGGGACTAAAATTTATCAGAGCACAAGTCACATGACTGGGGGCAGCTGGGAAACTGACAATATGTCTAGCCCCATGTTAGATTTTAAAACTGAATATAAAAAAATTTGTTTATTGTCTTTTGAGAATTGGATTTCAGTGCAGAAGTCTGTTGGAGCAGCACTATTAACTGATGCATTTTGGGGAAAAAAACATTTTCCCATGACAGTATCCCTTTAAAGTTTTCTGGAAAATTGTACAAAAACATATTTTGCTATTTTCATGTTATAAATATTGGGAATTGATCACGGTACGTCATATAAATATAATCATTGGAGAATTAAAGTGCTTGTGATTATCATATCATACAGATATTCATCAAGAATTGTTTTATACAATAAAGGAATTGGACAGATGTGAGTAATAAAAAAAAAATTCAGTAAAGTCAAATCTGTAACATGTTCATTTAATCTGATGAACATTGTTCAACAGTCTTGGAAGACAGGTTTTGACAATCCTTCACTGCCAAGAATCATATTAGGAATAAATATTTTGCAATGCTGCAACTTTATCATCATAATTATATCTGAGATGATAACCAACCTTTGTGCATATTCATATAAAATGATGTATTTCTTAACTGTGCAGCAAAGCAGCACTTTATGCTGAGAAACCCTCAGCATAATTTAATATTGTTACAAGATACTTACAGCACAGGACCTTTATTGACATTGTGTGCGTCTTGTTCTCTGATTGGATACACGATCTCATTCCAATAACAAAGATGTTCCCAAAGCATGTAATGCAAGCAATGACCCAAACAAATACTCGGAGAATGGTGTTTGCCAAAAGGTTCTCAAGAGATGATATCCCATCAGTTAGGGGTGTGCATACACGTACATGGGGTGCATAGGAGCAGTATCTAAACTTTTTAAAATATCTACGAATGAGAAGAGAAAGAGCAGATTTTCTTTTGTAAAGGTGGTAAAACAAAAACATGATAACATTTTTCCTAGAAATGATAAATAATTCCAAATATAAAATAGCCAAAATGATCTGGAAATGTACAGTATTAACAGTGTAAGCATAATGGGATTATTAATTAGGTTATTAAAGAACTGTGAAGTTTTCAGAAATGTTAGCAAAATAAAGAAAAAAGAAAAAAAATACAGTTATGGGACCTGTTATCCAGAATGTTTGGGACCTGGAGTTTTCCAGATCAGGGGCCTTTTTGTTTAGAAAAAATTGAATTGTCATATCTTAACTCTACTTAAAATCATTGCAACGTTAACTACTCCATAAGAATGTTCTGCCCCCCTGTATTGATTAAGGGGCAGATTTATCAAGGGTTGAATTTCGAAGTAAAAAATACTATGAAATTTGAATACTTCTATTTTCATAGGCGCCTGGCGTGTTTATACAAAGACACTGTTGTTTTTGCTCCCGTTCCACATTGCCTGATGAAGCGGGAAATGCCTGCGAAACGCGTTGCAATACTGTTTTGTGAATAAACTATTATTGAAAATTACCACTTTCGTTGGTGTCTGCTTGGAGGAGGTAAGTTCATTACTACCTCCTCTGAATTGCCCATTGGGTTTTTAAGTGCTTTTAGCTATTTTTATCCTTTTGGCGCCTCTGTTTTGTCTTACTACTATATCGAGTCCACCCCGAGTGGAGGGGTATCATCCCCTTTTTCTTCTTCTACAGAGAGCGACGTTTTATTCCTGAGTGGGGTCAGGATAATCTCCCCACCTGGCTATACAGTGGTTGCCTATCGGTAACCCTGGTTTGTGAGTATTAACTTGTTTACTCTACCATTACTCCCTGTAAAAACATATTACACTATTGGGGCTCTTGGTGTTCCTTTTTGTCTCTATTTGTCCAGGCTAAAAGTAAGTCTAGAAAGCCTGAGTTAGAGGGTCCCATCTAGAAGAAGTGTGAATAAGTAGATCCCATTCAGTTAACAGTAGGAATTTAGGTATTATGGGTTGATAGGAAATTTTCAGCAAAATACTATAAAGAGAGTCAAAATTCTGAATTGTAGCCAATGGAAATTGGGAACCACGATACTATCACAACACAGCACACTAACAGAAATTTGCAACACAGGTTTAAATCCTCTGCTTGGGATTAAATAAATATTCTGGTTTTATATAAAATGGACCAGATTCAATTTGAAAAGATTATCTCATTCAATGTTACATTTTCCCATCATTTTCCCATTCACAGGCAGATGCAATACAACAAAAAAAAAACATTATCTCACTGGTTATCACATGAAAACTCTGGAACTGGATTAAAATTGTCTTCTCATGAAACTGAATCTGGCCCAATTTCTGGCCCAATTCTATAAAATTTTAAAATTCTATACAAATTATAAAAATGGGCCAGATTGAATTTGAAAAGAGTATCTCATAATTCAATGTTACATTTACCATACAACCAGATGCAATTCAATAAGAAAACATCTCAACTGGAACTTAATTAGGAGAATTGTCTTCTCATGTAACTGAATCTGGCCCAAGTTCTAAGAACCATAGTGCCATTGCTTGCCTGGAGTCTGGAGTAATATTATGTTAGTCTGAGTTAGATAGCAGGGAGCTTGAGACTTCTGACTGGGAAGGCACCACAAGATTAGGATTATGTTGGCATTATTTTAGAGAGAGAATATGTCTAAAAAACATAGAACCACCCAACAGCAAGATGCTCAGAAAGCAATTAGTGGTGGAACTGGGAAGACCTACAGACAGAATCACTGTAACCTATAAAGCAAACCCTTCTTATTGAAATTATGAGTCTTTGCACCATGGGCTCAAATGCACAAATCATCAAATCATCTGCAGATCCTCCTCCCTTTGTTTCAAGGACTTCCCTTTTATCCATAAGGGAGATCTCTCGCTCTCATAGGGTACTTCAAATACTGAGGACTCCTGGTTGTACCTCACTGTAGCAGCTGCTCTCCTTTGCAATGATATGGATCTCTGTAAGGTCTTCTTCAGTAGGTATGGGTGCTCCTTCCCCTTAACATACAGACTATCTACCTCCTGAACTGGCCACACAACACAAGCCTAATCAAACTAATGATTTATGCTTTCACAGTTGGGCACAGGGGGTCTCCATCTTGTAACTTTGTTAAACATCTTTGCAAGACCAAGGGATCGTCATAAATTATCAAAACAGCACAAGTCAAATAATATCTGCCAGAAGCTGATACAACAAAACTGATTAATGGGTCCTGTGTTGTCATGTAATCAAATGTGGATTTTATAGTTTTTGTATTGATTAATATAAACTCCAACTCTGAAGAACCAGTGGCTGCAGCAAAATAATCCTCCAAATAGAATCCCAGTTTATCTGTTTAAATCTGGCTCCATGATCTTTGTCCCTGCAGCTGGAGTTGGATGTTAAGACAAAAATAAAATCCAACAGGCCTATCACACTGGAGGAAGTCGAAGTGGTGATCGGGTCTCTCCCCATAGGCAAGGTATCTGGCCCAGATGGTCTTCCGGGGGAGTTCTATAAGCCCCACAAGACATTGATGGCTGAGACACTCACAGCACTGTTTAATGATATAACTCTGAGGGGTATGGTGCCTGAGTCCATGTCACCAGCATATATCTCTGTATTACCAAAAAAAAGGAAAGATCTGCAGAAATGTGCCTCTTATAGCCGATCTTGCTCATAAATTGTGATGCCAAGATCCTAGCTAAAGTATTGGCTAATAGGTTGAGACCATATATGAAGGACTTGGTTCATTCGGATCAAACCGGATTTATACAGTCCAGCGCGAGAGATATTAATATTCGAAGGCTATACACCCATTTACAGCTCACACATGACAATGCGGGCACTAGGGCTATTGCGACATTAGATGCAGAAAAAGCCTTTGATTCGGTAGAATGGTCCTTTCTCTGGCACACCCTACAGCGATATGGCTTCAGAACCACATTTATGGGATGGATCCGGGCACTGTATCACTCCCCGGTTGCACAGATAAGGGCCAACAATATGCTTTCTACCACCTTCAAGTTAGGGAGGGGAACTAGGCAAGGAACTAGGAGGGGAACTAGGCTGTTCTGCCTAGCTATTGAACCATTGGCTGAAATTATTCGTAATCATGAGGGTATAGCGGGCTTGAGAATAGGTAACTTGACAGAAAAAGTGTCATTATATGCTGATGACTTGTTGGTCTATCTTGAAAACCCCGGCTCTGCCCTCAATAACTTGCTGGAAGTCATAATTCATAACGGGAAATACTCTGGACTTAGGGTCAATTGGCACAAGTCTACCCTATTTGCCCTTGACCAGGCAGCCAAGGGTCAGTTATCCCCAAACTCCCCCCTTAAGTGGGTGGATACTTTTCTTTATCTGGGTATATGGATTACACGGGAGGTCACCAGTTATAAGGCAGCCAATATAGACCCCATCACCAAAGATATGATCACTAAGTTCGCCCAGTGGAAGTCACTGCCACTATCACTGTATGGTAGGGCTGATTTGCTAAAAATTAAATATGTTCCCAAATATCTATACGTGTTCAGAAACACGCCCATGTGGCTCGCTAAGGCTTTTTTTAATCTAGTGAACGCTGCCATCACCTCATTTATCTGGTACAACAAAGTCCCTAGGTTCAATATGGCGACATTACAACGGTCAATATAGGCAGGGGGGATCCCAGTTCCCAATTTGTATCTGTACTATCTTGCTGCTGTATTAGTAACTGTACGATGGTGGTTTGAGTCAGATAGTACTAATGCTACTTCAGTGTTGGAGGCTGGGATAATGGGCTCCAAAGAGGCCCTGAGACTATTACCTTATAGAGGAAGGGAGGCACACCCACTGATAACTCAATCTATGGACACCACTATTCAAGCTTGGAAAAGGGCTCAAAAATTATTGACTTCAGCTGGACAGCACTACCACTCACCTCATGCCCCTCTGTGGGGCAACAATTCATTTGCACACTTCCTCACTAATCAGGATTACAAATACTGGGCAGGTAATGGGCTCAGGTATGTCAAGGATCTCTACGATTCAGGAGAACCCAAGGATTTTCTGAAAATACGGGCACAATGCCCTGGTCAGTACATTACCTAGTTCCGATACAATCAGCTTCGGCATGCGGCTCAGGCGCAATTTCCCAATCCAAAAAACACTGTTATGGCCACTACTCTGGAAACAGCTCTACAGCTTAAGGAGGTCCCTAAACCTTTATCCTGTATATATCAGATTTTACGACACCAGGAGAAAAACAACCACTCAAACGGTTTAAAAAATGGGGCCGAGACATTGCGAATTTGGACGAGGGACAATGAGCAATGATCTTGCGCCATGTCCTGGCTACAGCAATATCAGCCAGGGATAAGTTGATACAACTAAAATTTATACATCACTCCTTTTTCACACCAGAGCGTCTTCATCATATGGATACTACTAGAGATCGGCACTGCACTATAGGGTGCACCCAGGAACGTGGTTCCATATGGTTTGGAAGTGTCCCAAATTGACTCGCTATTGGATGGACATTTTTTCCTTTATTTCTAAAGTATTGGTCTTACCCATACAGCCTGACCCCAGCTTGGCACTGTTAGGACACACAGGTGGGGTGGTAAACTCCGTCGAAAGCAGAACTTTGCTCCAATTGCTTATGTTTTATGCAATGAAGTTAATTGTTCTCCGGTGGAATAGGCCGGCTACGCCTAAGATGGAGGAGTGGAAGGAATTTGTTAACAAAGCGCTACCGTACTACAAAGCGGTATATATGTCTAGAGGGTGTACGGATAAGTTTATAGCTATTTGGATGGTGTGGGTTTTGAACTCTAATACGAACAGCCCGAATGTGTTCTGAATGTCTCTTATTGTAGTAAAGAACTTTTGATGGATTGGATGCTTATCCCCTCCTCACCCCTCACTTCTCTTACTCTTTTCTTTTTCTCTTTCCTTCTTTTCTTTCTTTCCTTCTTTCTTAAACTCTTCTTACGGGGTCTCACTTCTCTTTATGATTTCCTTTATTTTATTTTGTCTTGCTATAATTTATGTTATGCTTGTAAGAAAATTCAATAAAAACATATTTTAAAAAAAAGAATAAAATAAAATCCAATACAAATCTCGACACAGTCGCCGACTACTCTACAGGGAAACAAATAAATCTGCTTGAGTTCTGCATGGCTGGGAAGTAAGGCGGGGGCTCCCCCTGCTGTTCATAAGTATGATTGTTTCCCTGCTCAGCGGTTAGGGACCGTCTGACAATTCCTATCCACAGCAGTAAATGAAGGGAGAATTTCACTGCATACAGTCAGGTATAAAAACGGTACAAATTTTTTAACTAAAGTATTACAATTTAAATTGGAGATAGGTTTCTTTCTCATTAAAGAAAGTAAAAATGGAATTTTATTTAAGGGGCTGGTGAGCAACATGTTACTCATGAGCCACTGGTTGGGTATCATTGGTATACAACAAGGTTGTCTTTCTTGCTTGTAGTAGTCAATAATGATGTGCGGGTCGAGCCCGGCCCGGACCCACACACCCCTGATGCGCGCCTGCCCTCACACGACTTCCAGCTTCCTTTTATAGACCCGCGTCTACCGCAGATGGGGCAGTGAGGTCGGCCTGAACTCACACGACCCGCAGGTATCGGGTGACTCGAACATCACTAGTAAGCCTTGACTAGTAAGTATTGACTATACCACCTGTGCGGTACAATTTCAGTGCTAATTTACAGCCATATTGCTTTTGCAATCACAGACTGTCTTTGAACGTCTCTATCTTCATCAGATTTAAAGTTGATTCTAAAAGAAAATGTCCTCTGTTCTTACTGGTATTTCAGTTGGGAATGATGCGCACAGAATGAAAAACCAATGTCTCCATCATTAACTAAGTGGCAGAAAGGATTGATTTCCTATAACCAAGGAGCATTTCTCGGACATTACCCACTTTCTGCTCGCTACTTCTGTGACACATTAAATCATGCTATACACCTTATGGTAGTGTGAAGTACCAAATTAACTTATTCCAAAGATATCACCAAAAGTAACCTAATCACATAGACAAATATGATTTATTACATATATTTTTTTCTGCCTGTGGAACAATCCAATCAATATTTCAATCTGCTTGTACAGAACAATGACACACAAGTGCTGACAAATGTTTTCCCCAATAAACAATTTCTTGTTGACCATTTGTTCCTTGGGATTTCTATTGATATCACTTATTTGTTTACTAAATATCCAAACATTTGCTGCTTTTGAAAGGAAAGGTTTCTTGAAAAGAAAGAGTTCTTAAAGCATCACAGCTTGCTACACATGCTACAAGTAAACTGATGACTCAAATAGCATTTTACTGGGGCGCTGTCCCTACAGTAACAAGGAAGACAAAAAGTAAAGCATAGAAGGTGTTTTTGTTACAAAAACAATAATAAAGGGGAACTATTGCAAAAATTAAAATTTAATATGAGCTTCAGCATACTGTAATAAGAAACTTTCTTAATACAATCAATTAAACATTTTGTACCATTTCTGAAATAATCAATTTTATCTTTATCTGTTTTTCTTCATTCTCTCTTCATGCAGGAGTTTGGTGTCAGATTTTCATAGACAGTTAGAACCTATATATCTCTGTGGGTGGGTGGGCACCATTTTTCTAGCAGATGTCTTAGAGCTAATGCAAATAACCAACACAAACAAAATGTAACAAAATAACTGACTTTGGCATAAACTCTGCATGTAGGGAACACGATTTCTTGTGATTTTAAAAGATTGAGCGCTAAGACATCTTCATGGCAAAATGAGTTGGCTGTATTAGACTTAACTCAAAATCAAACCCCCAATTTCTCCATGAAGACAGAATTAAGAAAAATACAGACTAAGAGGAAGGAGAGTGAAGAGTACCTTTATTATTTTAGCTATGGGTCAGAAATTGTAATTGATTATATTTAGAAAATTTCATATTTTAGTATTATGAAGCTTATATTACATTTCCAGTTTTTCGATAGTTCCACTTTAAACTTTAGCAAAGACACTAACATTGCAGAAAGTACACTTTGATGCACAGATTTGGACAATAACTACTGTATTTAGCAAAAAATCACAGTACAAAGATGGTTGTCCTTTAACTATATATTAAATCATTATTTTTGGAATTATTTTTAAAAACTATAAGCAGTCAGTGGGGTTTTAGTCAGTGTTACAGGACTCACACTGCAGTAGTACATTTGCTCGTAAACTATAGTTTGTATTATTTTCAGTACAGATATGTTATGTGGACAATCCTGACTATTATATTTCTACAGTGAATTTCTGTTTGTTGGTCGGGTTGGTACATCATTGATTGGGGATGCAAGGCACTAGGGAGGCCTGTAATTCATACTTAAATAGCTATTAGATATAATGCTCAGCTGTGCCTGTTGGTGTTTTGGTCTTATTATTCCGGTGTAAGGTGCAGAATGTAGATTGCATTGGCAATGGGCTGAGGTGAAAGTCTTTTTTGTATGAGATCTACAAGGTTCAATGTTGTGTCCCACCAGGATCCAGTTCCTTCCCATAGTAAAGAGGCCCTATTGTGTGTAATTTGTAATGATAATTAACACTCTATTAAAAATCGTGTATCATGGAAAAAATGTATCATGGAAAGCATATGGCAAAACTACAACATGATCACATTAATGGCTATTTTAGGGGGGCAACGCTGTTTGTGAAGCACCATTGCTTTGTGCTAACTTTATACAGATGTTGCCACTTCCAATCAAATGGCTCATCTATGTTGGCTTTCTCCATCACCCTACTAGTTTAGCTCATTGCCATTTTACTTCTTCTCCAATAACCCATCCCAATATCAATGCCTGCTTCCATTGCCCATAATGTTATAAACCCCTGTTGCTTCAAGGGTAATGGAAATGAAAATTCAATACAAGCTTCATCATACTGAAATAAAAAGTTTTCGAAACATAATCAATAAAATATTATGTACCATTTCTGAAATAATCGAGTTTCTCTTCATTTTCACTTCATGCAGCAGTTGGGTGTCAGATGATATTCTTTGACAGTTAGATCCAATATTTTACAGGACACTATCAGTAATCCATGTTTATAGGGGAAAAAACATTTTTTTTCCTGGAAGGCATTGTCCCTTTCACAAATACTCCCTTCAGCATCACTAGGGGGACTAGAATGAAACAGGTGGATATGGCTCTATGTTGACTAAGGGCACAGTTCTCTTTTCTTTAGGATACATGACCATCTCCCACACAGTTATAGAGGAGGGGTAGCTGGGTTGTCTTTGGTTAATATTTGGATAATATGGTAAAATACTCAGGCAGCCAATGAACATAGAGGACATTGGAGACTGCTAGTTGTCTTCAACCTCTTTAACTCCATTCATACTACATTGTCCTCGCTACTTCCT
The DNA here is from genome assembly GCF_017654675.1 of Xenopus laevis. Classification (NCBI taxonomy): domain Eukaryota; kingdom Metazoa; phylum Chordata; class Amphibia; order Anura; family Pipidae; genus Xenopus; species Xenopus laevis. The sequence goes on along the minus strand of NC_054374.1, from coordinate 145,736,553 downwards.
TAGTAACCCAGCTGCTTCTGTTACAATTACAAAACAAACTCTTCTTCAGGACTTAAAACACATATAGGAAGTGGTGGCATTTTTCTGCTAAGAAGCTTAGCTAATTATTTGTTGGCTGCAGCATTTCAACTTCCCCATAAAATAGCCTTGCCAACATTGATCATCTATGTAGTGGTAGCATGATACAAGACATATGCAAAAGTAAATAATGGGCATTGTTACAAACCTACATACATACATGTGAGAAAGATTCTTCATCGGCAGAAACATTCTTGTGCTTATATTGGGAATTTCGATTTTTTCCAGGTCTCTAAAAATCACATCAATTTTACATTTAGTTTTAAAGAAGCATCACTTGGATTGTATAGCAGCAAATATGATCTGACAAAAACTAAGATGTAATTTATAGAGAAATACTATCATTGAAAAACTACAAGAAACCTCAGTTTTGATAAAAATAATTTTTTACCCCCTCTGTGTGTATGTTTCATACAGGGGCATGCTTCTTTGTACATGTGCCTCATATGGGTGTACTGTATGTGCACTAATGTGGTTGCATTTGTATAAATTTAACTTCTATGTGTGTAGCTTTATGTGTGCCATCTGGGTTTATGTATGCCTGGATGTGTGAGTAGGTTGGTGCATGTAAGGGGGTTATTTATGTAAGTCTTATGCCTACAATTTCTGCTGCAAACTCTGGTCAAATCCGCTCTGGTTTTTTACGCTTATTTATTATTACGGGGCAGATTTACATAGGGTAGAATATCGAGGATTAATTAACCCTCAATATTCGACTGCCGAATGTAAATCCTTCAACTTCGAATATCAAATTCGAAGGATTTACCGCAAATAGTTTGATCGAACGATCAAACGAAAAATCGTTCGATCGAACGATTAAATCCTTCGAATCGTTCCATTCGAATGATTTTAATACATCGATTGAACGATTTTTCTTCGACCTAAAAATTGTTACAAAGCCTATGGGGACGAACTAGGGGGTCGAAATTTTTTTTAAAGAGACAGTACTTCAACTATTGAATGGTCGAATAGTCAAACGATTTTTAGTTCGAATTGTTCGAGTCGAAGTTGTAGTCGAAGGTCGAAGTAGCCAAAAAAAAACCATTCGAAATTCCAAGTTTTTTTTTATTCTATTCCTTCACTCGAGCTAAGTAAATGTTCCTGAAAATTAGTTTTTTCGGATTTTTCACCCGAAAACATTGAATTTTATGTTTTTTGCCCGAAAACTTCGGGGTATTGCACGAAACCCAGCGCACATCAAAAAATCATTGGGACATCTCCCATTGACTTATATGCAACCTCGACAAGTCTAAGATACCGGATTTTATGATTCAGACTTTTCCATCCTCTGGGTTTAATAAATTCCAAAGAATTCTGGATTTTTTAAAAGTCCAAATTTTGCTTATAACATAGCCGCAATATAAGAAGTAATTTTTTTACTAAAATGGGCAATTCACTCTAATAACCAATAACTTGGTTTTTTTTAATGTATGCTTTGTCTTATGGTGAGCTACCTTTTACTAATGTAAATACAAAGCCTCAAAATTACAATATAAGATATTGTAATTACTTTTTATAATTACATTTATGCTATACTGCATAAGGACACTTTAAAGCTGATTATCCGTTTTTTTTTATCCCGAAAGTACATTTTAGAACTCTCGAGTGATAGAATAGTTATGAAAAACACAAATAGAATAATTATGATCATGTCCATTGGCTTAAACTGATTGGTTATGATGGCACACTATTATTCTAAAAACACATTGTCCCCATAAATCCAGATATTTCATAGCAAACTTTATACGAAAGAAATTGGAGGTGCACACACCTGCTTTATAAGGGATCCACACTACTTCAAATTTATAGTGGTGTGTGATAGAATTAGATAGAATATTAAATTACATTACAAAAAAGTATCTCATAATTCCCAATTAATTTAGTTTTTATTAACTGGAGGTCACCTTAATTGATTGAAAATCAAATTTATTCATAATACCATGTCCAGTCTAGTTCAAAATAACAATTCATATTTTTCATATAACTTAATTTACAATTTATCAATTTATTTCTTATTCACAATATAAGTTAGTTTGCATATCATTAAAGGGGAACTATCGCGAAAATGAAAATTTTATATAAGCTTCTGCATACTGAAATAAGAAACTATAATATACTATATAATATATTAAATATTCTGCATCATTTCTGAAATAATCAAGTTTATCTTCACTATCCCCCTCTCAGCATCAGTTTCTCTTCATTCTGTCTTCATGCAGCAGTTGGGTGTCAGATATTCATTGACAGTTAGATCTAGGGTTGCCACCTTTATATCTGGCTGAGACCGGGGGGGCACGGGGGGTGGGTCTGGGACATCAGTGAGCGTGTCTGTGATGTCAGTGGACGGACCCGTGATGTCAGTGGGCGGTCTTGTGATGTCAGTGGGCGGGGCTATGGAGCAGCGTTCAGTGATTTGCCGTGTCAATCAAGGGAATCCCGTCCGGTTTTCCTTATTTGGAAAACCGGGCAGGAAGTATGCATCCGGGCAGCCCCTCAAAATACCGGGCTGTCCGGGTCAAAACCGGACAGGTGGCAACCCTAGTTAGATCCAATATTTCTTATAGAGAGGCTTCTTTTCCTAGCAGATGTGTTAGAACTCACTCAAATAACTGATTCCAGTAAAAACAAAATCTAACAAAAAGACTGTCTTTTGCACAAATTCTGCATGTAGAGAAACAGGATGTCTGGTGATTTTAATAGTGAGCTCTAATACATCTTCTAGGCAAAAGGAGCCCCCCTATAAGATATATTGGATCTAACGCTCAATGAATATCTGACACACAACTGCTGCATGAAGACAGAATGAGGAGAAACAGATGCTGAGAGAGGGATAGTGAAGATAAACTTGATTATTTCAGAAACGGTACAGCATTATTTTTAGAAAGTTTCTTATTTCAGTATGATGAAGCTTTTATTGCTTTTTTATTTTCGCAATAGTAAACAGTAAATAGTTCATGTAATTAATATGATCACAAGTCAGTTTAAGAAATCAATAAATAAATTTGATAATTTTCCCAATTCATCATAGGTAGTCCAACATATTTGAATTTGAACTGTTAAAAATAATGGAGACTCAATGTGCAAGTTTATCTTTGAGGCGGTGATCAGAAATTACATTCCATCTAGTAAGGGTTATTTCAGATTAATGCGACAGGTGAGAGCTGTATATTCAAGTAATTCTGATACCTAAGGCCTGTGGTTAATGTGTAGGAAAATGTCCATACCAAAGTGTATTCACTACTTATAAGTGGTTTTAACTGTGTACTTCTCAGGTCCAGAAAAGCATTTTACTCCCCAAGATTAGGTATTATTATTTGCAAAAGGAATTTTTTTTTTTTTAATGTATTATTTGTGTAAAATGGATGATGTCCTTCTTATAATTTGGATCTTTCCGGATGATGGGTTGCCAGATAAATGATCTCATGTCTGTACTTACTATGGTATGTACATTAATGGTTTTAACTATATGAGAAGAAATGCTTTTGTTAAAAGCAGTTTTTGATGAAATCTCATGTGCAGTAAATTTTGTCATTTGGAATATTTTACCTTTAACTTTATAGTTTCCAGACTTTAAAAACCTTTTTTTCATATGTACTCTCATTCTATTATTGCTCTTGTGTTCTTTTTTAAGTATTCATTCTAGAGTCAGATATACAGTTATGGGATTTATTATTAGGAAACTCATTATACAGAAAGCTCTCCCATGGACTCCATTATAATAAAATAGTACCTTATACATTTACTTAATCCAAACTAAGATATAATTAATCATTATTGGAAGCAAACTCTGCCTATTGGGTTTATTTAATGTTTACATGATTTTTTTAGTAGACTTAAGGTATGTAGATCCAAATTATGGAAAGATCCATAATCCAGGCCCAAGCATTCTGAATAACAGGCCCCATACCTGTACCATATAAACCATACAGTTTCTATGTTTTTATATATACAGTATTTGTAATAATAGTAAAAACACACACATAAACATGTGGAGTCCTATTTATTAAAGGTCAATTTTTGGTGGAGTCTTTTGAAACCACAATTAAACTCTGTTTTATTAAAAAAATCTGATTATAAAAAGTACAAACAAAAAAGGGCTGCACAGTGCACTATAAAATAAGAGTATCTCAGATAATCACTAGTGGAAAAAAAATGTAGAAAACCTCTAAAAGTCCGAATTGATTAAAAAAGGTCCAATAGGATCAAATCAGCTCCAACTGACTTACCTATATATGAGACCTCAACAGCTTTTACTTAGCGCAGTTTTGTATTAGAGTTTTTTGTGGTTTTTACACTTAAAGTTTTAGAGAAATAATTAAAAAAGCAAAACATTTTAAAGGAAAAATACGATTATTGAAAAAAAATAGAAATAGGAATTCTAGTAAATGGGCCCAATCCTATAATATCTCATATTTCCTTAACCATAAGCTGGTACTGACAATTTAAGAAAAAAACATTATACGCAAAAGGATTGTTTACATTTTACTTCATTATTTAAAGAGATTTGAATGGAGTACCCCTTTAATGCACTTATTATAATATGTAATGCAATGAATACTGAATGTATCAGTATTACTGTACCTAAAGGAAAAATACGATTATTGAAAAAAAATAGAAATAAGAATTCTAGTAAATGGGCCCAATACTATAATATCTCATATTTCCTTAACCATAAGCTGGTACTGACAATTTAAGAAAAAAACATTATACGCAAAAGGATTCTTTACATTTTACTTCATTATTTAAAGAGATTTGAATGGAGTACCCCTTTAATGCATTTATTATAATATGTAATGCAATGAGTACTGTATGTATCAGTATTACTGTACCTAACAGTCACAGGTTCAGATTTCAGATTCCCAGGTTCATATTTCACACTTTCCAAATATGAATATGAATGAAAACAGCTGATTCCATGTGTGAAGGCTTATTTATTAAAGGTGGGATTTTAGTGGTTTTAAAGGTTTTTAAAGTCACGACTAAACTCACAAACTCTAAAATCACGACTGTCATTGAATTTTTAAAAAGTTCTGATTGAATTAAGTACAGATGGAAAAAAGCACTGAACAATGTGCGGAAAAAGACAAAAACCTCAAAGGACATTTTCTAGCAGTGTAAAAATCCGAAAACTTCTGAAGGGACCCATAGGGTTAAGTTCCCCTATGGTCTGAAAATCCCAAATAGCTGGAAATCCCTTCTGTGGCAAGCTAAGGGTTGGACCTAAATTAGATCTGGGAGGGGGAGTGATTCCTTTGTTCCCCAGCGCAGTGAGCCCTCACAGATTCCAGATTTAGCCAGAAGGTGTCACTGTTGTGCAAGAAGTATAAACAACTGAGCTGTCATGTGCTCAGGGTCAGTCTACTTCCTATTCACTTTAGGATGGAGTGATTTGTTCTGGCTGGGGCTCTTGCAGCAAAAGGCTATGGAGAGAAACCACATGGGTGGGGATGCCCCTGATGGGCTCTGTGATAATGGGACCCTGATAATCATTTGGAGCTTGGAGGCAAAAGAAAGAGTAAAGGTGCTACCTGGTAATGGATTTCCTGACGCTTTCTTTTTTTTTAAATTGACGAGCTTGCTCCTCAGCAAGTGAGCGACAAGGTCAGGGGGTGCAGGCAGGAGTGCCTATGCTATGTTGTTACTCCCCTGATCTAAACCCCACTCCTGATTTCCCTATACTCCTTTATTAAGAAAGGACTAAAATTAGCTCCCCTTTCCTCCTCCCACTCACATCTTATGCGCTTCTTTGCTTTAGCAAATTATTCTTAACCAGTCGTTTGTGCAGTTACTTCACATGTAGCACAGAATCGGCTCTTCAATGAAACAGTGACAACTGCCTTCTGACTCTGGTACACCGGTATCCATTCATTTAGGGGCAGATTTATCAAGGGTCGAATTGAAAATTCTAATTTTTAAATTCAAATGTTTAAATATGAATTTTAGGGTAATTCGAATAGGGAATAGGTCAAATTCGATTTGAGTTTAAAAAAAAAGTCTAAATTTGAATTTCGAAATTCATGTACTGTCCCTTTTAGAATTCGAATTTGACTATTTGCCATCTAAAACCTGCCAAATTTGTGCTTTAGCCTATGGGGGACCTCCTACAATCAATTTGGTGGAATTTTGCAAATCGATTTTTTTTTAAATATATTTTTTTTGGTGAAAAAACTCTAATTGAGTTTGATTCGAATCAAGTTTGCAGGTCGATCTTATTCACCCGAATTTAAAAAATTTATTATTTATTATTTTTTTTAATAAATTTGGATTGGTCGTTTTTTTCTTCAAATTTTGAGTTTGAGAGTTTTTATAAACTCCCATGAACTAAAAATTTGCCCCTTTTGTGTAAAATACTTGTTATTAAAACATGCCTCAAAAGCTGCTGATATTCTGTCATGTGTGCATTCATATTCATACAGGTATGGGATCTATTATACAGAATCCTTGGGGACCTGGGGCTTAGAGCCAATAAAAAAACTATTTAAACATTCATGTAACCCAATAGGATTCTTATATTTAAATTATATCTTAGTTTGGCTGATGTGCAAGGTATTGTTTTATTAGTACAGGAAATCATTTTTACAATTTGAAATTATTAAAATGAAGTCTATGGGATATGTCCTTCCTGTAATTCGAAGACTTCTAGATAATAAGTTTCCTGATAAAAGATCCCATACCTCTAGTGGGAAAATATGTTTTGACATCAGGAGCGGGGAAATCGGCAGACTGGGGGAATTAAAGTCTGCGGAGAAAGAAGGTATTAAAAGGGAGGGCTTAGCAGAGAAAGGTTTTATGGAGGGAAAGAGAAATGTGCAATTACAAATTTATCTACACGAACATTGTCGGTAAATTTGTAATAGGGGCTATAGCTGGTGATTTAAAAGCTAGGCCAATCAAATACTGGCCAGTGACTTAAAACCTTTTGGCAAATCTTTGCCAATATTTTGCAAGCAACCTTAAACCCAGTCAGGACATGGGGACATTAACTCACACCCCAGACACACCTGCAAGAGCATTAAGGTGTGCAAAAGCATATCCCTTAATCCTAATTTAAAGGGGTATGGTTGCACTCTACACCTAGTGGCTGAATTATCAAGGATCCAATTTCGAGTTTATGGGAGTTATAAAAACTCCCATCAACTCACATAAATTTTAAATTAGAATCAAATTCGATTCGAGTTTTTTACCAAAAAAATTTTGGTTTTTTTTCAAAAGTCCACCAAACGACTCCAAATCGATTGTAGGAGGTCCCCCATAGGCTAAAACACCAATGGACAGCACATGATAAATTTCAAAATTCGAAATTTGAATTTTCTTTTAAACTCAAATCGAATTTGGACTATTTCCTAGTCAAATTACACTAAAATAAACGTGAAATTCAAATTTAAAAATGTGAATTTTCAATTTGACCCTTGATAAATCTGCCCCGTACTAGATAAAAAAAATCTGGCCCAAAGTGCAGCTCCAAAGAGCATAAGGCAACACTATTCCTACTGTCTGCTGTAAGGCAGTCAGTACAGACTCCATTATGCTCCCCATACCCATTATATTCACCTTTGTTGCATGCCTTCCCTTCCCACCCCTCATGAAAACAGTGCTGCCAAATGCTGACAGGGCTGTATTCACATTGTGAACACAAGTCTCTATTCTTTGTTTTTGAGGGTAGAGACCTGCAGCAATTTGCAGGGTGCTAAAGTGTAAAAAAACCAAAAACATTTTCACTCTGCCCTGCTTGAAGTAAATCAGCCCTACTGTCTCATCTCTGAATAACTCCTTTCACTAGACACTATATGAAATTCTTAAATAGTTTTTATGGCAAATTATCCTTTAATTATATAAGTGCTGTCCAACTTCTGTGGTACCTATGAGCTGGAATTTTTCTGAGTTACGCGGTGGAGGGCCGATAATGGAAGGCACATTGGAGATATGGGCGACTTTTTGGCTGGTAAAAAAATTCACTCATCACTAGTACTAACACTTTTAGACAACAAATTTATGCAAGTTCAATCACGCATGTAATTTCTGCCTTGTATTAACTATTATTTCTGCTACAGTCACACATATACTTGAGCGGAGTTTATCAGTCCAAATCTATTCAAACTGCCCTTCCAAATGGGCCCTCTAGCCACTGCTCCAGCCTTTCCTAGCAGGGCCTGCTCCACAGAGAATGATTACCAGTTTTTGTATTACTGTCATACATGGGTCATGGATGAAAATTTGTTCAACCCAAAGTAGTAAAGAAAGAAATGAAGAATTGTAACTGAAATGACCACCAAATTACAAGTACAGCCTGAAGTATGGAGAATGGCATGGGACCCATGTTCTCTTTGTCTGTTATTCCCATCAATTCAAACCATATGCAATACCTAATTCTGTCGCAATTGATACTTATAAATTATTCATCTGTGGATTCAGGGACTATTCTAATTGCCCAGATGATAGGATCTGGATGCTGTGCTAGAATATGGGCTTTATATTTCCTCTTTTGACTTAGTTGGCTCTACTTATCAATTTTTCTTCTTATGGGTCATTATGGAGTTTATTTATTAAACTCCGAATGCAAAAATAACGTACAATTCGTGATTTTTTTTATAAAATCGGACTTTTAAAAAATCATGAATTTTTCAGAATTTATTAAACCCCGATGATGGAAAAGTCTGAATCTGAAAATCTGGCATCTCAGACCAGTCGAGGTTGCATATAAGTCAATGAGAGAAGTCCCCCGAAGTTTTTGGAGTTTTCAGGCAAAAATCTTAGTTTTCGGGTGAAAAATCTGAAAAAATGTGAAAATTGGATGAAAAATACCAAAAAATTTTGAAAATCTGACTTTCCCGCTAAGCAAATTTACAAAATGTAATTATAAATAAGTGTAAAAAACCCGAGCGGATTTGATCGAAGTTTGTAGCAGAAAATATTGAGATAAATTCAGACTTTGATAAATAAACCCTTATACATATGATCCATCTAATGTTGCAGCACATGAAGTTGTGTATAGTGTAACCAGTGCTGGGCCAATTCTATCTCGCAGTCAAGGCAAGCCCCCAGTTCTGGTTGCCCCCCCCCCCAATGAGGTGATTAGAGACGTGGGGCTGTGACAAGCAGGGGAGAGTGACTACATACAGTATAAGCAGCTTTTTAATGCACAACTCTGTGGAGCAGCCTGTCTTAAACACTCATTGCATCAGCTCAAGGTAGAGAGCTGGACTAGAGCTAGACATGGGTGAATGTGCCTTGCACCCTCCTCTTGTTGCACCCTAAACATGTGTCTCTTCTGCCTACCCCTAGATCCAGCTTGAGTGCAACCCAAACTTCCATGTTACAATTACCACTTACATGTCTGTGAAATTAGATAAAATGAACATCAGCAAGCCAATAGGGACATTTTGATAAAATTCACTTCACTTTAAGATGATCAGTTACCAATGGAAAGGTGCAATCACGTTTATTTTCCAGAATAGTCACTGTTGTGTATTTCGTGGAAAAGAAATACAAGCAAGAATCACTTTCTCTAATTTTAAATGACAATGAAAATTTAGAAGGAATCTATGCTTTCACCTGCTGGGGTTTTTCCTGATGAAATTTCACTCTTTTTTCTGTTGATATATCTTTATTATTCAATGTCCAGAAAAATATTCTTGAGAATATTCATGTTTGCATTTTTCAGAGCAGTAAATCATGAAAAAAAACTCAAACTCAACCCTAGGGGTTATTCATCAAAAAATGGATTTAGCTTTTTTAATTGATTTTATTATCTGGAACATCAAATAGTCAGAAAAAATGCAGCAAGTAAAAGCTGTTGTAGAAATAAATGGGATTATTCTCCAACAACTTCATTTTTTCAGTTTATGAAAACATTCAAGTTTTGCAGCCTCATTTATTAAAAAGTAAAAGCTGCCGAGCTTCTATAGATGTCAGTGGAAATAGTCTCAAGCAATGTCATTTATTCATCTGAAAACATTACATTTTTTGTACCTCATTGCAAATAAATAGTACAATGTGATTTTAACTGGTGTGCAACTTTTTCTCTGCAAAAAAGTGAACTCAACTATTTGAGCCAAGTTTTTTTGAAAAGAAAAAAGTTGCTCATGATTCTTTATACTTGTGTTTTTTTTGTCTATCATGAATATTGATAGCTCAGCCTCTCTGTCTTTATTTTTTATTGCTTCTGTTTTGCGTTTTAACTTGTACATCATTGAATATTCATAATGTAACAAGATTATTACTCCCCTCTAGTAAGCAAGGAAAAAAGTTGAATAAGCAAATCCATTATGGTTTGATAGGAATGTTAGTGTGTTATTTACTAAACTCCGAATGCAAAAATCACAAAAGAATTGTGATTTTTTTAAATAAAATCTGACTTTTAAAAAAAATCACAAATTTTTCGGAATTTATTAAACCCAGAGGATGGAAAAGTCAGAAACTGAAAATCCGGCATCTCTGACCTGTCGAGGTTGCATATAAGTCAATAGGAGAAGTCCCAATAATTTTTTGATGTACGCTGGGTTTTTGGCAATACCTTGAACTTTTCGGAGTTTTCAGGCAAAATTCTGAGTTTTTGGTAGAAAAATCCGAAAAAATCGTGAAAATCAAATGAAAGATCCAAAAAAATCTTGACATTTTTTCCCGCAAACAAAATTTTCGGCAAAGTGTATTTTTTGGGATATTGTATTAATAAATAAGCCCAAAAAGCCAGTGCAGAATTTGGTCGGAGTTTTTTTAGGAAAATATTGAGATAAATTCGGACTTTGATAAATAACCACCTTAGACTTGAGGTAGTAAAAAAATTGTATATAGGTTATTAAGGTTACCTAGGATGGCTTAAACTCTTATTAGGTACAAAGAGGCCAATGATGGACAAAAAAACAGTTATTAGACAGGCTAAAATAGATAATGAAAAGGTCATTGCAGGGTGGAGCAACATGAATTCCAAATAATTTTTAAAATATTACTATTTATTATTAATATAACATTTTTTAAGAGGCAGCTCAATTAGTTGATGAGAGCTTTGATAGAAACTACAGTAACATTTGCCAGAATAGTAGTTTAGGTGAGAGCAGTAAGGCTGTGGAATGCCTGCCAAGAACTGTTGTGATGGCAGATTCTATGAAAGCCGATTTGATGCATTTTTGGGCAAGCATAATATCAAAGGCTATAGTTCTCAAGATCTGCGGTTAGTTTAGTATAAGTATATATTTAAATATATTTTATATTTGTTTTTGATCTGTGAGAAAAACCAGAATAAGTAGCTTGGAAGAGGTGGTGATAAAATATAAAAAACTTTATAACTTTAATATACTGCATACATATACTTTAATTTTAAGAAATATATTTTGTATTGCTTTCAGAGAACAAGAATAATATCTATTGAATATCTTAAATTACTGAAATGTGCAATTATTAAATGTGCGATTTAAGTGCACTTATTATTTTGTGTGCTTGTTATAATTGCATGTGTGTATGTTCTGGTATAGCTTATCTTGAGTTAAATAAAGAGAAATTGCACAAATCAAATCTACAATAATACAAATATCAGGTTTAACTTACAGTGATTGAAGATGCTGCAGACTTTCAAATTGCTCAGTGTGAAGTGAGAGAGGATTACAGCCCAGATTTCTGTAAATTAAATCCAGATACAATATAAACTGTATACTATTGTATACCCAATTACCGAAAGCATACTTCAGCATTTAAATTGCTTATTTTAAAGAGCAAATTCATAAGAAACTTGTATCCTTGTACTATATTATAGGCAATGTTATTCTAAAGCCACTGCAACTGGCTTTGAGTTTTTCAGATTATTCCACTTCTTGTTCTTCAGCCCATTTGTGAATTGTGGCTGTTAATTGGTTGCTACCACTTATCCTATCATTGGTTTCAATGTCAGACTAAAAGATATTGTAAAAGATAATTCATAACAAATAATACATATAAAAAAATTAACTGAGCAGCTAAATTACCTAAATAGCATTTTACGTTTCAGATTGCAGGTAGGCAGGAAGTGAAGGCAAATAAAAACTTCTAGAACAGGGGTGTTCAAAAGATTGATTGGGATCTACCAGTAGACCTTTCGTTGGTGATCAGTAGCTCTCAAGACATTGTCAACAAAGAGCTTGACTAAATTAGCCTTCTGTTTTATTGTTTACAATCACATATATAAATCAATATAATATTTAAGTACCGTATATACTCGAGTATAAGCCGAGTTTTTCAGCCCCCAAAATATGCTGAAAAACTCTACCTTGGCTTATACTCGGGTCAAGCGCAAAAACGGTGTCCAAGAATAGTCTCCAAGAATATTCGCCGGCGTCCAAGAATGGTCGCCGCCATCCAAAAACGAGACGCCGACACCTCCAATGGGAGCAAAAACCCTAAATTTTTTAATTGAAACTTACCAGAAGCTGCTGCATTTCTCACCCTAGGCTTATACTCAAGTCAATAAGCTTTCCCAGTTTTTGGAGGTAAAATTAGGTACCTCGTCTTATACTCGGGATGGCTTATACTCGAGTATATACGGTAATATTGTCCATGGAACAGAATGCTGACAGTGATATTATGGATGTAGATCATAATGAGACAACAACACTAAAAGTAGACCCAGCATTACTATGGGCACTCCTGTTCTAGAATGTCCATCTCTACATGGTGCTATAGTGATGCTCGCATGAACCTGCTCTTTAAATACCAGTAATTTGATTCAGTTTATATAAATGTAAAAACAATTTAAATTTTCATAAATAGGGTGAAAAAATGCAAAACCAAATTTCTCAGAAGACAAGCAAATTATTCTTATTTTAAATTGGCAAAACATTCTTTGTTACAACAGTAAACTATAAAATTGTTGTTTTTTTAAAAAAAATTGCTTAAAATTAAAATCACTGCATTGTAATAACATTATGTAAATTTTCTCCACAAAAAATTGTCTGTTTTGCCAAATTAAATTGTAATAAAACACACATGTGTATTCTGCACTACAAAAAAAATCAACTTACAGTTTCTGAAGGTGATTCAGTTCTTTAAAACTCGAGAGAGGCACGTGGGTGATTAAATTGTTTGAGAGATCTCTAAGAAAATGAAGACATACAAATTATGGAAAAATTAACTACATGCTAAGGTGATTACCTCTCTAGTTTGCATGAGCTGAGTGGTTAATTATCTATTATGAAGAAAAAGCTATAAAGGGAGATTTATTACTGGTTACTACTGTTACACAGATATTGAGCAGCTAGTGATTTACTTCATTTTTGCCAATACAGAGATCCATTAACCAGAAACCCGTTATCCAGATAGTTCTGAATTATCCTTTTTATCTGTAATAATAAAACATTTCCTTGTACTTGACCCAAACTAAGATATCATTAATCATTATTGGAAGTAGAACCAACATATTGTGTTTAATTAATGTTTACAGTATGTGCTTTTCTAGTAGATTTAAGGTATGAAGATCCAAATTACAGAAAAATCCATCATCCAGAAAACCCCAGGTTCCAAAGATTCTCGATAACAGGTCCCATACCTGTATAGTATTGTGAACATTTGTCTCCATGTTCAGAAAGTGAAGACCCTTGATTTCAGTTGCTTTTTGGGGACTTTCTAAATCCCTCAATTTCAAGCACCTATTTCCTATATTTGCCTCTTTGGTTATAATTTAATGAGTTGATTTTTTTCTGCAAGTTTTTTGGTGAAGCGAAATGGGTCGGTTTCAGTTATTATTCATGAAAATCTTTCAAACATGACAAATGAGCTCAGTCAGCGGGGCTTATATAAAAAAAAATGTGCATAAACACAATGTGAACTTCTAGAAATAAAAATAATTATTTTTTATTTTAAACCTGTTCCAATGCCACCTTAGTATCACATTGTAATGCTCTCTCACTTTGTTAAATCTTGAAGGGATGGATTCTAATACTTAGGGGCAGATTTATCAAAGATTGAAGTGAAAATTCGAATGATAAAAATTTGAATTTTGAGCTAATTTTTGTGTACTTTGACTAGGGAATGGTTCAAATAAGCTTTTTTGGAATTTTTTTCAAATTAAAATCGAATTTGAACTATTCCCTAGTCGAAGTACACAAAAATTAGCTTGAAATTCAAATTTTTTTCATTCAAATTATGATTAATTTTCATAAAAATTAACTTTGACCATTCGCCATGTAAAACCTGGCAAAAAACTGTTTTAGCCTATGAGGGACCTCCTAGATCCTATTTGGAGTCAATTGGTGTAGTTTGAAAAATTGAAGATTTTTTGGGGAAAAACTTAGAATCAAATGATTCGAATTCGATCTAAAACGGATCTCTTTGCTAAAAAAACCCTTTGATCTAATTTTGGTTAGTCTTTTTGAATTCGAATTTCGAAGTTTTTCAAATTTGAAATTCGACCCTTGATAAATCTGCCCCTTAAAGTTCATTCTGCTTTCTAGGAAGTCACAAGTCCCAAAACAAGTGGCATTACACTGTGAGCCTAAGGGAGGTTGGGAACTGGTTTGTATGAGTATTATGGCTTCCTTTCAATCTGTGGAATTAGGTATGAATAATTTATATTTATTTTTTTGGATGTTCAGACACCTTTATTACTTAAGCCCAACTGAATGGGCTCATGCCCAAAGCGATGAGGGGTATATTTTCTCTTTAAGGGGATATTGTGAAAATTGATTATTACAGCGCCGAATAAAATGCTACAAAAAACGTGTTCAGATTTGGGCTGGAAGAGACAAAAAAACACAATGAAGAAACAATCTTCAAAAAATGGAGGCAGAAGCTGATAGATCATCTGAATTTTGCACTGGCTACAAGATCATACTTCTCGAAAAACATTTATAGGAACAATAAACTATAAACTCTACAAAAATCTTGGCAGCAGATGAAAGTCAAAATATCTTTCTTTTAATAGAAACTGTAAAAGAGTATTTATCTTAAGCCTCTTTGGGGTTTGGTTGGTTATATTGCCAAATGGAACAAAATTATTAGTTGTGAGTTTACCTTTATAAACATTTTTTGAGGTTCAGAACAAGGAGGGCTTTACAAGCAAAGAACATCAGATAAGTATATTTGAGGTATACAAAATAATTAATTAGACCACAGGAGTGGAGATGAAGCAAAATATTCTCAGAATTATACAACTGAAAGAAGTAATTAACCAGCTTCAACAGAAAGGGAAGGAGGTGATGGTTTGTGTAAAGAACATGCCCCAGAATATGGTCTATTTGAAGCAAGATTTGCTCAAGACAAAAGAAGAATTGATAAGTCTCAAATCAAATCATGTTTATGTGCATTTCATTAGCTTTTACATTAGTAAACAAGTCCTTAAAGCATGCAGATAATTTTAAATTATTTACAAAAAAATAATACAATTTTATCCATTATCTGTTGTATATTTTATGAGAAGTTGAGTTGCATTTGCAGGAGACATATTTCTTACATTTCTGCTAAGCTTCTTAATGAGGAGAATATATTCTCTTTTACTAAGCTGATCTGATTTCCACGTAGAAACCTATAAAAGGGGAATAACAGAAAATGATATCAGTCTGCTGCTTAGAAAATACTGTATTTAGAATAACAATAGCAGGATTTGTTTTTGCGTCCCATTTGTTCAAATGGATTATGTTGTCTGTTTTCCTGTGGAATGATAAATGTAATTCTTGACCTACATAATTTACATAAAGTGAAGATTGTGTTTGTATACACACAAACACACACATACACCAAACTGAAAATGTTTAGGAAAAGGGTATCTAAGTGGTGTAGGCTAAAATAAAGACACAAGTAGGTTTGAGAAGATATAGTGAATAAAGTTCCCTCTATTTAAAATATAAGGATATTATAAGTCACCGAGGAGTTCCTTGACCATATAAGAGTACAAGGCTGAAGGCCAAGTGCTTTTATACAGGTCATGAAACTCCGAGGTTACTTCTAATATCATCATATTTCCCAAAAAGGGGTACTTTATTTATTATAATACACAAGTTTTAGTGAGTCATGTGACAGAAATGACATCACTACTCACTGTTTATAACTGATGACGTCACTAGTCACCATTTATAAGGATATAATTTACAGGATATTCATGGCTTTTTTGTATTATATGCCTATAATATACAGTATATATAGGCAAGACCAGTAAAGGGATCTCCCAAAGATCCCTATATAAAGGAAAATCTGGTTGTCATGCTAGGGTTAGAGAACAATATTCCCATCATGCCCAAATTGGCTATTGCCTAATTTTTGTTTGCCTTCCTTGGAATCATATAGAGTCCTTGAAAGGTTGAACTCATGGCCATAGAGATTGCCCAATTCTCCAACATCCCGTTAAGATTCTTTAGCCTTCCCCTCATAAATTCCTTTGCTCTCATTCTCTTGTGTTAATATTGCTTGGATAGCACAAAATTTGCGCCATATGTCCCAATATATTTTTATACCCATACCTTGGTTTATCTTATCATTCATATCACAAAATCTTCAAACATTAAATAGGCTTCCAGTCTACTCAAAGCCCTTCCAGTACATTTGGGTATGTTTATTAAGCTTCACTGGTGTATAATACCAAAAGAGGATGACTATGAAGATTTTCATTCATCCAGGTCATGGTATATCTAGTATAAGTAATTCTAAAACAACTGGACCCAGTGCAGAGATGCTAAACCCAGGAAGAGAGTCTTAAACGTCGGGAGCAAGCATCTTCATTTGGACAACTATACCTCTGGTTTTGCAGTGAAAGAGATTTAGATTATCCAATTTCACTCCTAATACTTTCTCAGGCTTGACCTCTAAATGGTCCCTTTTAGTGGTACCTTAGTTTTGAAAATCACCCATTTGATTGCAGGTTTCTGACAATTTTTAACTATAAGAAATGATTTCACATTTTCAGCAACTTAAAAAAAAACCCTTCTGCAAGAATAGAGGTAACGCTATTAGTATAAGCTCCACGTATTACTATGCACAAAGAAATGCCTTTTCTCGTTTGTGACTCAATTGCTGAAACACAATGCGTGCTACAAAAGGAACTTACAGAACAGTCAGCTCGTTACATGTCACAAAGCTGGAGCTCTCCAAAGTCTTTATTCTGTTACCTTCAAAATCCCTACAGGAGAGTAAAATACAATTAATGACAGGTTTGAATAGCAGATGGTCTCAGTAGAGAAATAAGAAGTAACAATGACAGTGAAATTGTAAGCCGAAAGGTAGAATAGGAAGGCAGATATATCTAAAGCCATAGAAAATAAAAAATGAAGAGAAATCATTGATTCTATGTAACATTTTAAGGTTGAGCTCCCCCTCTTATTTAGAGACATACAGTGTTGTACTGGCCCACTGGGATACCAGGAAAAATCCCGGTGGGCCCAGGTGTCAGTGGGCCCTCCTGCTTCTAAACATTTGGCCTATTTCATGGGCATTACCTATTTCCTTAACAAAGAGGCTAAATAGATGGAATAATAGATTATAGTATGTATAGAAAAGAGACTAGGAGAATAAAGGTTGAGTGAGGATAGGAAGTAAATAGTCGAGACCTATTGCAGTGAACTTTGGCAGTGATAGAAAATTATCAGTAATAAATATGTCCCAAGCTGCAAACATTTACTGACTCAGGATGAGCAACATTAACCGCAACACAAACTTATTGGTGGGAGAGAGAGCCATGAGCTGAGCCGTAGCATCTAACTGAACCTGGGACCACTTATCTATCTACTTAACACACAGCTCTACCACTTGTCAATATGGCATTAACAGAAAAGATGTGGGACA
This sequence comes from Xenopus laevis, assembly GCF_017654675.1. Lineage (NCBI taxonomy): Eukaryota > Metazoa > Chordata > Amphibia > Anura > Pipidae > Xenopus > Xenopus laevis. The sequence goes on along the minus strand of NC_054374.1, from coordinate 145,718,742 downwards.
GCAGAGGCAAAATGGGAGAAAAGAAACGTAATTGTAAAGGGAACAGCTTGAATAAAAGGGAACTGAGGATGGAGAGTATACAAAGAAAAGGCAGATCTAATGTAAAATGAAGGGGTGAGTGAATCAGAGTGAAGAAAATGGGGAAATAAAGGAGAGAACAGATAAAGGACAGACAACAGATGAACCTACAAAGGGAGAGAAAAGGTCAGATCAGAATAGGAGGACAAGTGGAACAGAAAAGAGAGGAGAAAAAGCAGCAGAAAGACAAAGGAAGTAATGAAAAAGTTTGGAAATAATTGAGAAAATATGTAAACATAGAATGAGAGACAGAACAATAGAACAATGACAAACAGAAGGTAAGATCATTTTTATATATATAATATATGAATGCAACCCCATCCTTAATATTTGCTCAAGTTCAGCTGAGCAGAGGGGATAAGAGAGGTGAGCAGTGTGGAAATATTTAGGGGGATGAAAAATTAGTGAAACTGCTTGTTCACATTTGGTGAGGTAATGCTTTGACTCTTTATTTTCTGTACTGATCATACTGGCATATCTGAGGTTAATGTAGTGCTCATTATCTATTTTATGCAATGATCTTACTGCTATATATGGGGTTTTTGTGCTCATGATCCAATTAATTAATTAAAAACATGAATGAATTAGTATAGAAATACTGGCATATTTTACCATATTTACTTTAGTGATCCTATGTGGGTCATTATGGCCAGTGATATACAAAAGGGGGAATACTCTAACATTTTAGGAGCCCCACGTTTCACTTTTGTTGAGATTGCCCTGAGATGGAATGAGGTCCCTTCCCATAGAGTTTACAAAGAGGGTGAGTAATACAAAAGTGGTTTATAATACAAAAGTTTTTAGATGTAATGGAAATTTGTTGGAATAAAAAATGTGAAAGTGCAATAGCAATGTATGAGACTGCACCCTCCTGTCCAAGTGATTCATCTGCAGACAGGTGACAAAACACCCAGAATCAATCACCACTGATATCAAGGGTAATTATTCAGCAGTCACTCAACTGTCTGACAAGCAAGTGCACCTGGGGGTTCAAGTCTCGCTGAAACCAACTGAGAGCATTTCTAGCTATTTTTTTCCCTGGAGTTAATAAATACACCATCATAAAAACATATGGAATCACATTGTAAATAATTGCCTTTACACTTTCCAGCATCTTGTCAGTGACTTTAGATTACCAAGAATTGTTGTACATTGTTGTGGGAGTTGTACAGTGGCCCTCCCCATTTCATCAGAGTTCCATTGGCATTTAATAATGTTGTAGACATTATTTAGTTTATGCTATACATTGCAAGGGTTACTTTGTTTTATTATCTTGTAAAACCAGAAGAAGTGAGGCTTCTATTAACTTATCATGTAATGGCTATTATATGTCACTTTGACATTAAAGAATTACATTTCAATGGGAAGTTGGAGCAGGTTTCCTCTTCCATTAGTTTGCAGCAAGAACATCTAAACCTTATTGACTTTTGTTAACATTAATACTTCTCACTGTGTTGTGTGTCTTCATTATAAAGCTCCAGTGTGGCTTCTATAAGAGTACTGAGTTTATTTAAGTTTATGTAAAAGCAAAAAATGGCTCCAGCTCAATAATCAATGACAAAATCATCCTTTACTGGCTTTGCCGGTCTGAAGAACTGACGAGTTGTTTGAGTAATTGATTGTGTATATTATTTAAGCCATCCCAGCACATTGCCAGGTGTTATAACTGTTTTACAGAGCTTGCTACTATCTGGAGAGTTACTGTATTCTGTTGTTTATGGGATAGGAATTTAATAAAATCCCCATCTCTGGAGAACTTGGATTTATGATTGTGTCTTATGCAGTATTGTGGCAAAGGTGTCTGAAACATAGCAGATATGGCATTTATTTCATAACACTGTCAACAACACCATAAAATGTTTCTAATTGAAGCATAACCTTTTGCTGATGACAAGTTATTGCGTTGACATGTCTTGCACTTACTACTGAATTCCAAGATCAGACAGTGCTTCAATATGTGCCACATCAGGTTCTTACAGATAAGCATCCACTCATGCATTCCCCTGCGGTGGCTTTTTTATACTCTCCAATGCATGAGATAATGTAGCTCCTTCATTCCTGGGCCGCGTTGAACTACCAAACGCAGATGAGACTCGCCAATAAACCAATGAGCATTCATGATTCATACCACAGCCACAGGGAAGAATTGAAAGGCCAGAATCAATTATAGTTAGAGCCAGTTTATGTTTGTCCTCCAATTAATAAAAACAAAGCCTTTCTAGCTGTATAGCAGTAGTTGATTTCATTGTAAACTATATACTGTATAAAACAGTTGGCAGTTGCAGTGGAAACAGAGAACAGAAGCTTTGAGTGACACTTAAATAAATGTTAATATGTTTTTGCTCTAGGTACTATGCAAAAAAATAATTGCAATTTTTATCATTGATCACCCCATAGTTCACCCCCTCCAATTAAGCATACTTGGGCTGAACAGAAAATGCCAACAAATGAATCAAACTTAGCATACATCATATATTAATATAATATGATTTACATTGACATAATATTCATATATATATATATATATATATATATATATATATATATATATATATATATATATATATATATATATTCAGTTATTCTTTGCTATAGATATATATTTTTAAAATTAAAAGAGAATAGAAAGAGAATACTGTATACACTTCTAGCATGGCCATTCTTGCACCTTAGGGACATGTGACGGAGTATTCTAATAATAAATTCAGTGACTTACATCCAGTTAATAAGCGGCATCTGGGCGCACAGCCTTTGAGGGAGGGCTTCCAGAGAATTGTTTATCATTGATCTAAATAGAAGACAATTAAGATAGGTAATACTGAAACCTTGAGATATGAACTGCATACAAATGCAATTAATAAAAAGCAAACAACCAGCCTCATCCTACCAACACGAGGAAACTTTGGGCGACTTCGGAAAATGAAGCGCTCTGAGTGCCATCCTGCCGGCAATTTCAATTCTAGCTGACGGGAAGGCAGTTCAGGGAAGAAGAGGCAATTTGTCGACAGGCGACTAAATCTCCCCGAATCTTCACATGTCTCTCTGTCCTTAGTGGCGTAACAACAGGAGTAGCAGGAGGTACAACTGCACCGGGGCCTGCCAGACTCACTGCAGCACTGTCGGAGTAACCGCACTTCACTACAGGGAGACCCAGTTGTAAGATCTGTGGTCCTCTAGTTACACCCTTCACATTTTAGCCCATTATGTCTGAATCTTTGGATGAGGCATGAAGTTGTGCCATAAAGGAACCAATCTTATAGTAAAGTCAGGAAGTAAATAAGATTTGTTTAAGACAGGAACATTTTGCTAAATTTGCACTTGGCTCCAACAAGGAATGATAGACTAGGACAGCTACCTCTAATCTATCGATCTCATTCGGGGTGACACACGACTGGAAATGGACGCAAGTTAGCACTAATTCCATAAAGGCTTTCACTGCTGTAGATCTGGACCAGATCTGGACCTGATCTTAAGCCTTTACAAATCTCCATACTGGTATTTGCATGCCTACATCCAATCTGCCCCTACCTAGTCAAACTTGTGTTCATTTTTTTAACACAAAATCTAAATTGTAGCTCAATGACACCATCCCTTCTTTAACCACCACTGCGATGGCCTAGCTGAGAGAGAGGGATGCAAATTTATTGGTGTCCTTCCAAGGAGCAGCTGGACAAAGGCCATACAGCAAAGAAAGGTTTGCACAAGGTATTATAATTCTTGTTCAAGTAATGGAAATATATTGAAATGCTACTTACAGAAAAAACAGGGACCTTAATCCAGCAAAAATATCCTGTGAAATTTTAATTATTGGGTTCTCATCCAGGATTCTAGAAGAAAGTTTTAAAGCACATAACTGAATTAATTTAGTATTATATCCTATCCTTTCTCAATGGTGTTTTATATTTCAACATTACTAAACAGTAAAAAAAATACTCTATTCCTAGTATAATAAGGGGTACATTGATATTCACCCAGGGGTGTAATTACAGAGGAAGCAGAGAAAGGATTCAGCCAAATCCAAATCTTGCTGAAAAAGGCCAAATTCTGGCTAAATCCCAAACTGAATCCTGGATTCTTATATCTACCAGGGAGCTGTTATCTAGTTACCTTCCCATTGTTCTACTGATGGGCTGCTGGGGGGAAGAGAGGGTGTAATATCACTTCAACCTGCAGTGCAGCAGTAAAGAGTGACTAAAGTTTATCAGAGCACAAGTCACATGATGGTGGGCACCTGGGAGACTCAAAATATGTTTAGCCCCATGTCAAATTAAAATATTTGCTTGAAACATTGCATAAATAAATTTTCCTTTTTTACTAAGAAGCTTTACCTAAAAAAACAAATATGTATTTAAATGAAAGACTAATGTTCCATACTTACAACCATTTGAGTTCACGCAAGTGGCTGAATATTCCTTGTTGCAGATAACTAATACAGTTGTTACTCAGGTATCTGCAATATGAAAAGAAAATCTCTTCAAGAAAATGCCTATAAGCCCAGGGCTGGATTTACATAGTGGGCCCCCCTAAAATCCTGCCGCCCTAGGCCTGGGCCTAGATGGCCTTTCCACAAATCTGGGCCTGTACAAGCCTATTCCAGAGACTGCACTGGGGAATGCAGGCTTCTTCCCTAACATTTCTGTTAATAAACTGAGAGAATCTGAGCATGTTGTCCCTATATAATGAAAGTAAGAAAGTAAGTCATTAGGATTTGTAGAAAAAATGCTGCCATTACTGATCTGATGGTTTAGTGTGGGGTTTCAAGGACAATCAAGATAGAAATTAATTTAGAAATTCTTTAATAAATGAGCTGAATGGCCTGGAATGACAGAAGCCTGCCTGCCCTTGCACTTTTGTTTGTTCCATACTTTCAATGTAATAAAAAGCTCTGACCTGGGTCTGCAGCTTGAGCCGTAGCCAAGAATAAAAACAGGATACACTCTCCCTTCTAATAATGTCTAATATTGCCATAGTCACAATTAACCTTCATAGGTTTCTTTTGTCTCCCATAAAGGCACAGACAGAGTGGATCATTTCACCTGAAGAGCCAGTTTTTGATCTCCTACACTGTCCCATGACATCTCCTGCATTAAAGTGTCCATCTTGTTGACTGTGAGTGCTTTATACTACAGTCTACTTATTATTAAACATATTCATGGTGTTGTGTATCAGTACAGCTGTGCGTGTCATAATGCCTGCATGTTGTGAGAGTGTGCGCATGGATAATACTGTATGACTTGTATTATTTGTTGTGTGTGTGTGTAACTTACATATGCCAGTCATGGGCTATTGGCGAAAACATGGACACTAAGGCCCAATCACATAATATTTGACCAGGAGCCACCAACTTCAGTTGGTATAGTTTCTCAGATTTGTCAATATTCTTTAATAAATAATATGCTACAGGTATAGGATGAATCATATATAATGCTGGAGACTTAAGGGTAAATTCACGTGCCTTGATGCAGTGTAATTTTGAGTGCAATCACCATGTTTTTTCACCCACAGTGTAGTGTTTTTTTGCCCACAATTCTAGCTACATTGCAGGTGCCACAGGGTGATTTACTTGGCACAAATGTGCTGTGTCCAGGGTCGGACTGGGCTGGAGGGACACAAGGAAAAAGCCTGGTTGGCCAGGGCTCTTTTGGGGCCCGCCGGCTCAGATCTACTGCCTGCACTCCCACTCCTTCCCTCCCTGAGCCCGGTCGCGTGGTTACGCTAGAAAGATGTACGTGCATGTGTGTGCGCGCTCTGGGGGGAAGGGGTAGTGCAGAGAGGACTTTGTGTCTGGGAGGCCCCGGGGATGGTGTGGGGGACCCTTGAAGCTACAGGCCCGGAGGGCCCTGGCCCCCCATTCCGACACTTATTGATTCTGATTCACCAAAATAGATGAAACTTCTCATGCGCTTCGTTGATAATCAGAGCCTGTTGAGCTGCATATATTTGAGCTCTGTTTGGCATTATCTCTGTGTTTGACATGGGAGTGACATCTGTGCCTGATTCGGGCAACTGCACTGCGACAATTGGTGCAAGGTGCTGACGGAACCCTGGAGCTACTGCCACCTCCTGACCAGCAGAAAGTTCTAGGGTTTCCAAGTGAACTATACAGAAGCGTGAAGAGTGCATTTGGGTGCAAGTTCCTTTAATAAAAGTAATTTTAAATGCCACTCACTGCAGGGAAAATCACAAGTTGTCTACTGTGTGTCTAGAGGATTTTCTGGACACGGGTCTAAACATCTTTCCCAAATGAATTTATTCTCGGTGAGATAACACAAGTGAAGTCACCCACCTTATAGTTACAGGCATAATGGGGAAATCGATATGTTTTGGGAAATGGCAGTTTTTGGTCTACAGATAACTGATTCCTGAATCTAAATAACCTTGGCCTTTCCAGGTGTGAAGCAGCCGCATTTTTATGTTAACTTTTATTATTACTAAACTCTTTTTCAATAAGTCTGGCAGAATTTAAAGGCCTGTTAACAGAACTAACAAAATATGCCTGCTTGTCCCTAGAAATTAACAAGTGTTTTACTGTTGAGTGTGAATGGCATTATTCTGCAAATATTATCAGTTCCTGTGTGGGAAAGTAGAAATGAAAGTGTGCAGCAGTAATAGACTTAGAAGTTCCGCCGATTCATATGGTAGAGTAGCATAAAGTAAAAGCCATTACTTCCTGCATGTTTTTATGCAATTCATCCAAGAAGAGAGAAGATATCTGGGATATATTTCTCACAAATCATTTTCTTTGTGCTGCTTCTGTTTAACTTCCTCTATTTTAATTTCCCTTCTAAACTGTGGATAGCGAAGGACAATGCTGCATGTATTGTGGCTTACTGCATTATGCCCCATTAAAATGTATTACTCATTATCGGTATAGTGCTGCAAAAACAAGTAGCATAAAATATACATACATACAATGGTATGGAACAAATACTGTAAGCTGTTCAGGTTGTGAGTTGAGGGAATCTTTATACAATTTGGCCAACCAAATAGCTATATATGGCCAGCTTTATTCCCATACAGTACAAGAAAAATATACAGGGGGGTTACTTACAGTCGCTGTAGATGGAACAATCCAAAAAAAGCCTTCTGGGATATATTTCTCAAACAATTGTGTTGAAGAAACCTACGGGTAAATACAATAGAGATAAAGTTCTTCAGGGAATCTATCACAATGTTAAATATTTATTTATATTTTGCATTTGAGTTTAGACTTTATAACATACACCCCAGGAAGGAAACAGAGGGACTTTTCTGCATGGAATGGAGGGACTCACGTCAAAGCCTAACTGGTGCACTGAGGAACTCGTTTTGTTTCTTCCTTGACATATTCTACTGTATATTATATTATATGCAGTATATTCTCCTTCCATAAGTCTAGATTGGTCCTTACATGAATAACTCTTGGGTAATAAATCTAGTTTTAACTGGTCCTTACCTCCCAAATACATAAAACAATTCTATTATAGTTTGAATATAATAGAAAATATACAAAATGTTAGGGAAGCAATAAATAAAAACAGTAATCAGTAAAATTAATCCCTGTGCATATATTTTAGGTTTTGTTATTGCTGTTAACACAAAAACCCGGTGAAAAACAAGAAACTCAAGAGATAGGAGACTCAGGTGCATAAGGAGAGCTAGGCCTTCAAAATAGTCACAACTTTAATATCAAATATTAGCCAGTAACAATGTTTCTAAGTTATGCCCAATGAGAGTGGAGTCAAAGTAGCTACAACAGATAACCATGGACATTCATTAATAAGATTTAGAATGGTAAGTGTGACCATAGGAGATTGGATGAGGGGCATGTGGCCCTGGTTTTCAATATATATAAAAATTGGGAGTCCGCCTCTGATTTAGATTTGGTGAAGCCCTAGGTACTCGCCCCAGTTCACAGGCGACATATATATCAAAATTCCTTATATCCAAAGATAGCTGTCCCAAAGGCTTGCTTTTCCATAAAAAGTTTCTTTATTTAAATTATCATTAAAAATTTTGGTTACATTCAGTCCCCCCAGGCCTGGGGGCACTGAATGTAACCAAAATTTTTAATGATAATTTAAATAAAGAAACTTTTTATGGAAAAGCAAGCCTTTGGGACAGCTAGCCCTGGTTTTCAAACCTTACAACTCTCCTGTACTTTGTACAGGTATGGCACCTGCTATCCAGAATACTCGGGACCTGGGGGTTTCCGGATAACGGATCTTTCCGTAATTTGGGTCTTCATGCCTTAAGTCTACTAGAAATTGATTTAAACATTAAATAAACCCAATAGGCTGGTTTTGCTTCCAATAAGGATTAATGATATCTTAGTTGGGATCAAGTACAAGATACGGTTTTATTATTACAGAGAAAAAGGAAATCATTTTTAAAAATTTGGATTATTTGGATAAAATGGAGTCTATGGGAGACAGCCATTCCTAATTCGGAGCTTTCTGGATATCGGGTTTCTGGATAAGGGATCCTATACCTGGACTTTTAAATCCCTTATTATGGATCATTTCTAATAAATCTTGCATGATGAGGTAACAGTAAGCTCAGCAGACTTACAGTACCTCTTGAGTTTGAGTTGTTAAATAAATACTGGTTCAGCCATTTATGTATTCATGGTCCCATTATTAAAACATTTAATAAATCAAAGGCTGTGGAAATAAATTGTAGAAACCAAAATACAGAGAGATTCTGCCAAATCACATTTCTATGTCACACTCGCCATTATTCTGGGAAAATTCTCGAGTTAACCAAAAAGCATTTTATCTTTTTATTAATATCAAATCATATTTTCTTCATCCACAGTCACTCATCTATAATATTAAAAGGCTCATTTTCATTTGATCTATAACACTAGTTCTATCTATTACGGCTTGCCAGTCAGAGTGAGCCTAAATCAGCAGCGTGGTGGTGCTCTTGCCTGAGGCATGCTGTATTTCCTTGTGATAAATTCTAATGAAATGACCGATAGTGGCGTGGAAATATGTTATTTCAAAAGAAACTGAGTTCCTGTTTTATTACTCTGCAGCTGTAATTTGTTGACATACTTACAACTTGGTTAAATCATGATAGCCTATGAAAACTTCATCTGGAAGTGCATGAATCTTGTTTCTCTTTAGAGATCTAAGAAAAATGTCCATGAAAATTCTGATTAAGATAGTATTCTCACATATTTTTATCACATTAGTCAAGCAAAATGAACTTTAAATACACTGTATAAATTATTTGAATCTTGTGGAGAGCAGTGACATCTAGGAAGCGCTGAATGGAAAGTGAAAGTAAGTGTGTGCCCCGCCTCTATGGGCTACTTCGACCTTCGACTACGACTTCGACTTCGAATTGAAGGATTCGAACTAAAAATCGTTCCATTATTCAACTATTCGATAGTCGAAGTACTGTCTCTTTAAGAAAAAACTTCGACCCCCTAGTTCGCCACCTAAAAGCTACCAAACCCAATGTTAGCCAATGGGGAAGGTCCCCATAGGCTTGGCTAAGTTTTTTTGGTCAAAGGATAATCCTTCTATCGTTGGATTAAAATCCTTGGAATCGTTCGATTCGAAGGATTTAATCGTTTGATCGAACGATTATTCCTTTGATCGTTCGATCGAACTATTTGCACAAAAATCCTTCGACTTCGATATTCGAAGTCGAAGGATTTTAATTCTCAGTCGAATATTGAGGGCTAATTAACTCTCGATATTCAACCCTTGATGAATTTGCCCCTATGTAAATAGTATGCTTGGTAGTGATCTGTGGTATAGAAACATATTTATTACTGGTGCCTAAATTGGCTATACATTAGTGGTAGTTCTAATCTGTGAGCAGGGGCACTGCTTCCAATAGGAGAGTTGAGAAACTTGCCCAGGCAGCAGCAGCCCACAGGTTACCAGGGGTGGCAAAAAAGCCACTTGTGGTAACTTTAAGAGCCTAAATTCCAATGTTTAAATCTGAATTTTCATATATATTTAACAGTTCTCCCTATTAATAACATTGGGATCAACCATAATTTTTACTGGCCAGGTAAAAGGTGGCAACCCTACCTTCAACGGTGGGTGCGAAAGGCTCAAATAAGCATAAGTGGTTGGGTGCAAATACCTTAAATGAATGGTGTCAATATTGGCAACTGTTGCATCTATTTTTGTGTGGGTCGCTGGTGTGGCTGCAATCCTAAATGAACCCCTGTGTTGAACATTGTTTTGAAACAAGTTTGCAGCTACTTACAAGAGTGTTACATTGCTGGAGACATACGGTACTGCTTCTAAATTGACATCTACACACTCCAGCTCGGTGTCCTTGCACTCACAGCTTTCCGGGAACCTGGAAAGACCTAGAAGAACACATCACTGTATACAGTTAAATTATTCACGGTACAAGTATGGGACGGATCTTTCCTTAACTTGGATCTACATACCTTAAGTCTATTAGAAAATCATGTCAACATTAAATAAACCCAATAGGCTGGTTTTGCTTTCAAAAAGGATTAACTTTTGATCAAGTACAAGGTACTGTATTATTATTACAGAGAAAAAGGAAATTATTGTAAAAATATGGATTTTTTTTGGATGAAATGGGTCTATGTGAAACGGCCTTTCATTAATTTGGAGATTTCTGGAGAAAGGATTACAAATTCCATACCTGTAATAATGTAACCAATGCTGTTTTCATCATTATATATTTTTGATGTTATGTGTTGACATGCTGATACATTATTCAATATAAGGTCCTTACCCCATACACATACACTAGGGCCAGTTTCATCAGCAGCCAATGAAGCTACAGTATATGTACTTTTTGGAATATGGGAAAAAATCTATGAAGACATGGGAGAAAATAAACATACTCATTGCAGACATTGCCCAGGACTGAGTGATAATCAGGACCCTAGCGCTGCAAGGAGCAGAGCCAACTACTGAGCTTTGTGTTTTGTAATGCAGTATTTCTGTTGGAATGTCCATCATAAAGAAACTAATATTGGAAAAAGTTTTTATTTTCCTAACTGATGATCTCATTTGGATCAAGAATAATGGAAAGCCAGGGTTGGACTGGGCCCTAGCTCTTTTGGGCCACGTCGGCCCAGACCCTCTCCCTGCAGTCCCTCTCCTAATTCCCCTTCCAGACACCGGCAGCAATGGTGCACCGTAAAAAGATATGCACGCACAAGCAGCATAGAGGGGACTTTGCGCTGGGGGGATGGTGTAGGGCCCCTGACGCTGCAGGCCTCGTGGGCTCTGGGCCCCCCAGTCCAACACTGCAGAAGGCTGCTGTTTATAAATCTCTGATTTGAATTCATCATGGGTGGCAGAAATCCTAATTTGAAACTGGAATCATATGAGATAGCAGCTGCTGGACTGGGCTGATTTCATTTGTACCATTTGTGTCCCTTCATGTACCTGCATCGAATATATTTTATATATTTATGAAGTTGAGTACATGTAATAAAAAAATAATCAAATGACTTTGTTTTCTTGGATGTATCACCATATATGAATTCCATATTAATAATTGTACGATATTAAGGATTGAGAAAAAAGGGACACGCCATATCAGAATACCGAAATATTGGCTCACTTAGGGCTTCATTTATCAAAATTCTGATTTGTGTCCTTTTAGATGTTTTTTTTTATATCAGGAATAACCTCCCATTTAAAAAAAAGAAATATAGCACAAAAATGAATAAATAATAAAAAAGTGTGAACGATTAGAAACACAGAGTGAATAGGAATATGACAACAATGACCTCAAAGTAAATAAAGATTTCGCAATTTGATTGATGGACGTCTACATGCCTTTTAGATGGAAACGTTTTGTATTAGAATTGTTCCTGCTTTATACAATTAACAAATTTTTTGTGGTTTAGAGTAATTATTATAATATACAGTTTCTAGAGATAAAACGTTTGATTCCAGGAAAATACGAACGTTAAAAAAACAGCCCTTACTGTATGAAAAGAGTTAACAAAACAAATGTTTACCGTAACCCTTTAAAACCGGATCCATCCATAGCCTGCGTGCCTAATTAGCAGTAAGCAGTAAATATTGTCTCATTCTGCAGGTAAGTAATTAACTGGCATTAAGCCATACAAGCTGTTAACCAAATATGTTCATTTTATGGGGCATGGTATAAAAGACCCAAAGTACAGCTAAACTCAATCTGGCTCAGGAGGAAGATGAATGGGCTGCTAAAAACAATATGTGAGACAATGTACTCCAACTCACTAATAAAAAAAGCATAAAAGGATGACTGTGAATACAATAGTTGATTTAAAAAGTAATTAAGGAGAAATTTCTTAAATTATGATATGCAATTAAGTGATTTTTTTCCCCCATGCACTTAAACTTATTTAATAACACCAACATTTCTTTGTGAACTGAGCCTCCTTATTATCCTTACCAGAACAGCTGTCTATCACAGAAGCATGGGATGATGCTACCCCAAGCATTATAAGCGTGCAATGAGAAAGACAGTGTGCATGGGTCCAAACCTTAACCAACAACTGTTATCTATGCATAAGCAAAAATACTCTGAGTATTAGAGTGAGGATTGCTTTCTCTGGAGAAAAGCTGTTTGCCAAGGGACATGATTACTCTTTACAAGCACAAAAGAGGACAATATAGAACAGGATCCCCAAACTTTTATTTTTTATCTGTGAACCATATTTAAAAGTTGGGGAGCAAAAAAAACATGAAGAAAGTTCCTATGGGGCACCCAATAGGGGCTGTGATTGGCATTTGGTAGCCCCATGAGGACTGGCAGAGTACAGGAGGCTCTGTTTGGCAGAACATATGATTTTTATGCCTCAAAAATTTGCTTTCAATTCAGAAATTCAAAAAAGAGCACCTGCTTTAAGGCAGAGACATGCACGAAGATTTGGGGAGATTTACTGTAGTCGCCCGGCGACAAATCGCCTCTTCTTCGGGCGACTAATCTCCTCGAACTGCCTTCACGCTGGCTAGAATTGAAATCGTCTGTGGAATGGCACTCGGAGTGCTTCATTTTCCAAAGTCGTCTGAAGCTGCCTCACGAGGGAACTTCGGGTGACTTTGGAAAACAAAGTGCTTTGAGTGCCAACCCACTGGCAATTTAGATTATAGCCAGCGGGAAGGCAGTTCGAGGAGATTAGTTGCTCGAAAAAGAGGTAATTTGTTGCCGGGCGACTAAATCTCCGTGTGTCTCTGCCCTTAAGGCCACTGGGAGCAACATACAAGAGGTTGAAGAGCAACATGTTGCTTGTGAGCCACTGGTTGGGGATCCCTGTTATAGAGAAATAGCAGGGGATCTTTTTACCCATAGAAAAGAGCAATGCACAGGAGGCCACCCCTTTAGGCTTGAGGAACAAGACTTTTATTTGAAGCAGCATAGGTGATTTTTTACAGTGAGGACAGTGAGATTGGGGATCTCTTGCTGGATGACGATGTGATGACAGATTCTATTAATGCTTTTAAGAGGGGCTTGGATGACATCATGGGCAATCATTATATCCAAGGCTATAGTGATCTCAATATCTACTGTTATTATAGGTATTTTTATATATATTTTATACATGTAATAAATATAATATGCATTAAGAGGTATTTATTTATATATATCTTTTTTTTTTTAATCCAAATTAATTATGTAACTATGTAACCCACACATATAAACATTACATTTGCCTAAATGATTGGTGTGAAAAATGATTAATTTCAGTTTTCTTTTACTGTAATAGCTTAGTATTTGTCTACCTTTAGAGTTCAGTAAAAAGGTGGCTACAAGTTGTTATGCTCAGGTACTTACAGCATTCTTGTGGTTCAAGGACATCATTGCTTTTTCCATGGACTTCATAGAAAATATTTGCCCATCCACTGTTGTCCCCTAAAAGAAACGTATTGTTTGTGAGTTGGAAAATAATCTAAAAATGCCCAATTCATTCCAATTAATGACATTCACTTTTTTTTATCTGCAAAATGGGGCAATAATCACTGAAAATGAATTGACATAGAGGTAAATCCAATTTACAATATTTTATTGTCAGCTGAATGTATTACAACATTCTTTTATACTTGTGCATATCATTGTGCTCCAACCTTATGTATCTCATTCTTTATGGTCCAAAGGAACTCACCAACCACAATATGTGTAGGAATACACAATGACTATTCCATCATTATATGGTGCCCGACTATCACAAGTCAACCTGAACCTGACCCTAACCTGGTCATCTCTCCTATTTATAAACCTTGCCCATCCCACATCACAGATGGGGGCGGGCACACTAGCATGAGTATATAAAAAGGCCCACATCCAGACGGGAGGGAGGTGTCACAAACGGCATCCTAAATCCAGAACCCATGCTAAGCTCCCTGGTCTCGGCTCTCACTTCTGCCTATAGCTGCTGCGTTTCACCTCGGGAGGAGCCCTTGGCTAATTGGATGCCCCCAGGTCTTATTTGAGAGAGGACCAAAGCTAACGGTTCTGGGTGAGCAAAGGGGTACGATCGTCTCACCAGGATACTGGAAGGAAGAGCAACACTTGGAAACAGGCAGGCTGGGCCAACACAAGCAGAGAGTAGTCAGACAGGCCAGAATCAGGATTGGAGAGTGTAGAATAGTCAGTGGACAGGCAAATGGTCAGGATAGGAGAGATCAGAGTAGTCACAGGCAGGTAAGGTTCAAAACACAGAAGATCAATAGAATTCACGAAGTATATCACACCCAGGAACAAGTTAAAATTGATATAGAACAGGATATTGCAGCAAGCAGTAAAAAAAAATGTTTTTAAATATGTTAATAGTAAAAAATGAACCAGGAAGGGGTGGGACCCTTACTATTAGAGGGGCGTCAGCTGGTTGATGAAAACAAAATAAGAGCGCAGATTCTGAACTCATATTTTTCATCTGTCTACACAAATGAGGAACCAGTAAGTGAAGGTTTCCTTCTTAATAGTCCCAATTCTAGTAATACAACTAATGATGCATGGTTCACACATGAGGAAATTCAAAAGAGACTAGAACATGTTAAGATTGACAAAGGTCCGGGGCCAGATGGTATTTATCCCAGGGTACTTAGCGAGCTTAGCTCTGTGATTGCCAAACCTCTTTACTTAATTTTTCAGGATTCATTGAGATCCGGCATAGTGCCGAGAGACTGGTGAATTGCTAATGTGGTGCCTCTATTCAAAAAAGGATCCCGTTCTCAGCCTCAAAACTATAGGCCAGTTAGTCTGACGTCAGTGGTAGGAAAGCTTTTCGAATGGTTAATAAAGGAAAAGATACTGGACTTCATAGCAAATCATAATACTATGAGTTTTTGCCATCATGGTTTTATGCATAATAGATCTTGCCAGACTAACTTAATTTCTCTTTATGAGAAGGTAAGTAGAGACCTCGATTCTGGGATGGCAGTGGATGTGATTTACTTATACTTTGCTAAAGCATTTTATACAGGGCCACACAAAATGTTACTGGTTAAAATAAGGAATGTTGGCCTGGAACATAGTATTTGTACCTGGATAGAGAACTGGCTAAAAGATAGACTAGAGTCTAAAGAGTGGTGGTAAACGGAACATTTTCTAATTGGACCAGTGTTGTTCCGCAGGGCTCTGTACTAGGTCCCTTGCTTTTCAACTTGTTTATTAATGACCTGGAGGTAGGCATTGAAAGTACTGTTTGATGATACTAAATTGTGCAGAACTACTGTATAGGCTCCATGCAGGATGCTGCCACTTTGCAGAGTGATTTGTCTAAGTTGGAAAACTGGGCAGCAAACTGGAAAATGAGGTTCAATGTTGATAAATGCAAAGTTATGCACTTTGGCAAAAATAATATAAATGCAAGTTATACACTAAATGGCAGTGTGTTGGGAGTTTCATTAAATGAGAAGGATCTAGGGGTTTTTGTAGATAAAAAGTTGTCTAATTCTGGGCAGTGTCATTCTGTGGCTACTAAAGCAAATACAGTTCTGTCTTGCATAAAAAAGGGCATCAACTCAAGGGATGAAAACATAATTATGCCTCTTTATAGGTCCCTGGTAAGGCCTCATCTGGAGTATGCAGTGCAGTTTTGGACTCCAGTCCTTAAGAGGGATATAAATGAGCTGGAGAGAGTGCAGAGACTAAGTGCAACTAAATTGGTTAGAGGGAGGGAAGACTTAAATTATGAGGGGAGACTGTCAAGGTTGGGGTTGTTTTCTCTGGAAAAAAGGCGCTTGCGAGGGGACATGATTACACTTTACAGGTACATTAGAGGACATTATAGACAAATAGCAGGGGACCTTTTTACCCATAAAGTGGATCACCAGACCAGAGGCCACCCCTTTAGACTAGAAGAAAAGAACTTTCATTTGAAGCAACGTAGGGGGTTCTTCACAGTCAGGACAGTGAGGTTGTGGAATGCACTGCCGGGTGATGTTGTGATGCTGATTAAGTTAATGACTATAAGAATGGCTTGGACAGATGTAATATCAAAGGCTAATGTGATACTAAACTCTATAGTTAGTATAGATATGGGTATATAGAATTTATGTGAAAGTAGGGAGGGGTGTGTGTATGGATGCTGGGTTTTCATTTGGAGGGGCTGAACTTGATGGACTTTGTCTTTTTTTAACCCAATTTAACTATGTAACTATGTAACCTAACAACGGGCAATGTTATAAATTCAGATATCCCTTTCAATAGTTTGAATGACATCACCATGCCGGCACCCGAAAGTGCGCGCCATAGGGAAGCTGGCACAGGAGGAATAAAGCAGCATGCGGTAGGCGTCCCTGCCGGAGACACAGCGGGGGACCCCGCCGCCCGCTAGATCACCTGGGTAAGTCCTTACAGGAGGTTACTAGAAGGCCACAGGCTAAAGTTCAATCTGCACCCACCCCACAGCCCACAAACCTGCTCGACCACAGGTTTTGGGTTGACTCGCACATCACTAGTGCCCGTTACTATGTTGTTAAAGTTAAAAAAAAAGTTAAAAAATAATCTTAGTAACAACCTAAGCCACATCATGCAACCAAATCATATGGACTTATCCATATTAATTGAGCATGGTTATTTATAGTTCATTTATAATCAGCCAATCATTTGTTACCTGGAACCCAGTACTACAAAGGCTATTATGGTCTAATGATTGTGAAGCGTTTCCAGCAGAGGAAGCACTATATAACTTTAGTTTCACTTACTAACACTTATTAAGGTGGACAATAGCAGGGAGGCCTATTTATCCACAAGTGAGTTTGAGTTATTTTAGAGTTTTTTTTATACTTTGAATAAACTCACATTTAAAAAAACCCAAAAATGTTTGCTTAATAATTAAAAAATCTGAATGTAAAAAACTCAACTCAATAAAACTGTGGGGAACTCGGGAGTTTACAAGTACAAAAACAAGAACTTAAAAATCTTAAAAAAAGCTTACATTTTTCTAGGACAACTCTAATTGATATCTACAGTATTTGAACTTGGAAGGCTTTAGATGATGCATTTTAAAAATTTAAGTTTTTTGAGTATTTTGTGTTTAATAAATCTATAAAATTTAAGTTTTTGAAATTTTAATTCAGATTTGTGAGTTTTCAATGAAAAAAAAAACATGAAATGTGGAAACAGTTGAAATTCAAGCATTGAAAATCACCGCCATAGTCTTCATAAGGCAAAGTATAATGAATAGCAATAGAAACAATAACAAGTACAGTTATGGGACCTGTTATCCAGAGTGCTCGGGACATGGAGTTTTCTGGATAAGCAATCTTTCTGTAATTTGGGTCTTTGTACCTTATGTCTACTACATAATCATTTAAAGATTAAACCTTACAGAATTGTTTTGCCTCCATTAAGGATTAATAATATCTTAGTTGAGTTCAAGAACACGACACTGTTTTATTATTACAGGAAAAAAAGGAAATCAGTTTTTAAAAAATCTGAATATTTTTATTTAAATGGAGTCTATGGCATATGAACATTTTGTAATTTGGAGCTTTCTGGATAACAAGTTTCCAGGAAAACAGATCCCATACCTGCAGTAGCATTTTAAGAATGCTAAAATAACAACAACAAAAAAAGCAGAGATAATTGGCTATATTAGAGGGTGTCACTACTTAAAATACCATAATATTAAACAGAAAACAACAATAGGACCTCATCCCACCAAAAGTCATATAATAAGATACTTAATTGGTAATATGAATATTATTAAAATGTCGATGTTTATTAGTCAACCATGTGTTGACTAATAAACATCGCCATTTTAAATTTTTGCTCTGGTTTATATAGGTACATTAAAATAGATACATTAAAATTAAAACTTTAAATATGGTTTACTAAAATTAGAACTGGGGAATCCTAAATTATTCCCAACAGTTACAGATGCCAGTTCAGGACAATGGGTCCAACTATAGGAACTGGACTGCTTTTACTTGGAGAATTTTTGTATTAGAGTTTTCCGAGGTTTTACATTTAGGGGCACATTTACAAAGCTCGAGTGAAGGATTCGAATTAAAAAAACTTCGAATTTCGAAGTGTTTTTTGGGCTACTTCGACCATCGAATGGGCTACTTCGACCTTCGACTACGACTTCGACTACGAATCGAACGATTCGAACTAAAAATCGTTCGACTATTCGACCATTCGATAATCGAAGTACTGTCTCTTTAAGAAAAACTTCGACCCCCTAGTTCGGCAGCTAAAACTACCGAACTCAATGTTAGCCTATGGGGAAGGTCCCCATAGGCTTGCCTGCGTTTTTTTGATCGAAGGATATTCCTTCGATCGTTGGATTAAAATCCTTCGAATCGTTCGATTCGAAGGATTTAATCGTTCGATCGAAGGAAGAATAATTTGCGCTAAATCGTTCGACTTCGATATTCGAAGTCGAACGATTTTAGTTCCTGGTCGAATATCGAGGGTTAATTAACCCTCGATATTCGACCCTTAGTAAATCTGCCCCTTAATATACGGTACCTGGATTTTTTTAAAGATATAAAAATACACCAATTTTAAGAGAAAAAGTTTGTTTCTTAAAAAAAAAAATAGACATTGGAATTTTAGCAAATAGAAATTACATGTATTAACCTTTCTCATTCTCTGACCTGTACATTCAGGCTCTATGTAAAAGAGAAGCAAAGACTACATTTTTGTGAAAAGAAAAAAAACATCTGTGTTGTCTATTCACTGCATTCTGTGCACCGCATGGAACATAGTGTAACTTGTCTACAGCAGATCCAAAGAGGGAAGAATAAAACAGAACAGTGAAAATGACATAGGTAGGATAATAACATTCACATTTGAAAAAATTACATCTTATGGCCTAGCGATGATTCACTTCTTACAGTGAATATGTAAGATTTGTAGAATAATGATTTAACTGATGCAATACAAATACACCTCTTCACAAAAGCATGAGGTTTGTTCCACAAGATTTATCAGTTCTTTGTGACATCTCTGATCTGCAGCCTTAGTCCCAGTTGGACAGTACTGTAATACAATAATCCCTTGATCTTTATTCATCCTTCAGAGTTGTAGATATACTGCATCAGTGTGTTTTATACTTCATTTTCATCAGATAGTGACAAATATAAACCCCTCATTGTCCTCCAGTATAGGGTTGGGTTATGCATAGGGTTGCCACCTTTTCCCATCGGGCGGGAGCTGATGTCATGGGGGGGGGGGGTGTCTGTGACATCATGGGGGTGGAGTAATGATGTTGGGGCATGATGATGATGTTGTAGGGCGGGTGATGATGTGGTGATCAGTGATTGGCAGGTTGCCGCTTCAGTCTAGGGGAATTTGGAAGTTCAGACCTTTAGTTCACGCTGTACGGGTCAAAACCAGCAGAATAACTTTGCTACAATACAGAGTTATTCTAAGGTGAACAACTGCTATATTAGTTATAACTAGAGTAACAAGAGCAGATTTTTGCTACAGCTGTGGAAATATATAAAAGATGCAGCACCAGTCAAGTGAGACTGGAATGCTATAAAACATATTATAGGATATCTCAAGGGACTAGCAAGAAAAAACAGAAATTGTCACAGAGACACTCATAAAGTTAACTGTTTTTTTGGATATAGACAGAACCAGAGCAACAACAACAACTTTCATCAACTGAAGCTCATACATTGCAGCGTTAACTTTTATTGGACTTGGGGGTGGATGTGCATGGCTAGGGTTGCCACCCATCCAGGGTTTACCTTGACGTGCTATGGTGGCTTACCAATTTTATGAACATAACTTTGTAACTAAAAAACCCTGTTTTTGTAATGCACATGCATAGATACTAGATTACTTAGAGGACCAGAAAATGTGCATTGATCAATTCCCCCTCTTTTTTTGTATTAACTTAGCAATAGTAGCAATAACGAAATAAATGTGTTGCGTTACAGAGCTTTTGTTTGAACTATATGTGTTATCAGTGATCTGCCAAAAATGATTAAAAAGTAAAAGATAACGGTACCAAAAAGAGTTGAGGTACAATCTCAAGATGTAATCTTAAATCAGGCTGAGGGTAGGGGGCAAAGAAACAAATTAAAGCTGTTTAAAGACAGAAATCTAAACTAGACACATGTAAACTGAAAAGTAAGATGTATTAGCTGGCAATTTTTGTAAGCGACATAAACCCTCTTGGTGCTCTTTTGGCACCAGAAAGCAGTGGTGCAGCAAAAACACGATAAATCATGATCACTGGCACACCTCGATGTATTGCACTGGCCAAGATCTTATATCAAATTACACGGGAGGTCAGCTCCTGAATACTTTTTTATATTAATTAGACAACCATCATCAATTTTTTTATTTCAAGAAAGTGATGATTCCTGAGACTGTGGTCTTAAAATTTTGGTCTCAAAATTTTGATAAAGTCATGGCAACTCTCCTCCTGATTAGTGATGGGCGAATGTATTCGCCCGGCGTGAATTTGCAGCGAATTTGCATGATTCGCCAGCAGCGAATACATTCTCGAAACGCCCACGAAAATTCGCCGGCAAAAATTCACCGGCGTCAAAAAAAATTTCGGCGGCATCGGAAAAAACGGATGCCAGCGTCAAAAACGAGACACCAGCGCTGTTTCGAGAATTTTTTGCCGCTTCGCGAATTTTTCGGCGAAACGGCGCAAATTCGCCCATCACTACTCCTGATCATAATGTGTGTGTACAGAATCAAAATAAATCAATTTGAGTATCTGTAGGGACCGATAGGGTGAAACTACCCCATGGTCTGAAAATGTCCTCATGGTTGGAAATCCCCTGCTGTGGCCAGTTATGAGTTGGACCTAAATTAGATCTGGAACAGGGAGTGAGACATTTGTCCCATGTGCAGTGAGCCCTGACAGATTCCAGATTTGGCCAGAAGGAGTCACTGTTGCACAAGGAGTATAAAAAGCTGCGCTACCATGTGCTCAATGCTTCACTCAGTTCTGCTTCAGCAGGAGTGAAAAGGAACTTCAGCAAATATGTAAGGTGTCTAAGGAGTTTGAGAGGCCCTGGAGGGCTTGGGGTATGGAGCCCCAAGTCTGGTGAGCTCAACTCTGGAGGGTTTAGAGCTTGGAGACAGCAGAGATACTAAGACAGCAGCTGTCTGTGGATGGATGCTGATTTGAAAGGGGGCTTGTGAGGTGCTACCACTTCAGGTGTGATTGGAGCTGTGCTCTGAAGAATAAAGGAATCTGTCATGCTTGGCTAGGATAGCCTTTATTTTTGCTTCTTTCCTGCTTCCAAATATGGCGCGTTGACCTCAGCAGATAAAAAAAACTCTTTCTTGAGGCTTCACTTTTAGGTGGCTATTTATTAAAACTCCCGCTATTTTAATAATATAAATTCGATCAAACTCCCATCAAGATTTGTCTTAATTTACAATTCAGATTGAAAATGGTCTGTGTGGGAAACGTCTCGACAAAATTGAACGACAATTTGAATCACTCACCTTTTTTAATTGTCGTCCAAAAAACTCAAATAATTTGGATTATCGGAATTTAAACTATAGGAAATATCGTACAAAAAAACTCGGATTATTCAGATCATCAAACAATCATGGAGGTAAAAACATGTTCCAGTTGTTAAATGGACCATCTGCCATTGGCTTTTACATGGCTTCATCAGGTCTTTGCTAGAGTATTTTTGGATTTTAATTTTTAGCAGCTTTGGAGTTTAATAAATCTGGAAAAATTCAAGGTTTTGTTCCTTTACAAATTCAGATTTTTTCCCCTTTAAACTCGACAAGAAAAATTTTAGGCTTCGTAAATAGGCCCCTTATTGTTATTGTTACTTTTTATTTCATATCCTCTGTTGGTAGTCGAGGATGAGTAGGGTATAACAGTGCTTTATTAGCAGGTTCAATCAGTCATTACACTTCAACACGAACTCTTAGTATTGAAAGTTCTATATATGCACAGTATAATTCTTGTATACAGTGACACCTACAGATCATTTGTATAAACACCACATATTCCCCCTATAGTAGAAAAGCATTTTTTTTAAGTAGGCCAAACGTAGTAAACAAAAACAATCAATGAAAATGTATGCATCTTACAGCAATATTATGCAGTCTTCACAACACATAGTCCTTGGTCCATGCAGGTAGTTTTCTGATTCTCTTATAGGTTCATTTTCTTCAATCCTATTACAGTTGACATCAGGAGTAGGAAAATGTCCTTCATCAAATGGAGCTTTTCCAAAGTCATATTGAACAGGAGCAAGTCGACTGGCATTCCATATGCGTCATCAGACAGTTCATATTTAATGTTCCCTCTAATTCCTTCTCGATTAAGTGCTTCAAAAAATCTTTTGTGCTCCCATTATAAATTTGTTGTGTTCTTAAAAACTATGTGCTCAGGTCATACAAAATTTTGTGTTTACAGACAAAAGTCTTTTGTCATAATTTGTTGTGTGTGCTGGCCTAAAAATTTGTATGCACATGCGCACACCTAACAGGGTCCTCGCTGACGTCTCACTTTAAAGGGGACCCGTCACCCAAAAAAATTATTCAAAATCCTATTTTATCACATTAGTCAAGCAAAATGAACTTTAATTACACTATATAAATTATTTGAATCGTACTTCCTTCAGTCTAGGATTTCAAAATTATAGAAAGCAGGCAGGAGCCATTTTGTGGACACTGTTATTAAGACAAGCCTTGTATCATCTCAGAATCTTGTTTGTGCACGAGAATAGGGAACCCGATGTCCATTTCCATGCCCTGGCTACACAATTAAATGGTAAAGAGAATGGGGGAATGTGAGGAGAGCAGTGACATCTAGGAAGTGCTGAATGGAAAGTGAAAGTAATTGTCTGCCCCGCCTCTATGCCACTGGCATAGAGGAGGGGCAGACAATATTTGATTGACAGCTGAGATTTTTAAATGAGCTTACAACAGCTATGAATGCTTTAATAAAAAATTGAAATTGGATTTCATGTTTAGTTTGAAAAGGACTTTTATTATACAGATTTTTGTGTCTGGGTGACAGGTCCACTTTAAATAGTGTAGTTAATTTAGATAGTCCTTGTTTCAGTACGCCTGGTATCCTAACTCTGACTAAAGATCCAGGCTGAAAGTCCTTCTCTTGCACCAAGTTTTCTGTCAGTATAAGCCTTGCATTTGGCTTGTTGATGTTCAACAATGTCAGCAGTAGATTATTTTGTAGGCACAGTATTTTGTGGAAGTTTTATGTCTGCAACGTAATTTAGTGCACATCTGTGGTGTTGCATGGGTTGTTGCATGGTGAGTTGCTCTGAAGTTATGTAAATACTAGTGAAGAGCGAATCTGTCCCATTTCGCTTCACTGAAAAAAATTTCGAAACTCATCGATGGGCGTCAAAATTATTTTGATGCGTGACAAATTTTATGCGCTCGACAATTTTTACACATGCAACTTTTTTGTCCAAATGCATTAAAGTCAATGGGCGTCAAAATTATATTGACAATCGCCAATTTTTTACACAAGAGACTTTTTTGTCGCAGGTGACGAAATGCGGAAATTTGTCACAAATCCATGCCTGGCAAATAAATTCACCCATCACTAGTAAATACTTTCTAAGATTTCCCAGTAAGATTTGCTGTAGTACTTCTACTTTTAGACTACGCGCTCAACTTCTTCATTTGCTTGTGGGCAATACACTGAAGATTTCCTATGCACAATATTCCTCTCTCTCAGAAAGAATTCAAACTCAGATGACACAAACTGTGGTCCATTGTCTGATATTAACTCCTTTGGGTTACCTGCTCTGTTGAAGACGGTAGAGAGAATGTTATTACTGTAGCTGATGTTTTATGAGACACAAATGCAATTTCTGGCCATTTACTGTAATAATCTGTCAAGGTTATAAGGACTATGCTCAGTGCATAAAGAAAATTCTCTATCCCATAGGTAGGTTCTCCATTTTTCTGTTGCTCAAACACATGCTAGAGCTTCTTTTTCAACAGCTGAATACTTATGCTCTGTCTCCGTAAGTGTTTTGGATGCAAATGCAACCGTTTTCTCTGTTGCATGATTGCCATGGATCTGTGTCAGAACTGCACCGACGCCATAGTCTGAAGCCTCTATATTAACCATAGTGGGTAGTGCAGGATCAAATAAAGATAGTGCTGGACTGTTCACAATTAACAGTTTCACTGTTTCAAATCTATGCTGAGCAGTCTCTGACCAAATCAGACATGAAGTTCCATGTAGTAGTGTTCTTAGTGGCTCCACAACTGAAGCATAGTTGGGAATAAACTAAGACCTAAGAAAGCTCATTAGAGTAGGTGCTTCTGTAAAAGCATTGACATGGTCAGGGTCAGGTAGTGATCCATTTTGTGAAATTATATGACCCAGAAATTACTGGAGAGGTTGTTTGAAGTGATATTTGGAAAGGTTCAGTTTCAGTCCTGCAGAATCAATGCATTTTAGAACAATTTCAAGGTATTTTTCATGAATATTCATAGTTGGAGCATAGCCAATTTTATCATCCAAGTTACATTGTACACCAGGCATGTCATGGAGTATAGAAGACATCAGACTCTGATTTCTAGAAGACATCAGAGTTGAAAACAACTCGGTGCTGATGCAAATCCAGAAGATACACACTTGAACCAAAACAAACCATCATGGGTGATAAATGCAGCGGTGTCTCTGCTTTCCTCATGTAGTTATACTTGATGATAAACACTCTGAAGATCCAGGGTTGAAAAGAATTTTGCTCCTCAGAGTTCTGAAAATATTTCCTCTATGTGTGGCAAGGGATGATTATCCATAACAACTGCTGTATTAGGTTCACATAGATCAACGCGCAATCAAAAACCTTCAGTTTTTTTCATTGTTACAAAAATTGGAAAATTCAGATTTTTCAATCACATCTTGCTCTACCAGTTTCTTTTGTTCATTGGAGACAGCCTCTCTCATAGAGTAGTGAAATCGTCTCAGTTTCTCACGTACTGGTTTTACATCTGGTCACAATTTAACTTCATGTCCAAAGTTCTTTGCATAGCTTTGTGGTGAAATGTTAGACATTTGTTGATTGGCAGGCAATGGAGCTGTAGTAACGCAACCATCCACTAATTGTAGGTTTTGTGCAGCAAAGAGATCCCTTCCAAGTATAGAATAAGTAAAGCATGCTTTCTAGCAGCAGAAATCTCCCCTTGGTCAGCACTAAGAACGTCATTTCCAAATATACAGATCCAAGCAGTAAAAGGTATGGTAGGCTTACCAGGGTTTGGAAGAAAAGCTGCAGGCTGCTGAGAGATAGAAGAGACATCTCCTCCCCAATTTTATGTTTTGGTAGCCAAGGATAAGTAGGGTATAACAGTGCTTTATTAGCAGGTTCATGCAGCCATACCACTTCAACAGAACCTTCAACTCTTAGTTGAAGGTATAGAAGGTACTATGTATGCACAGTATAATTCTTGTATACCTACAGGTCATTTCAACACCACATCCTTCTAGTTAGTCCTTCACCTATTCATCTTCTAGTCTCTCATTCAAACCACTGCCTGATTGCTAGGGTATGTAAGACTCACACACAAAAAAAAGAAGACCAATTGCAAGTTGTCTCAGAATATCAATATCTACATCATATAAAAATTAATCTAAAGATGAACAACAACCCCTTTAACCATCTCACATATAATGTATCATAGCTTGCTAAAAAGGATGACACAATCTGCACTTTAAAATAATGTTGCCTCACTTCTATAACTTACTTGTGGACATAGTGTATTTACTTTTGATTTTATCATTCTACTTTATTTGTATAGCACTAACATATTCATCATTCATATTTAATTTAGTGCTATTGAATAAAACATTCTGGGTACTCAGTTGGTGGGGATTTATATATAGGGGATAATAAAGTCCCAACTGTGACATATACGCATATAAAGAAGCATAAAAGTCCATAATACAGATTACCTAGGGAACTTGCTATTTGTGTTCATGCTTGTTTTGAAAGACAGGTTTAGCAGGAGATGCTATTTCAGGGAGACATTTATGCAAAGAGAAGACATTTGTTTGAGATGGAATCTTTGGATTTTGCCGAAATGGCTTGAGGTGGGGGAGGCTTGTTGAGTAGAATGCCATTCAGGGACATGCAATCCAGCCAGAACACAATGTCAAATCATTTCACATTTATGCACAGTTATCACTGCATACTTTCTCTTTCTTTGGTATTGCTACTTAAAGGAGAAGAAAACCTCCACCTGGAGAGGACCTCCTGCCACCACTCCAACACCATTGGTCTCTGCCTTATACAGTTCCATGAACCAACACTGCAGCAAGAGTTTTGCCAGGGTGGTTGGTAGCTCACTGGTTTGCCTACATAGCAATAGAAAAGCCACATGTATGTGCAGTGGAAGGAGATTGGGGGTCATCAACCCCAGTGCAAACAGGAGAGCCTCTGCAGTGGGCTACTCACAGTGGGGGTGGGGTTAGGTACCTCTGGAAATATCCAACTCAGAGGCTCTGCCCTGCAGAAGATAGTATCCATAAAACAGAATATTTAACAGAATATTGATTGCTTACTTGTACAATGTAAATGTCAAATGGTAGTTTAACATTACTTTTTGTATGATGTAGAGAGTGTAGAGAGTCTGCAACTGCAACTTTTTTTTACAGTTTTAATTTTAATTATTAAGCTATTTTTCCAGCTGCACTTCTGTTTGGAATTTCAGCAGCTATCTGGCTACTAGGGTTCTGTTTACCCTAGCAACCAGACTACGGTTTGAGAGACCGGAATATGAATAGGAGAGGGCTGAATAGAGATAAGCAGTAAAATGTAACAATAACTATAAAATTGTAGCCTGACAGAGTAATAGTTTTTTTGTTTTTTGTACGGCTAGCTGGAGTCAGTGATCCCCATTTGAAAGTTGGGAAGAGGAAGGAGAAGAAGGTAAATAATAAACACAACTGTAAAAACATTTAATTTGAGATATAAACCTGCTAAGTTTCTAACAAAAACGAAAGTACTCACTAGTAAGACTGTCTGTCCTACAGAACAACCACTTGTAAACTCTACCATTGTTAGAGAATAATCCTTTACCCCATACTTGGCTTGCTGATTTGATTTTTTCTATCATATTTTTTGTGTTGCCTTGATAGCCTTGCTGGGATGCCCACCTATACCTTACCCCCTTTAGCTGTCCCTGTGAGGCAATTCTTCATTTTATGACTTTGATTGACTTTCAGATAACTTTTATATCTGTTTTGTTTACTTTGCAGATGTAATTTATTTGTAATGTTTCTTTGAAGCATATAATAAAGATAGTGACAGTGTTTCACTTATAATTAATCTCCTTTTTATATCGTCAAGTGCAAAGCTGCAATCGCCTCTGTGCAGGGTAGGGTATACAATGAACAGTCCAGCAGCACTCCGAAATGGTAAATCAAGTTTTATTCATGTTTCTTTATCCAGCCAGGCTTCATAAATGACCAGAATAGCCTGAAATGTCACCTGCTTGGCAACACAAATCAAACTTGAATCACCATTTTGGAGTGCTGCTGGATTGCTCATTACATAGTTCCTTTCAATTATCTTACTCTATCTGTTAATCTTTGTGTGTTCCCTTTATTTGCGTTAGCTCCAGGCTCCAGAGAAAACAAGAGTGAGAGGGACAATCAGACTCAATAATATCCTTCCTTATTGGAACAGTAACACAAAAGTAATATTGTGTCAACCTCACTGCCAGGCACAGCCCTAATGATTTAAGATCACCAAAATGATTTAGTGGGTGTCAAATGTGACATAACTGTTCCTATGTGGTAAAGCGTATTTAGTGACAAAAACAACTATTTCAGAGGATTTATAAAAGCTGGAAGCTAAGCAATCAGGTCTCTGCAAAGTGAACATGAGCACTTTGCCCATATCCACTTACTCTTTTGCTCAGCCAAATATTAATCATTACTGCCAGGCACATTTCCATAAATTGAGAAGCACCACTATTACTGCATACTTCTAACTTCGACAGCTAAGTGACTGAAGTGCAATTGATGTACAATGGAACACGTACCAAACACTTTACTTGAATAGCAAGAGAAAATCCTTCTTTTACATCCGCACAATTAAAGTGCTTGTCAATGCTGCACCTTTGCAAAATACTCAATCAGTCTGATGTATAAAGTAATGTTAGAGTACTGAATGATTAATGGCCTTAGAAACATGCACTCACTAGCTAGTATATAACGTTGCTATTAGAATGGTTCAATAGTTGTAATGAAATACTGATTTCATACATATAAAACCTTCAAATAAAAGTACCTTTATTTGTGACATATAATTCATGAAATGTTCCCTTCATGTCACTTTCTATTATACACTTGTAGGGACCCATAGGGTTAAGTTCCCCTATGGTCTGAAAATCTCACATCGTTGGAAATCCCTTGCTGTGGCCACCTACTGTAATTGTCGGACCTAAACTGGATCTGGGAGGCGGAGTGAGTCCTTTGTTACATGTGCATTGAGCACTAGCAGAGTCCAGATTTGGCCAGAAGGTGTCACTGTTGTGTTCGAAGTATAAAAAGCTGAGCTACCATGTGCTTAGTCTCTCTGTCCATTTTAACTCCAGGAGCAAGTGTATGAAGATGCAGAGCCGAGGGATGGATGGGCTCTTGGAGGGCTTGAGGTATGGAGCTCCAAGCATTGGGAGCTCAACTATGGAGAGTTTGGAGCTTGGAGGCAGTGGAGAGAATGTGTTAGTGGGGGTTTGTGATGTTTTTGCACTTGGCTGGTGCTGGGAGCTGTGCCCTGAAGAATAAAGCAGGTTTTCCGCGTTCAGCTAAGATAGCTTTGGGAACCCAGCCTGAGGATTGAGTTGCTGTGGATGCAGGGCCGGAACTAGGGGAAGGCAGAAGAGATAGCTGCCTAGGACGCAACGATTGGGGGGCGCTAGGCAGCTACCTCTTCTGCCTGGACCAGACTCACCTAGCATTGGCCTTCTGCATCACCGCGCATGCGCAGAAGTGCGCCGCATCACCATGCATGCACAATGGGGGAAGTGGGGGCGGGCTGGCCGGCTGGGTTGACTGGGTGCATAGCTGGCCTGGCACGCCTCTGTGTGGATGGCGGATGCCCCATTTACAATTGAAAGATATGATGAGCTATTTTGGGTATTGTACAATAATCTGAATAATTAGTGGTTTTCCGGCAATAATACGTAAAATCTGAATTTTGGGCATCAAAACTGAAAAAATCGTACAATTCATATTTTTTATGATTTCTTTGATTCTTTTCCCGCACCCGATTTCAAGTTCATTTATTGATAAATACGGTAAAAATGTACACAGGAGTTTGGTCAAAGTGGTTTTAAGAAATTAATGAGAAATTTTAGTGAATAACCCCCGTAATGTGATCAAGATTATCTGAACTGATTTTCTTTGGAAATATGCAAGTGCAAGGGGAATTTTTTTGTTCCTCATTTAGCTTTGAAAAAAATTGAACTTGAAAATTTGAAAATGAATATAACAGCATCCCTGTGAAATCACTTCTGTAGATGTATCCATATGTAAGATTCTTCTACGAACTGCACGTTAATGCAGAGATGTCAGCCAACCCTTTATCATAAGATCTTGGATTTTATTTAACCTAAATTCCTCTTTTCACTAACTATGGTAACATGAAATAACGTCTCAAAAAGACTCAAAATGAATTATCTCTCTCATGACTTGGCGTTGGTTGACATCTCTGCCTATTGTGCAGCTGGGTTATATTGCCTTTAGTTCAAGGAATCTGCTCTTACCCCAAGAAAGTCAAACATGCACTGGAACACAGAGGTTATTGTGCTACACATTTGTAGCTGTGAATTCCTATTTTTTCTCTGGAAACTTCATAAAACAGATGTTTTTTAACAGGGTTGAGTATATTATGCAAGGTAGGAAAACTACCATTAAAGTGGACCTGTCACCCAGACACAAAAATCTGTATAATAAAAGTCCTTTTCAAATTAAACATGAAATACAATTTACATTTTTTATTAAAGCATTCATAGCAGTTGTAAGCTCATTTAAAAATCTCGTCTGTCAATCAAATATTGTCTGCCCCTCCTCTATGCCAATGGCATAGAGGCGGGGCAGACAATTACCTTCAGTTTCCATTCAGCACCTAGATGTCACAGCTCTCCACACATTCCCCCGTTCTCTTTACTGGTTAATTGTGTAACCAGGGCATGGGGATGGACATCGGGTCCCCCATTCTGGTGCACAAACAAGATTCTGAGAAGATACAAGGCTTGTCTTAATAAGTGACCACAAAATGGCTCCTGCCTGCTTGTTATAATTATGAATTCCCAGACTGAAGGAAACAAGATTCAAATAATTTATATAGTGTTCATTTTGCTTGACTAATGTAATAAAATAGGATTTTTAATCATTTGTTTGGGTGACGGGTCCCCTTTAAAGGGTATCTATGGCCGAAAACTATAATCCCCTTTAGGCTCTGGGGAATGAAGATAAGCATATTTCCAATTGCAAAGCATTATTTTTTTATTAGGTGTTTTTGTGTTGTAATCACGTTACCTTGCAGTGCAATTTCTTCCCCCACAAAACTGCCTCACTATCAAGCCAGCATAGTAGTGACCAGCGAGTGCAAGGTGAAAAGCGATTTGGTCTGCAAATTTTTATATAAATATAGTAAGTCAGATTCATCCCATCCAGCTGGCGTCTGTAAACAAAACTGCCTACTTGTTTTTTGGTAGGCAGGTGGGACTAGCAGAAGAGACGGGCACTGGCCGTGAAGGTATTCATCACTGCTGAAATGAGCAGTTGTGTGGGGGAAGAGATTACACTGCAAGGTAACATGATTACAAAACAAAAATGGCTAATAAAAAATAATGCTTTGCAATTGGAAATATGCTTATCTTCATTCCACAAAGGCTAAAGGGGATTATAGTTTCAACCATAGATCCCCTTTAAAATGAATATCCATAGCTGTTACTGGGTTAAAGTGCAGTGTGTACCTCAAGTTCTTGCATAAATACTTCCTTGATTATCTTTTGATTAAACTGATATGAGGAAGGCATTCCTGCAAATCATATTTTTTCTTATCACCTTTGCCCAAACATGTTATAAATTATATTATTATCAGGTTGTTTTTTCTGAAAAAAGACACTTGCGAGGGGACATAATTATACTTTACGTATATTAAAGGACATTATAGACAAATAACAGGGGACCTTTTTACCCATATAGAGGATCACCGTACCAGAGGCCTCCCCTTTAGACTAGAAGAAAAGAACTTTCATTTGAAGCAACGTAGGGGGTTCTTCACAGTCAGGACAGTGAGGTTGTGGAATGCACTGCCGGGTGATGTTGTGATGGCTGATTCTTTTAATGTTCATAAGAGGGGCTTGAATGAGCATACATTTCAAGTCTATTATGATACTAAACTCTATAGTTAGTGTATGAGTATATTTAGTTTATATGGAGGGGTCAGTGTGTGTGTGTGTGTGTGTGTGTGTGTGTATGGATGCTGGGTTTCATTTGAGATGTTGAACTTGATGGACTTTGGTCATTTTTCAACCCGATCTAACTATGTAACTATGTAAATATTAGTGACATTTGTTCCTAATCAGAGACCTAATACAGGTGTAACTGACTTTTCCCATGTAGATAAGATGCCAATATAATAACATGAGCTGGAATTATCACCATTCTAACACAGATACAAGGGAAATAGTGTCAAGCAAACCTTGCCAAATTTTTTGCTCCTTTTGCATCCATATTGGTGCATCACATGCAAGTTGAGAATGATGCAACGTAGCAGGCACCCACAAAAATGTTGGAATTCTGGGGAAACTGCTGCATTATAAGTAAAAGGAAAACATGGTAATTCAAATTCAAAAATTGCACTTTGTACCATGCATCAGATTCATAAATAAAGCTTTAGGTATTCCTTTGTACAATTTTGTGGCCATGTAGGTTGAACCAATTTAAACAGGAATGTTCTGTATGATTTTGCCTTAATATATTTTCCTGAATGCCCTTTAAAATTATCATAACCAGAAAATGCATTTTATTTGAACTAATTAGCTACCGCTCAATTGATGTGAGCAAAATTGGCATAGCTGTTCATTTTTGTGGATTTCATAGAATTAATTCATTTTTAATTTATTTTTTCTCTCGCTGTTGCTATAAACCTGAGGGCAGAAACTTAAAAAAAAGGGAACAAAATCTAATTTCTGCAATATATTATTTTACAGTTAACCTTTTGCAGAAATTTAAATCCAGCAATCCATAACACACACTAGATGGCACACTAAAAGCTGCATAACAATTCTCAACTCCATTTAACATATTTAATTAAATCTAAATATATGAAATTATCTTTTAGAAGATTCACCCTAATTCTTTGAATTTAATTTTCCTTAAAAATGTTTTTCAGGGGACCAGGAAAAAATTATGTAAAATCCAGGAAAATGTAAAATCAGAGAAATGTCTTAAAGTACTGGAAGGATAAAAGCACAGGAGTCTGTTTAACAATATATACTGTGTTAATAACAAGGGTTAAGCATTGCAGCGTTAATGTTACACTATGGGGGGGACATGTGCAAGACTCTCAGTTACATACACAACCTAAAGTAATAAGCAGGGCCGGAACTAGTGGTAGGCAGAGTAGGCAGGTGCCTAGGGCACAAAAGCTGGGGGGTTGCCAGACATGTACCTCCTCTATCGCCTACACCATTTCCAGTCCCCTCTCTCCAACTGTATTTGCTATTTGCTGTGCATTTCGCGTATACGTGCCGCGAGGCATATTTTGCGCATACTGTATGCGTGTTGCCTAGGGCGCCTGGCCGGCCTGGTCCGGCTCTGGCAATAAGTGATTGGAACAGGACTGTATAAGGGGCAGACTAATTGGAATTGACCATTTACAGGCAGAACCGTGGCAAAATATTTGGTTAGTATTTTAAACCTCTTTATTTCACAAATAACAACATTCATAAAAAAAAGCAGTTTTGGGTAAATCAGGACAAAATTTGAATGTAAAATCCCGGAAAACATTACTTAAAATCAGGGAAATGCACCCATTAAAATGCATTATAAATTGGTGGGACGACAAATAAATTATGTAAAATGCAGAAAAACTTCAAATAAGGGGACTTAAAATCGAGGTTTCATTGGCCAAATAACATTGTTTCTTCTGTTCAGGCTAGTGGCCATGATTAGCAGATTTGGGGGCAAATGAGGAGGAGCTCTAGCTCCTACCAATGTCCCATCGATGTTTCGTAAAGTAGGGACACCAGATGCATTTCTCAATTTGCAGAGACCAGCTGCATCCTTGTGCAATAGACAAATAATCAAAGCAGAGGTCTAGGCAAGTATCACCTCAAACACAAATGTTATGGAAGGCACACAATGTAGATTTGAGTGAATGTAAAAAATGTTTATTGGCAAGTATAGCATCTCAGAACAATGCATAAAATAATTTACACTAATTTACATAATGGCAGAAAGTGACTTCAAAGTGACCGAACTGTCAGCCTTCCATACCACAAGTCTTAGAAGAATTCTTTGCATTTTCTGGCCAAAGAACATTTCAAACTTTGACTTTCTTACTCTTAAGGACATGAACACCATCATAATACAAAGGAGATGGAAGTGGACTAGACGGTGTAGAATTGTCAGAAGCGCTCTGTTCGGGGGTCCTCTGCTTCATATCCAAGATGGTGGCACCCTTGGGTGTTCACTGACATCAATGCATAATGTCATCGAGATGCGTTTCAAAGTGGAAATTTAAAATAAAAGGACGCCAAAAGCCTGGGTTCAATGCCTCTTGAACCCAGGCAGGCTCCTAATTATTGTTCTGACTTGATTCACTCGTTTCTGACCCCCTGCTTTGACCTCACCAAATTAGGCAAACTGTATGGTCACCTCTATTCATGTTGGGACTGTGTTGGTTCTTCGTGCAAACCTTGCTTTAGTACATTATGGCAACTTAATTGTGGTAAAAAGCTGAGCTCTTTTATATACACCTATGAGTACACACAGAGAATAATCGGCGAAGAATCTGTAAAGCCCGTCCCGTTTCTGCGAAGTGAAATGGGACGGATTCGACCATCACTATTGTCAAGCTGTGAGCTCTTGGCTCACTACAGACTTAAAAAGTGCTGAGTTTTTCTCACTCTGTTATATGAGAGCCAAGCCATCCAGATCAAGCAGCCAGGTATTCAACACAGAATGAAATACTGGAGAACCTGTTAACGCATTATCAGGAACACTGCAAAGGGTCATGGTAACATACACCTGATAATATCAGGGAGGAAAATGCATTTGCTGAATTGGAATGTGTGCCAATGCAGAGGCTTACCATAATGAAGAGGAAATAGCCTTACTCCTCATTGCATTGATTATCTATTGCGTATGGCTTTAAAAAAAATGTTTAAAATCCTAATGTTGTAAAAACATTTGTAATGGATCATTTATTTTCCGTTGATACTGACACTGAAGGGACTGATTTAATAGGTGATTTGCAAATAATTTGTTACTGCTTGATGAATATTTAGCATTCATAAATGAAAGGAGATCTACTGAAAGTATGTCCTGCATCCCCAAAACAAAGGCATGGTACCCTCCATTTAATATTCATTTCATTAGTTCTACAAAGGGATGGAAGGGAACAGAGCAGAAGATGAGTTCAATTAAAGGGTGTACAATAAAAAGAAGAAATAAACAGAACAGATTTATTGGACATGGCGACTATATAGTCAACGGGGTGTGAAAGATTTACAAAATGGGGAATTTTGTCTTCATGGTTGATAGAAAATGGATTGTCAGCCAATTCAATCATTTCGTAATTGCAAATACCCACACAATGTATCTCAACTGTAATATCTGAATCTTGGCCACTCTGTAGCTGCCTGTGGTTCAACTGTTATTTATGGTATAAAAAATGGCATGAAATAGAGAGAAATATATCATTAAAAATTCAAAGGGCTGACATTCCAAGCAAATTATACTGCTGTGTGATTCTCAGCTTCCATGACTGATCCTATCATGTGATCACAACATGAAGGAAGATTTGCTTATTTTTTTTTATCATCCACATGTCTTTTTATCAAGCCGACAGATGGCTGTGCAACAGAAATTCTGCCAGCCTGTGATAAGAATACAAAAAGTGTACTTATGCGTATAGACAAATTTCAGCCCAGCGATTTGGCTGCACTCCCCTCACTTTCACAGTGACTGTGAACAGAAACTAAAATACAGACTGCTGTTTAGCTAAGACATTCTGTAGGTACGTAACTGTTCATTCATTTTTTTTTTGCAGTCATTTGGGGTAATCTAATCAAAGGAGTAAGTTTGCTACTGGTTTAGCAACCGATAATGATCAGCAGGGAGCTTGACTGGCTATTATAACTGAACAAACTTTGTACATTTATTGCATTACTCTTGTGTGTTTTAATAGACTAGCTTAGGAAGCACACGGAAATGCGTATTACAGAATAGGGATGTGCGGCCCGTAGTGATGTGCAGGTTGGCCCGATACCCGTGGGTTTCAGCCATCACTAGTTACAAGAAGTAGGAATAAGCAAACTTTTTCACCTGGTACAGATTCATGTGAAATTCACAGTTTTATAAGGGGCATTTTTTGTGTAAATCTGTACAAGAATTTCACCATGTGATCTGTTTCACCAAAAATAATATGGCCTATGTCAAGACTGACTTGCCTGCAACATCCATACATTAAGAGGGACTCACCTGTCGTGTGCCTGTGTCTAGACTGACTCGCTTGATATCTTGCATCAATATCAGCCATCCAGCTTGTGCATTTTCAAATTTTTCATGTTAATCAAAGAGAGTAAGAAGACTACGTTACACCTGGTGCCCCATCTGGACTGGCCGACTCAAGTACCTTAACTGCAAAGTGATTTCACCTTCCCATTGACTCCAAAGCTTGTGGTTTTGTGAATTCTTCTACTGTAAATATGTTTCGATTAAGTGAATAACCCCTTAGTAACAGTGGTGGAACTACCGGGGGAGCAGAGGGTGCGAGCGGGCCGTACGGAGGGGGGCGTGGGCCCGGCTGCGCGTCACGCACCAGGGTCCGCCCCCCTCTAGTTACGGTACTGCTTAGTAAACCCCCTGTCTGAATAGTTAGAATAAGACTGTGTAGTGTACCAGTTGAATCTGCAAATATAGGCCACTGCAAATATAGGCTAGTTACAAATTTGGAGGTGGATGACGGTCCAGTCAGGTGAGACAGAGAAACAGGTAGTATACTGGCTATGTGGATTCCTTAGTAAGTGCAAATGAGTGCTATCAGTTGAAACTTTCTTCAGTAAACTTGTTTATTAATTCTAGATATGTTCTGCTATCTCCAACCAAACAGCAGTGCTCGGGCAGAGAAAAGAGCAAACAGTGGTATTATGCACCTTGCCTGGAACCAATGCAAATGCAGGGAAAATACGTTTTCAGTTACAAAGGTTACAAAGTGTGCAGAAGCCAACAACAAACCAGTGAATCTGCATCAGAACCCATTAGAGCCATATAATTATTAGTCCAACAGCAAAGGGGCACAGCCGTGCCCCTTTGCCAGCCAGAACATCTTCCCTTGCATCCCTCGTTAAGTCCAGGTGGCACCCAAGTAAGCTAAGGGCTCCTCCCGAAGCCCAACGGTGGTCACACTACTGGTGAAGCCGAGCCGAGACCAGGGTGCTTGGCACTTTTTCTGGTATTGGGTGCCGGTCGTGACAGTTAGTAGTATGGCTGCAGCATTTATTTAATCACTTGGGATGCCGTCGCCTCCTCTAACTTACTCAGGGTCCTCCCTTGGGAATTTACATTGGCTGTTGGCTGCTGAGCATGCTCAGTTCTTCTCAACTTAGATTGGTCTTGCTAGATGTTTGCTCATATTTATTTTCTATTAACCTTCTCTCCTGAGCTCAGCTTAACCATTACAATGCTCCATCCATCAAAGTAAGTTCAACCTGTGTAAGGCTGCATTCTTTATTACATGAACCTTACAGTGCAAATGTGCTGTCTGCAGATGTAAATGTCACTGATGATGTGTGAGAGGGTAATTGGCTGCCGGTGAAACCTGCTGTTTGTTTTAGGAAAATGTTATGGCGCTGGTGAATGGAGGGGAATATGTAGTACAAATGATGCAGTTTAGGTGAGGGAAATGTGCCCAAGTTATTTACATGGTAGGAGAAGGTAGGTTACATGTCCTTTAAATCTTTTCCATGGGCTTAGGTCATTTCATGAAGCACATCCTATAGCAGTCCATCCATGCCTGGATAAAAAGGAATTCTTAATTATGTCTAGCACACAAAAATAGCAACCAATAGTTGTATAAAACATACCTGCTGAGTCAATTTCTCAAGTTGAACTGCTATTGATTTTAGAACCAGAGAGCAAAAAACATCTCAACAACTAACAACTCCCCTGATGTGAAGCAGCTGCTTCTAAAACATGATTGTTGCAATATATTACTGTGAATTGCAAAATGCGAAATTGAATTTGTCTGTCAAAAACTGATATATATATAATTATTCTGGTTAAAAATATTATGTAATATAACCCTGGTGTGATGCAAACTCACACATATATGCACAACATAAATATCACAATCCTTAGAAAAGATGTAGTTTATTATTGGACAAACATTTTAGATTTTTTTTTTTAAATTCTTCTCTAGGTTAGAGTGAAAAATGGACCCTCAAATGGCTCCTAGGTCGACCAGTGACATCAAACAGATGAACAGAAGTAACAAGTATTTACAGGCATGGGACCTGTTATCCAGAATGTTTGGGACCTGGGTTTTCTGGATATGGGATCTTACATAATTTAGGTCTTAATTCTTCTAAAAAAGCATTCAAACATAAATTAATCCCAATAGGCTTGTTTTGCCACCAATAAAGAATAATTCCATCTTATTTAGGTTCAAGTACAAGGTACTGTTTTATTATTAAAGACAAAAAGGAAATCATTTTCAAAATGCTTAATTATTTGATTAAAATGTGGTCTATGGAAGATGACCTTCCTGTAATTATGAGCTTTCTGGGTTTCCAGATAATGAATCCCACACCTGTACAAACAAACATTAAGTAGCCTGGTGGCACATGGATTAAATAATAAAAAGTTTAAAAAAATACTTTTAAACAATTCATTCCCTTCCTATAGCCATGCTTTCCAATAGCTGTATTCCACCTAAGCAATGTAAACACATTATATTACTTGGGAATGACCCTTTAAGATGTTAAGACAATTAAATGCTGGTGCTTCACAAGATTCAGGCAGCTAGGGTGTGCGAGGTGACCCCCCTTTTCTTCACAGTGATACAGAATTCATTGTAAGATGAAGTTGAAACTCATTGGGGAGACCTATCTGTGTCCACTGCTAGGCATATTGCACGTTGTTTTATTAAGGGGTTGTTCACCTTTAAACACTTTTTTCAGTTCAGATGTTTTCAGAAAGTTCACCAGAAATAAAGACTTTTCCCAATTACTTTCTATTTTTTATTTGTGACCGTTTTTCTAAAATTGAAGTGTAAAGTTTAATTGTTCACCTTCTAAAGCAGTTCAGGGGGATTCGCTGACTCTTTAACTGTTCTAAATTGATACATTTAGGAGCAGATTTATCAAAGGTCGAGGTGAATTTTCGAATGAAAAAAATTAAAATTTCTAGCTATTTTTTGTGTACTTCGACTAGGGAATAGTCCAAATTCGACTTCGAACATTCGCCATGTAAAAACTGCCGAATTGCTGTTTTAGCCTATAGGGGACCTCCTAGAGCCTATTTGGAGTCAATTGATGGAAAACTAAAAGATTTTTTTGGGGGAAAACTTTGAATTGCATTTGATCGAATGCGCTATTAATTTGACTCGTATGATTCGAATTTGGCCGAATATGGACCCATACGATAGAAAACAGACTTATTCGACCAAAAAAAACCTTCCACTTAATTTTGGTTGGTCTTTTTGAATTCGAATTTCGAATGTTTTTTCAATTCAAAATTCGACCCTTGATAAATATGCCCTTTAGGTGATATATTTGTTATCTTTTTCCAGGCTCAGCAGAATCCCTGACTTTCATTGATACAATAGTTACTAATATTCCCCAACAGATGCTGCTGAGATATGTATTAACTAAATGTAGCAAATTGTAACAGTTCAGAATGTGCTCCTGGATCACTGAGCTGCCAGACTGAAACACCAGAGGCACAAACATTACATTTTGAACTTCAACTTTGGAAAAAACGGTAACTAATAAAAGATGGAAAGCATATGAAAAACTTCTTTATTTTTGGTGAACAATCTGAAAACAACTGAACTTAAAAAAGTGTTTGGAAGATGAACAACCCCTTTCAAATAAGCAGGGGGTGGACATATTTTCCAGTGTCTGCCCAGATGGGTACAGCCACTTACTATTATGACTTTTTATCCTATTAAGGGAGTTAAAGGGCATGTAAAGGCAAAAAAATAAAATCCAATTTTTACTTTCTTTAATGAAAAAGAAACCTATGTTCAATATACTTTAATTAAAAAACGTTTTTATAAGAAACCTGACTGTATGCAGTGAAATTCTCCCTTCATTTACTGCTGTGGATAGGAATTGTCAGATGGTCCCTAACTGCTCTGCAAGGAAACAATCATACTTATGAACAGCAGGGGAGCCCCCACCTTACTTCCCAGCCATGCAGAACTCAAGCAGCTTTGTTTGTTTCCCTGTAGAGCAATCAGGGTCAGACTGGGGGGCTTGGGGTCCACCGGGGCTACTGGACCCGGGCCCCCCTCCGGCATCCCCTGCCGCTCCAGTGCTGGGTGTGTGCGTGTGCAGCAGTGAGCATGTGCGAAGCGCCACGTCAGTGAGCATGTGCGAAGCGCCACGTAAGTGCGCATGCGCAACGCTAGTGTGCACGCACGGAATTTGATTTTATTGGACAAAGTGGGGTCGCGCACCACTGAGTCCGATACTGAGAGCAATTGGCAACTGTGTAGAGATTTGTATTGGCTTGTGGTGCAGTAAGTTCATGTTTATGTTTAGTATACAAAATACAGCATTTCTAGCCTTATTCTATTTTAGACTTTGCTTCCCCTTTAAATAGACCCCTGCTCTATTGCAGTTTATTTTAGCCTGATTAAGTGTATTAATAAATATGTATGCTCCTTTTTATGTACAGATTGTTTTAGTGTGTTGGCATTAGTATTTAGTACAATGATGTCATATACTGAACTCAAACAGTTGTGTCATTTTTCTCAATATCTTTTTGTCATGTTTGTTATACTATTACAATAGACATGGTCACCACTAGCCCAGAATATTCTTAAATATTTTCAGCATTAGAAGTACCTTACAGTGTTTATTTGCCTGTTCCAACATGCATAATTCCCTTTCGCAGTAATAAAAAAATTGATTTCTCTAGAGAACATGTTACTGATCTATTTTCCTTGAAGCTCACTTCATTTAATTCTTACTGCATTTGCAATTTATTTCCACAAGGCAGGGCTCCTACTGAAAGACAGCAGATAGCAAGGCGCTCATGATGTAAGTAGAGCGAAGGTATTGGTGTAAGTAGAGCAAACACTTAGGGGCCGATTCACTAACTTCGAGTGAAGGATTCGAAGTAAAAAAACTTCGAATTTCGAAAGTGGTTTTTGGGCTACTTCGACCATCGAATGGGCTACTACGACCTTCGACTACGACTACGACTTTGAATCGAACTATTGGAACTAAAAATCGTTCGACCATTCGATAGTCGAAGTACTGTCTCTTTAAGAAAAAACTTCGACCCCCTAGTTCGCCATCTAAAAGCTACCGAACTCAATGTTAGCCTATGGGGAAGGTCCCCATAGGCTTGGCTAACTTTTTATGATCGAAGGATATTCCTTTGATCGTTGGATTAAAATCCTTTGAATCGTTCGATTTGAAGGATTTTATCGTTCCATCGAAGGAATAATCCTTCGATCGCACTATTTGCGCTAAAATCCTTCGACTTCGATATTCGAAGTCGAAGGATTTTAATTCCCAGTCGAATATCGAGGGTTAATTAACCCTCGATATTCGGCCCCTTGAAGAAACAAACAAACAAACAAGTGTGGCAATTGCAGCAAGGAGAAACATCAAAAACCCCGACCCAAAAAAGTTACTGTTTAATGAATCAGCCCCTAAGTATAAACACATGTTTACATGAGGAAGTGCTGTATATGTGATTTCCCCAAAAACCTACCTGCTCAACTAGGAGCACCCAATGCTGCAGTTAACTGAAAACTGTCAGCATCCCTATACAGATAAATGGTTATACATTGCCAAAGTACTTATGCCCCAGTGGGCCAGTTGCACAATAAGAACATACAGTTGATCCAATGGACTACAGTGACTGGCTAAACAAGTAATACAGACAGTTATGGGATCTACTTTATTACACAATGACTTTGATTCTTACTAAGGAACCCTAATTCACATTGGCCCCACTCATAAAGCACCCCACTCAAGACACGTGGAGGTCAGCTATGCACATGCTTTATTTAGATATGTTTATTAGAACAATGAACAGTTTCATTTGACATTGAATTTTAGAAAATAACAAGAACAGCTAGTTATTGAACAGACAACCATTATACAACCATTTAGGGGCACATTTACTATGGGTCGAATATCGAGGGTTAATTAACCCTCGATATTCGACCATCGAAGTTAAATACTTCGAATATCGAAGTTGAAGGATTTACTGAAATTCGTTCGGCCGACGATCGAAGGAAAAATCGTTCGATCGAACGATTAAATTCTTCGAATCGAAGGATTTTAATCCATCGATCGAACGATTTTCCTTCAATCAGAAATTGCTAGGAAACATTGGTGCTCGGTAGGTTTTAGGTGGCGAAGTAGGTTGTCGAAGTTTTTTTTAAAGAGACAGTACTTCGACTATCGAGTGGTCGAATAGTCGCACGATTTTTAATTCAAATCGTACGATTCGAAGTCGAAGTCGTAGTCGAAGGTTGAAGTAGCCAATTTGATGGTCAAAGTAGCCAAAAAAATACTTCGAAATTAAAAGTATTTTTTATTCTAATCCTTCACTAGAGCTAAGTAAATGTGCCCCTAAGTGTAAAGACAAGGATAGAGTATGCTGTAAAAATGGCCCATTCTTAATTAAACATGAACATATTTATTAGTTGACCTTCTCCTAGATCTCTCCTTCTCCTAGACGAAAGAGTCATTGAATAATTATACTTTATGTTCTTAGTTTCTTAACTGAAACACAATGATTCTGGTTAGCCTAAAAGTGCTGTGTCTGGCCTACAGCTAAAATGTGCTTAAACCAACCCTCACGTCCAATTACAAAATATTTTTTAAATAGTTTACTTTTTCAGAATCATTGAATCAAAACTGTCTTTTGGGATTAACAGCTTTTATTTATCTTGTTCTTGTTTGCAAACACACATGACATTCTTTGTGGCTAAAAGCATAAAACTTACCACAATACTCCTCATCTGCCCCATTCTCACAGTC
The DNA here is from genome assembly GCF_017654675.1 of Xenopus laevis. Taxonomy (NCBI): domain Eukaryota; kingdom Metazoa; phylum Chordata; class Amphibia; order Anura; family Pipidae; genus Xenopus; species Xenopus laevis. The sequence continues at coordinate 145,675,821 of NC_054374.1, read as the reverse complement.
TTTTACACCATCACAGTGAAATGTCCTTGGGAGGCATAAAGTTAGATTTCCACAGGGGAAAAACCCCATTCTGCATTCAGTATCAGTAATGGAATCTATATTAGGGAGAAGAAGCCATAATATAGGATTAATAAATAGCCCATATTTAACATATTTTCATGCAGTACTGTATAGGTATTAGTTTATGCTCTTTAGAGGCTAGGGACATATTTAGAGGGCTCGGTTACTGTATGTTAGCATTGACTGTTTTATGTCAGCCATACCCCCAGTAGAAAGGTTCCAAAACCTTTTATTATTATCAATTGCTGTAATTCATTAATTGGTAAAATATAATCATTGCACCAAAATAAAAACTATCTAGTTTAAAGGGATACTGTCATGGGAAAAACATTTTTTCCAAAATGAATCAGTTAATAGTGCTGCTCCAGCAGAATTCTGCACTGAAATCCATTTCTCAAAAGAGCAAACAGATTTTTTATATTCAATTTTGAAATCTGACATGGGGCTAGACATATTGTCAATTTCCCAGCTGCCCCAAGTCATGTGACTTGTGCTCTGATAAACTTCAATCACTCTTTACTGCTGTACTGCAAGTTGGAGTGATATCACCCCCTCGCTTTTCCCCCCCAGCTGCCAAACAAAAGAACAATGGGAAGGTAACCAGATAACAGCTCCCTAACACAAGATAACAGCTGCCTGGTAGATATAAGAACAACACTCATTAGTAAAAACCCATGTCTCACTGAGACACATTCAGTTACATTGAGAAGAAAAAACAGCAGCCTGCCAGAAAGCATTTCTCTCCTAAAGTGCAGGCACAAGTCACATGACCAGGGGCAGCTGGGAAATTGACAAAATGTATAGCCCCATGTCAGATTTCAAAATTGAATATAAAAAAATCTGTTTACTCTTTTGAGAAATGGATTTCAGTGCAGAATTCTGCTGGAGCAGCACTATTAACTGATTAATTTTGAAAAAAAAATTTTTTCCCATGACAGTATCCCTTTAAGTAATTCTAAAACAACTGGACTTGCTGATTAATCATTGAAAACATTTCACTACTCATCCGAGCAGCTTCTTCAGTTCAACTGACTGGTGTGGGAAATCCTCGGCATATAAACTCTTCCACAAATTCAATCACAATGGCCCATTGTAACTCTTCAGAGAGGTGACATCTGAAACTCACACAGGTGTGATTCTGTGAGGTTACTGTGATAGGATTACCAAGGTATCATGCAACTCCTAGAAACAGATGTTACTTGTGAGTTCCCACACCAGTCAGTTGAACTGAAGAAGCTGCTCGGATGAGTAGTGAAACGTCTTCAATGATTACTCAGCGAGTCCAGTGGTTTTAGAATTACTTGTACTAGATATACCATGACCTGGATGAATGAAAATCTTCATAGTCAAAATAAAAACTATAAATGATATATTGTCATGATAAAGTCAGTTTACAAAACACATGCAAACTGATGTGTATTAGGGATGTCGCGGACTGTTCGCCCGCGAACTAATTCGCGCGAACATCGACTATTCGCGTTCGGCGAATGTTCGCGAACGTCGCGCGACGTTCGCCAATTTGGGTTCGCCTTAGCTGGCGCTTATTTTTGCCCTCTCACCCCAGACCAGCAGATACATGGCAGCCAATCAGGAAGCTCTCCCTCCTGGACCACCCCCACACCCCCTGGACCACTCCCCTTCCATATATAAACTGAAGCCCTGCAGCGTTTTTTCATTCTGCCTGTGTGTGCTTGGAAGAGCTAGTGTAGGGAGAGAGCTGTTAGTGATTTGAGGGACAGTTGATAGTAACTTTGCTGGCTAGTAATCTACTTGATACTGCTCTGTATTGTAGGGACAGAACTCTGCAGGGATTTGAGGGACATTTTAGGTTAGGTAGCTTTGCTGGCTAGTAATCTACCTTCTACTGCAGTGCTCTGTATGTAGCTGCTGTGGGCAGCTGTCCTGCTGCTGATCTCTCATCTGCATCTGTTCTTCAAACAACTGCCACCTAGCTGTCTAAATATCAATAATAATACCGTCTCCAGAAACACCTCCCGAGTGACGTTTTTCAAGCAGCAATAATATATTCCGTATCCAACGGCTGTAGTGTATACGTTGACCTTGCAGGCATTATTTGCCCAGTCTTTAACCAAGTGCCACCTAGCTGTGTGAGCTTTTTCACATTCCGTGTCCAGAAACATCACCTGAGTGACGTAGTGTGATTTCTGCCCTTTACAGCACAAAACGCAGCGCTGTGTCAACAATGGATTTTTCAGATACATTTTTGCCCTTGATCCCCCTCTGGCATGCCACTGTCCAGGTCGTTGCACCCTTTAAACAACTTTAAAATCATTTTTCTGGCCAGAAATGTCTTTTCTAGCTTTTAAAATTCGCCTTCCCATTGAAGTCTATGGGGTTCGCGACGTTCGCGAACTATTCGCATGTTTTGTCGCAAGTTCGCGAATATGTTCGCGAACATTTTTTCCGCCGTTCGCTACATCCCTAATGTGTATCACAAAAGAGTATTCAGCCTGAGAGTCCTATTTGGATAGATTGCTAAATTGCTTGTTTCCGCCAGATGATTAGAATGCAGTTGCAGTTTTGAGGTTTCAGTAATTATACTGCATTACTTATTGCCATTCTCTGAGTGCTGATTTATGTTAACTAGATTAAATATCATTTCAGCTTGGATGTTTATGAACAGTACTTATATCCTCTCTTCCTTGACCTTGGCTCAGTATTTATGGGCATTGTCACTGTGACCTCCTGTATTCCAAGCTGCAACCGCGCTGAATTACGATTTTCATGAACAATTCTTCAATGTGATCATAAATTTGCTTAAGGAAAAAAATGAGAAGTAGGAAAAGCAATACAATTATAGTATAAATTGTAACCAACTAAAGTAAAACCCTGAAACTTTCTATCTTCAAATGTTAGACCCAATGCCTCTTATATGATCAGATGCTGACTGAATATATTTAGTGTATTATGTGCTGGTATTTATAGTCGTGACATTATGAAAGGTCAGAAATACTATATCCTGAAAGGCTACTGTTTATTATTATAATTTTGTTATAATGCTGTGTCCTGCTACACTGTATAGATCAAGGGAATGAAGGGTCATATCCTCCTTCTGGTCCAGTCTGCAACCCTTTGTTAATAATAATAATAATAATAATAATAATAATTATAATCATAATTATAATAATAATGCTTTTAAATTTCATATTATACTTTTATTAATACATGTTATTATTTTTTGAATATTCATATATATTTTGTTAATTATTATTAATTGCTGAATCATTTTTTCTAATTATGATGATGAAATTCATCATTCAACATTTTCTTTCATATACTTTTCAGAAATAATAGGGGTGAGAATACCACTCTTCAAAAAAATGGAAAACTGAGGGGTCCTGATTAAAGCAAGTAAACTTCTAATTGATGTTTGACTTCTCAAACCTCAGGTGTCTCTGGGTTCTGTATTTTTCACACTGTTTTCCCTGTATACGCTCTTTTTAGGAGACCTTAGGCACCATTTGCAAACTCCAAGTCAGTGTGCAAGAGCAGAATTGCTGGAGATCTCTGTGCTCTCACCTGTGGTTACCCCAATGAATTCACCTTATACCCAGTTTTTATATTCACTGTGTGGTGAAGACCAAAGCCAGACTGGTGGAAGAAGTGCTTGCTGAATAAGCACAAAGGAGTCTGAGTAACTGATTCATCTTTTTCTCTTTTGGCCTTAAATATCACTTGTATGTACCTAACCAACAGATTAGAGGCTATGATCATATGCACGCCCTAACAGGAGACCCATGGCAACATATTGAGAATCACTTCACGACCCCCCTACGGATAGACTATCTATTCTGGATACCCAAGGTAGCGAGAAATATCCCCATAAATCTCTTACCCCCATCTCTGCAAGCCCTGGACCTATGGGACTTAATAGCTGTCAAGATGAAACTAAGCATACCTTACACTAAGTACAGAACTATCTTCTATATAAAGGGCTTTCCACCGGACAGCAACCCAATAGACTTTAAACCATGGGTAGATACAGATAGATGACGTGGTATGGTGGCTTATCAATATTATGATCATAACTTTGTAACAAAAAAACCCTGTTTCAAAATTACATGCACTGGCATATTTACTTGAATTACTTAGACAGGGCTTTATACTTTTTGAAATTGGCCTCAGGTGTGCATCCACAACCCCCCCATATTTAGATGCAGATAGATGCTCACCCTTGCAGCCTTTCACCCACATCTGAACACTATATAATTCCAACAATGCAAGTAGAAACACTACATCCCATAAACACAATTCTTTCGATACCTACAAATTAGACATTATGTTGATGCCAAGACTAAAACCCAAACGATTCAGACTCCTACCGACACATTTAATCTTGCTGCCATATAGCCGCCTGACATCAGATAACACTGACATACTATACATAAGCCCTACAAGACAAAATTGGCAGAAGACCTAAACCTCACAATATCCAAAAAGACCTGGACATACATGTGGGAGATGGTCAAAAAAACCTCAGTTTGTGCAGTCTCTAATGAAAGAGCATACAAAATCATGTTTCGATGGTACTACACTCCTACACATAAGCAGGCTCAGTGGTAACCCAGACCATTCCAACTGCTTTAGAGGGAGTTGGGAGAGAGGGACCTTCTTGCACACATGGTAGAGGTGCACAGTAGCTCAGGAATTCTGGAAGATGGTGGCGACTCTGCTCTCATTTTTTTTTAGGCATGAAAATAGGCTCTAAACAATCACAAAAACTTGCCGCACACACCCTAACAGCAGCAAGATCTCTACTAGCAGCAAACTGGAAACAATCACAAATCCCAGGATGACAAACATTGATATCCAAGGTGAACTGGATCAGGGCGATGCACTCAATATGAAATAAACTCCTGGACAGGAGCAACGAGGGGGGAGCTGGAGTATCCTTGGGCCCAATACCTGGAAGGTCATCAACATGGGACTAATGCCAACACAAGTGGCACTGTATAGGAAGCGAAGCTGACACCTAGCCTCATGGCAGAAGTGTAGTAGAAGGAAACACACTTACTTACTTAATTCCCCTTCTTCTTTCTCCCTTCACCCCCCCCCCCCTTTGGCTATCTCCTCCATCCCTCCCTCAAGCAGCTGTATGGAAACAAAAAAGGTACAAGCTAACTAAAGAGGTCATACACTAGTGACCTTTTAATAATCCAAGCATAAAGATACACAGAGTAACCTACCAAAGACACTCAAGATTTTATGTAAAGTTGTACTTAAACTGTTAAATTTTTACAATGAAAATTAATAAAATGAAAAAAAATAAATAATAAAAAAATATCACTTGTATGCAGATGACATCCATATTTTATCACCCCTTCATTAACCATCTAGAATTAGTTCTCTGCTTCTGAGCTATCTTTTCATTGGTGAATGAATACTACCTCAAACTGAACCTAGATAAAACAGAGTGCATTGTCTTTCCACACAAGTGTGGCCCTCCTCCTTTTACTGTTACTACTGATGGCATAGTAACATAGTAACATAGTAAGTAAGGTTGAAAAAAGACACATGTCCATCGAGTTCAACCTTTTTTTTAATTTTTTTTTTTATAATTATTATTATTAACTACCTATCTGCCAGTTGATCCAGAGGAAGGCAAAAAAAAAAAAACCCATCTGAAGCCTCTCCAATTTGCCTCAGAGGGGGAAAAATTCCTTCCTGACTCCAAAATGGCAATCGGACTAGTCCCTGGATCAACTTGTACTATGAGCTATTTCCCATAACCCTGTATTCCCTCACTTGCTAAAAAGCCATCCAACCCCTTCTTAAAGGGGAAGGAAACCTAGTCGGCGCAAACCCCCCACCCCCCTCCCGTTTGTTGCCCACCCTCCATCCTGGCAAATGCCCCTAACTTGTTACTTACCCTTCTGCGCAGGTCCAGTCCAGGGAGTTCACAGACGACATCTTCTTCCACGCGATCTTCTTCCTGCTTTGAACGGCGCATGTGCAGTAGGATCATTTCGCTGGTACGATCTACTGCGCATGCGCGTGACTTTTGGCGCATGCGCAGTAGATCCGTACCGGCGAAATGATCCTACTGCGCATGCTCCAAAACGCCGTTCACAGCAGGAAGAAGATCGCGTGGAAGAAGATGTCGTCTGTGAACTCCCTGGACTGGACCTGCGCAGAAGGGTAAGTAACAAGTTAGGGGCATTTGCCCAGTGGGAGGGGTAGGCCAGGGGGGAGGAGGGAGGGTGGGCAACAAACGGCTGGGGGGGTGGGGGGTTTGCGCTGACTAGGTTTCCTTCCCCTTTAAAGCTATCTAATGTATCAGCCTGTACAACTGATTCAGGGAGAGAATTCTACATCTTCACAGCTCTCACTGTAAAAAACCCCTTCCGAATATTTAGACAAAACCTCTTTTCTTCTAAATGGAATGGGTGACCTTGTGTCAGCTGGAAAGACCTACTGGTAAATAAATCATTAGAGAGATTATTATATGATCCCCTTATATATTTATACATAGTTATCATATCACCCCTTAAGCGCCTCTTCTCCAGTGTGAAAACCCCCAATTTGGCCAGTCTTTCCTCATAGCTAAGATTTTCCATACCTTTTACCAGCTTAGTTGCCCTTCTCTGTACCCTCTCTAATACAATAATGTCCTGTTTGAGTGATGGAGACCAAAACTGTACGGCATGACCTTATTGATTTGGCATGATGGATCCCTATCCTTCCAAAATTATTTTAATGTCACTTCCATAAACCTGCTACTTTTTTCTTTGTAATATAAATTGCCAAGATACACCTCTAACTTTCTCAGGCAACTGATTTGACTATTTAACTTCTAATCATTGAAAGGCAGTATATGCAATCTCAGAGTCAACACCGCCAATTTATTGTAGCTACAAAGACGGGTTATATGTGCCACCATGGGAGTTTTAAGGTACAACTAATCTTGGTCATTTGGGTTAGTGTATGTGGGCATTACAGAAAATTATAACTTGAGAATATTGTCCATAACGGGCACTTTTCTGCACCACACATCGGTTGAACCATTAAATAAGCCTCCCTTATGTGCAAAAATATGCTAGGATGGCGACTCAATATTATCAAAAACATAGAATTAGGTTTCAAAAAACCTCAAGAACTGAAGTATGAAACCAAAATAAAGTCTGACGCTGGATCAGGACCTTACCAGCTTTACCTATGATCTTCTCCAGCCTTGGTTGTCATCATCTGCCTGTAACAGGTAACCTTCCTTTTAGTTAATGGTAGAACTAACAAAAAAAAGTTGCAACCCTTTGATTGCCATACACCAAGCACTTGCACAGAGAGGCAAACTCACTGACACCAGGATGCCCAGAAGTTAATACCTGACTTGAATGATGCACAAGTAAGGGTCATACATGGGAAAACCATGGGGACACCCAGAAACCACTCAAATGCATGTACTTTAGCTTGCAATTCATACACAACTATACTTGTGCTCTATTCTGCACAATAGTAAAAATGTTATCTTAAAATTATTGCCATTGGCCCATTACTAACCAGGCAAACCAGATTCTAGAGATGACCATGAATGAAATGTGTGCCAAAGAATATTAGACTAGAAAAAGCCTCTCTAGCTGTATGACATAATATGGACCAACAATGGTCCTTTGCAGATGTCAGATCTTGAGTAAATTTCAAATTTCAGATAAAAAACAAAATAAACAAACACTGACATTACGGAGCAGATTTATCAAGGGTCGAAGTGAATACGAGGGAATTTTCGAAGTTAAAAAATGTCAAAATTCGAAGTAATTTTTTGGATACTTCGACCATCGAATATGATATACTACGACTTCGAATTCGATTCGAAGTAAAATCATTCGAATATTCGACCATTCAATAATCAAAGTACTGTCTCTTTAAAAAAACTTAGACTTCGACTTCAATACTTCGCCAAATTAAACCTGCCGAAGTGCTATGTTTGCCTATGGGGACCTTCTAGAGCAGTTGTCTAAGTCTTTAGAGGTCGAAGGAAAATCCTTTGATCAATCGCTGAAATTGTTTGAAATGTTCGATTCAATGATTTAATTGTACAATCGAACAATTTTACTTCGCCAAATTCGTTAAAAAATCCTTCGGCTTCGATATTCGAAGTCGAAGTATTTTAAGTCGATGGTCGAATTTCGAAGTGTTTTTTACTTCGAAATTCGACCCTTGATAAATCTGCCCCTACCTGTATACTTTAATAAAAGATATTGCTGTAAACGATCCTGTCTTAGAGTCTGTTGTCATCAGTCTTCAATAGCAGCTAATATAAAGCAGCGTGAATTCCTGTGCCTGTAAATGTTTTGTTTTGGGGGGGGGGATTCTACTGCTATAACTGAAGGTCATTTGGAAAAGACTGGACTCATTTTATTATTCTGTACTTCTGTTATTTGTTAGTTAAGAAGATATCTAGACAGATTATCCATTGCAATTGCACCCCCTCCATGCTGAGACCCTTGATATATATCATGCTTGAGAAAGGCTTAAGGTCGTGTGTGTGTATGAGTAAACTCCTACAAGTGAGCTCATGTTCTCTGTAGTTTTACTGATTCCATATGCATGATATATAATGCATGTCAAACTAGCCTGCTGGGATGAAAACAGATGGGCCCCAGCCTTTATGGGACGCTAGGCACAGGGAAGAGGGTTTGCATGGAGGGTCCTTAAAGGAGAACTAAAACCTAACTAAAGAATTAGGCTAGAAATGTTGTACATTATGTTTTGTGCTTCTGTACCAGCCCAAGGCAACCACAGCCCTTTAGTAGTAAAGATCTGTGTCTCCAAAGATGCCCCAGTAGCTCCCCATCTTCTTTTCTGCTGATTCACTGCACATGCTCTGTGCTGCTGTCACTTACTGAGCTTAGGGACCCACTCACAATATACAGTACTGAATGCATATAATATAAATGTAACAATATATGGCTGATTTGTACATAATTGTAATTATTGGTACATGGCAGCTCAAAAACCAACAAGTTGGTTAGCCTGAGCATGTGAGTGTCACAGACACTTTCCAAGATGGTGACCCCCTGTGACAAGTTTGAAGTCCTGGATCATTGCTGCTATTGACAAGCTGAAACTTTAGGCTGGTGCAATAAGTTTGGTGTATAAAATATGGCATTTTTAGCCTTGTTCATTTTTTGGTTAACATCTTAAAACTAAAGACAATATAATGTAGTGTGGCACTGCACCGGCAAAATTAGTGTGTTTGCTTCAGAAACACTACTATAGTTTATATAAACAAGCTGCTATGTAGACATGGGGGCAGCCATTCAAGAACAGGACACACAGTAGAAGCAAAAACACCAGTTTTTCCAGTGCAGCACAACAGTATATTATATTTTGATTACTTTAGGACACTTTCATTTTTTTGGTATAACTGGGGTCTAAAACCCCAGTCCTGAATACATTTGCTTCCACGCAATTATCTGATATGCAGTTCAAATCATGACAAATTAGTCCTGCAAGACTTTATTATATAACATAAATCATATAACATTTTGCAGTTCAGTCAAACTGAACCCAGAGTTCAGTCATGAGACTTTAAAGTGATACTGACACTAAAAAACTACTTTTTAAAATATGAATGTACATTAAAAGTTACCTATAGGTCATGTTGATCATTTTTTGCTGAGAGGTTTGTTTTAGTAAATAATTGTTAGTTGACGTTCCTAAACCTGACAGTTTTTCCAACCTGACTGTCCCATCTCAGCCTGTCAGTTAGAGTTTCTAATACTAACGGACTCCTGCTGCACAAATATGGCAGCCCCCTCATAGACGAATACAGGAAGTCAGATGGGTAATGTTAAAGCTTTGAGCAAATACTTTATGGCCAAATTAGTATTAGTAAACAAAGTCAATACAATGATAGATGTAAAAATGGTTTAATTTCTGGTGTTAGTTTCTCTTTAAATCTCTGCACAGATAAAGCTGACAGTTTGTTTACAATTGTTACAATGTTTTAAATTCTACTTCAATGAGAATACAGGTATTGGATCTGATATCTGGAAACCTGTTATCCAGAAAGCTCTGAATTACAGAAAGGTAATTTCCCATTAACTCCATTTTATCCAAATAATCAAGTCCATTTTATCCAAATAATCAAGTTTTTTTTTTTATAAATTATTTCCTTTTCTTTGTAATAATAAAAGAGTACCTTGTACTTGATCCAAAATGAGATATACAGTAATTCATCCCCACTATAAGCAAAACCAGCCTATTGGGTGTATTTAATGTTTACATGATTTACTAGTAAACTAAGGGGCAGATTTACTAATGGGCAAAGTGACTAGCGCTGGCAACGATTCGCCAGCATTACCGTATTCAGGGAGTTCGCTGATTTACTAACGGGTGCAGGCTTCACTTCGCTAGTGAAGGAGATAGATGCTAGCAGGGATTCGCACTCTATCGCCAGGCGAATTTTCACTCTGGCGAATGGACGTTAGTCCGCAGATTTACTAAGATGCGGATTTTACTGGATGTTACCTCTTTCGCCAGACTTGCCTTCCCCAGCTCGGACCAGGCGAAGTCCACTAGAGTGGATGGATCTTCCTCAATCCTCTGTTAATTACATCATATTCTTTAGTGGAAAAAGTTTCTAAGTCCCAAAAACGCTGGCGTCTATTCCTTTTTTCAAAGTGAGCCTGCAAAAGTCCTTAAATTTATTTTTTTTTGTAACCGGTTTTTCTTCATACATTTTCTAACATATGGCACATAAACTATACAGTGGGCTTATATGTAGGGCAATATAACAACTTTATTTTCTTTATTAAGGTTCCCTGGGCTTGTGTAATGTAATGTATTTGCTGCAACATATACGTCCATTCAACTTTAAATTTCCCACTTTATGCAAATTAGCCTGAGCGAAGACCTCTAACAAAGTTGCGCTAGATAGAATTGAATGCTAGTGTATCTTCTCTCTGATTTTCTCGCATTGCTGAAGTAATGCAAGCAAAAATTCGCCAGAGTTCGGCGCACTGGATGTAACTTTGCATTTTACTAAATTAGCTTTGTCTGAGCGAATTTTCGTCTGGCAAAGTGTTGCGATGGCTGCAAAGCCGTCGCTGCCAATTTTTCGCCGCTTAGTAAATTTACCCCTTAAGCGATGAAGATCTAAATTATGGAAAGATCACTTTATCCGGAAAACCCAGGTCCCAAACATTCCGGTTAACAGATTCCATATCTGTAAATAAATTTGAATTTGTATTTGAAGGAATCATTTGTAGAGGATTCTGTATTTAGATTTAGGGATGTCGCGGACTGTTCGCCCGCGAACTAATTCGCGCTAACATCGGCCGTTCGCGTCCGCCGAATGTTCGCGAACGTCGCGCGACGTTCGCCAATTTGGGTTCGCCTTAGCTGGCGCTTATTTTTGCCCTCTCACCCCAGACCAGCAGATACATGGCAGCCAATCAGGAAGCTCTCCCTCCTGGACCACCCCCACACCCCCTGGACCACTCCCCTTCCATATATAAACTGAAGCCCTGCAGCGTTTTTTCATTCTGCCTGTGTGTGCTTGGAAGAGCTAGTGTAGGGAGAGAGCTGTTTAGTGATTTGAGGGACAGTTGATAGTAACTTTGCTGGCTAGTAATCTACTTGATACTGCTCTGTATTGTAGGGACAGAACTCTGCAGGGATTTGAGGGACAGTGAGTTTAGGTTAGTTAGCTTTGCTGACTAGTAATCTACCTTCTACTGCAGTGCTCTGTATGTAGCTGCTGTGGGCACTGCTTCTGATCTCATCTGCTGACTGCTGTAATAACCCAATAGTCCTTGTAAGGACTGCTTTTATTTTCTTTTTTGTTTTTTTACTTTGCTACTATAAGAGCCCAGTGCTATTAGTCTAGCTGTGTTGGGGAGTGGGACTGGTGTGCTGCTCCTCCTAGTAGTTCACCACTACCAGCACCAACCAGAGTCAAAATTGTTACAAAGTATCTTATTTGCACCTGTTAGCTGTTCTGAGCTCTCTGCCAAAAGCTAATTAAGTTAGAAACTGTTTTTTTTCTGGCTGTTCAGTGCAGAGAAAAGAGGGACTGGTGTGCTGCTCCTCCTAGTAGTTCACCACCACCAGCACCAACCAGAGTCAAAATTGTTACAAAGTATCTTATTTGCACCTGTTAGCTGTTCTGAGCTCTCTGCCAAAAGCCAATTAAGTTAGAAACAGGTTTTTTTCTGGCTGTTCAGTGCAGAGAAAAGAGGGACTTTCCAGTACAAAAGAGGGACAGGGGGTTGAGTGGTCAAAAGAGGGACAGTTGGGAGGTATGCAAGTGCCACCTAGCTGTGTGAGCTTTTTCACATTCTGTCTAAATAACAATAATAATTCCGTGTCCGTAAACATCACCTGAGTGATGTTTTTACAGCAGCAATAATATATTCCGTATCCACTACTGTATACGTTGCCCTGCAGGCATTGTTTGCCCAGTCTTTAGCCAAGTGCCACCTAGCTGTGTGAGCTTTTTCACATTCCGTGTCCAGAAACATCACCTGAGTGACGTAGTGTGATTTCTGCCCTTTACAGCACAAAACACAGCGCTGTGTCAACAATGTATTTTTCAGATACATTTTTGCCCTTGATCCCCCTCTGGCATGCCACTGTCCAGGTCGTTGCACCCTTTAAACAACTTTAAAATCATTTTTCTGGCCAGAAATGTCTTTTCTAGCTTTTAAAATTCGCCTTCCCATTGAAGTCTATGGGGTTCGCGACGTTCGCGAACCGTTCGCATTTTTGGACGCAAGTTCGCGAATATGTTCGCGAACATTTTTTCCGCCGTTCGCTACATCCCTATTTAGATTCATCCAACAGTTTTGGATTTGCCGCATCCATGCCATTTTATGGTTATCTATGATGGAGAAAAAGTTCCAAAGTTGTCATCCATTGTGAATAATTAGCTATGCCTGGCTTACTGTTTAAATCAAACATCTATAAAATCTATAACATCTACCAGTTTATGGGGTATACAGTATTTATCAAAGTTAGAGATCTCCATAATCCTCTAGAGTGAAATTCCGCCACTCTCCATTCATTTCTATGGGATTTTTAAAAGAATATTTAAAGTGGAAGTTTATACTTTGATAAATACGCCTTTCCAATGAATGGAAATGAATGGGTAGTGGTGGAATTTCACTCTAGAGGATTGTGGCGATCTCTAACTTCACTCTTTGGTAAATATACCCCCAAGTGAGAGGGCAGTCACGCTTTTACATCTTTTTGCAGAGAGATTTCGCTTTCAACTCCCATTGCAACCTTTTACATTTTAAGACAGGGTAAATTAACTCATGACTTTTACAGAGGATTATTTGAAATAATGAAAAACAGATCTATATTTATGTACTGGATAGTAGCTCTCCAAAAGTACAGTGTAATGAGATACCGTCTATATTCGTGCTGCCTCATGTACAAGCCATTAATTCGCAATTCTGCATTTTTCTGAAGTGTCTCAGTCAGCCCCTGCTGTTCCGAGATGATATATGGCAGTACAGCAAAATAGCAGTTAACCACTCAAGTCTGAAAGCACACATTTCTAATGTAACTCTAATTTTATTAATGATTTCTATTTTGAGGGGGTCCTGGTTAAGTCAGTACAGGGAGTCCTAGAGTTACGGACACCAGACTTACATACAACTCCCACTTACAGACGGGGGCTGTTACAGTAACATACTATGGATTACTTGACTTTTATTAGCATTTATCTTTAATAAACCACCTGCCCCAATCCCCTCCCCGGTGTGTGTTCTCTACTGCAGAGCACAGAAAGGTAAAAATAAATACTATGTTAAGACAGACATCTATCTAAGTTGCATTTAATAAGTAAATGTACATGTTTCAACTTACATACAAATTCAACTTAAGAACAAACCTACAGACCCTATCTCGTACTGCCTGTAATGGGTGGTGTATTTTCAATACATACTGAACAGTAAATATTGCCATTGATCAGGCTTTGGAGGCTGTTGAAGTCAGGGGTATCTCTACACTTCTCGTCATTTGAAAGCAGCATGTGCTCTACAGAAATGAGTTGTGAGGACTCACCCTGGTGGTCTAGCGGGCCAGCGTGTGGCTTCATCACTCCTAATGCCGCAAAATTGAAATATTTAAAGGAGCTTTGAGCTCAAACTCATTGCCCCTTTAAATATTTGAATTTTGGCCCACTCGGCGTGATGATGTCACATGCCCGGCGCGTAAACCCGGATGTGAGTGGCCATGCACACCATAGAGAACCGGCGCTTGAAGAGGAAAGATCAACGTGGTGGGCCGCTAGACCACCAGGGTGAGTCCTCACATGAGTGTGCAAATAAAGTTCTTGGCTGCTCCTCATGTCCTTAGTTAGTGCATATTAAACATCTTTTCTTACTCTGAGACTATGAGAAAGTTAAAGGGGTTCTGACATTTTTATAGTGTACTTTTAGTTTCTAAATTGCAATTATTACATTACAAATTATTCATTCTACCATTTAAAATTTTATTCTTGAACCATCAATTGTATATTTTTTCAGCTGTAATATTGGTGTACAGGCAACTATCTCAGGTCATTATGCCTGACTCTGCTTTTTCATAAAGATCCAGTGCTTCACAAAAGAACTGCTTTCAGATAAGCTATTGTTTCTCCTTCCCAATTTAACTGGAGAAGTTGGTGAGTATTTTACTATAAAGTGCTATTCTTATATCTACCACTAGGTGAGGCATGGGAGCATTTTAGCAATGCTGGTGTCATGGAGCTGTTACTTTTTCATTGTTCTGTTGATAGGCTCCTTGGGGGGTAGTATCGCTCCAACATGCAGTGCAGCAGTAAAGAGTGAAAGAAGTTTATCAGAGCACAAGTCACATGGCTAAGGGAAACTAAGAACATTTTTAGCCTCATGTCAAATTTAAAAATTATGTATTTCAATGAAAATTTTAAAAAAAAATTAAAAAACGTGATATGCTTGTTACAACCCCCCACCTCTGGAATAATTGAAAAGGCAAACATAAAAACAATTGGTATTCTCTTGCTACAGAAACAAATATGTATGTTTCCTGCTACCTATCAACTTTTATGGGTTTACATATCATTATATCTAATACAAGAACAATCCCTGTAAAGTTAGATGGAAGGGGTTCTACAGAGAATGACTATATGTCAGGATATATCCATCTTTAACCGAATTTATCCACTCTCTCTCTCAAAATGTGGAGAATTATTGCAAGATTTTTGGCAGGTGGCCATGATGGACCTGCACATTCTCAGGTCTGTTTGTTGTCTTTGCACACTAATCTTCAGGTCCTACATGTGGTCCTGTTCGATTTTGTTTGTTTTTAGCTTAAGCATAAATGGCACCTGGGAATTTTGTTTTTAGGAAAACTGCTTTTTATTCTCTATTTCTCTGACATCCTGGTGAGGCGGTAATTTTCTTTTTTGGTTGCTCTGACTTCTCTTTTTCTGATCAAAATCCCTGTTTGACCAGATCTGAGCCTCATTCAGACCATCTTGTGTTGCCTATTTTTTATTACCTCCCCACCTTCTTGAGCAGCTCTGCCTTCCTATCACCCTTATGGTGCTCTGCTGTAGCCTCTACAGAATTGACGTTTCCAGTATCCTGCAGAAATCAGGAATAAACTTGAAGCTATAGTCTAACAATAAATGGGGTAACAGCTGGAGAGCCATAGGTCTCAAGTCACACTCAAATTTGTATTGAGAGCTATTTTATTTAATCGTGAAAAATCATTCTGGAGAAAAACATTTTCATAATTATGAGTTTTAAAAGTCATAATTCATCAGATATTTTTTTTTTGCAGGCCCCAGTGCTCTTCCGTAAATTAGTGAGTAGGAGCCGAGGAATGTATATTTAATGTAATATTTAAATGAGTTTCTGAACACATTTTTGAAACCTTTATTAGTTTGTCAAAAATGTGAGTGTGCTTGAAATAAAACTCCAGTAGTGCATTTCAGTCTATGCTTCTACCATGACAATTTAATGTGCCAAATACTTGATATAGCGGTTTTATATTTACATAAATTTTATAAATAAGCACTTCACACAGCCTATAATTGTGGTGACTAAAATGTAAGAAACAGAACTTTATATTTTCTCCCATAGTGCTACATTTTTTGACTCTGCTTGGTATGTTCTCGCTGTTATAAAATATGTCTTCAGTGGGTATGCTTGAGTTTAATCAGCACCTTTTTTAACAAAAGTTTCAAAGGCTAAAATATCACATGTATATAAGGGCTAACTAGGCCACCTGATACCAAACAGTAATTACATTAACATTAACATTATACAAAAAATTAAAAAACTATAGAAAGAAAAGGAGAGAAAAAAAAGCAAAGCAAATAATACAGTTATAGAAAGTAACAATGGTATATACCTTCAGGTATTGACAGCATAAAGGGATGTGCACTTGATTTTTATTGCAAAATCGTCCTGTTATCCAGGATGCTCAGGACCTGGGGTTTTCTGGATAAGGGGTCTATCTGTTGTTTGGATCTCCATACCTTAAGTCTACTAAAAACATTTAAACATTAATTAAACTCAGTAGTAATGATGGATGAATACATTCGCCAGACAAGAATTTGCGGAAGATGTCAGCATTTCGCCGCAAGCCAATTAATTCCTGGAACTGCAGCGACAATTCCACCACATCAAAAAATCTGCCGTGCCAAAAAAAGTTGTTGCGTAAAAATTGACGCGCGTCAAAATTATTCAGCCGCCCATTGACTTTAATGCATTTGGACCAAATAGTCTCACGTATAAAAATTGTCGCTCGTGTCAAAATGACGCACGTCAAAATAATTTTGATGCCCATTGACTTCAATGCATTTCACGTTTTCGAACGGATTCACCCATCACTACTCAATATTATTGTTTTGCCTCCAATAAAGGTTAATTATATCTTAGTTTGGGTCCAGTACAAGCTACTGTTTTATTATTACAGAGAAAGGTAAAATATTTGAAAAAAATTAGAGTTGATTAAAATGGAGTCTATGGGAGATGGAATTTTCCATAATTCGGAGCTTTATGGGAAATGGGTTTCTGGAAAACGGATCCCATACCTGTAGTTAAAAGGACATAGAAACTGATTTGATTTGACAAAGCTATAATTACAGTAACAAGCTATTATGAAGTCATGGTTGTCAAATCTTTGGATATTATGCAAAATGCCGGTCAACTTTTCATTCATCGTTATACAAACCATTTTTTTTTCTGCTGGAAATTGGATAGTTTTACTTTTCCAAGCTTTTGCAATAGTTTTTTTAATTAATTTTTTTAGTTCATCATTTATGTAGGTTTAGGAAAAATGTTTTTTAAAAAGAGAAGGAAAGATCTTTTTACTTGTGGTGCCCAAAGTTACTTACCTAACAACCCGGTCCGATGCACCTATTAGAAGAAAACTGCACCAGCCCGGGATTTTTCCAGCGAGCACCACAGAGCGATCATCTTCTGGCTTCCTCTTTCTTCTTGTGGCTGTGCGTATGTAGTAGAGCTAAAAAAGGCGAACTTTAACTAAAAAGTCAGCTATTTCATTCTACTGCTCATATGTCTGCCGGGAAATTTTAAGAAAGAAGAACTCGGAAGATGAAAACTCAATGGTGCTCACTGGAAGAATCCTGGCCTGGTGCAATTTTCTCCTAATTGATGCACTGGCCCGGGGTTTCAGGTGAGCACATGTGATCACTTGGGGGTGCCTAAATTTTGGCACCCCAAGTAAAAAAATATTTCCTTCTCCTTCAAGTAAAGCTTGCTCTGGCTCTTGTCTAATGTTGATATGAAATATTGAGAGTACAGGGTTGTACACTCTTATGTAGAATTGTACACACTGTAGGGCAAAACCACCAAATATGATGAAAGGAGCCCACCCAATCACATCCTCCAAAATAATCACCCTTTAATTAATGGCTGCGGATGTCACAGTGGGACAAGCAGAGCCCATGAAGCATCAGGATAAACATTGAAGACATGTATATAGCTCAATAAAAGTTGAAGAGATGTCATTGCAAAGGAAGGATTGAGTGAGGATGTTTAAGGATTGAGGTATAGGACATGTTATCCAGAATTCTAGGGACCTGGGGTATTTTGTTTCCATTTTATAAGTCTACTAAGCTTCCAATAAAGATTACTTATACCTTAGTTTGGATGCAGTACAAGGTACTGTATTAGTATTACAGAGAAAAAGGAAATTATATCATTTTTAAAAAAAATCAAATTATTTGTTTATATTGAGATGATATAAAACTATGATTTTAACTGTTACAGCAGTTGCAGACTTTAAATTCATTATCACAAATGCAAAGGCGCTAATAGTGAATGGATAATAGATGTGCCTTGTTACCATGCAACATGCTGATTTAAAATATAATCCTTTATAATGCTCTGTTCTCTTTAGCTAATTGTTATGCATTATTGCGGTGTTTTACAAGTAAGACTGCATTGATATTCAGCTGTCTATTGACATTGCATTAAGAGTCCTGATGTTACCTGCATACATTAGCAATTCAGAGATTATTGTCACTTGTATAGTATGCAGGGCCGGCCTTAGGCCTATTGGACCAATTGGGCCCAATAGGGCCCCGCACCTCTGGGGGCCCCGCACCACAGGGCAGTACAGATAATATTTCCCTCAGCACATGATGCTGCCTGGCCTGCCCCCAACTTTGAAAGTCCAGCCCACCCCCAAATCCATAGGTCCAGCCCACCCCCAACTCTGATAAGCCAGCCTATCCCCCAACTCCATAGGTCTAGCCTGCCCCCAACTCTCATAGGCCCAGCTTTCCTCCAACCTTGATAGGCCCTGCCTGCCCCCAATCCAACCAAGCCTGCTCCCAAACTGAATCGGCCCAGCCTGCCCCAAACTAATTGGCCCAGTCCACTCTCCTATTTCCTCCCTCTCTCTCTTACCCTGTGTGCCCCTATTTCATCCCTCTCACTCTCTTACCTTGTCTGCCCCTTTCCTTTCTATTTTGTGCCTGTATGCCCTTATTTTCCTAAATATTTTGTGTGTCAGTAGCCAGCAACACTTTGTCTAGGGGCCCCGCCAACATGGTCCCAATTGGGCCCCACATTTGATAGGATCAGCCCTGATAGTATGCTAATCATGGATTGACAAAGTATAACTTTATTTTTTCTCATCTTTGGGAACCTGTGGCAACCACCACTTTTATCTTTCACTGTTTCTGTATATATTTATTCCGCACACAATTACAATCGGAGGAGGTGAAAATGATACATTTCTGAATAATATATTAACTCAAGCAGCCTTTTAAGTTGCTCAAAAAACACAGAAGCATGTAGAGAAAATGCAATTTTATGCTTGGTTTTGGGAAATCCTTCTGCAACAATGATGCGCCAAAGACATTTTTGGGTTGATTTATCATGTTTCAGTAATTTTACTTAAAGATTTTTTTTTAAAAAAAAATGTCTGTGCTAGAACACTTTTTTCTAGCATGGAGGAAAGTTTTCAAATCCACAGGTTGCAGCAGGGATTTCAAAAGATGTTAGAGCTGCTGGTGAACTCCAACACCCACTAGTGCAGAATGGCATGTTTTGGCTCAAAGCACATTTCAGCGAATTGATATGGGTATCTGCATATTTAAATTAGTTCCTCGCAATGTTTTTACACGCAGTGGAGACGTTTTTCTCCATAATATCAGAGTAATTGCAGCTGTGAGGGAAATATGGGCCTGACACAGAGGTCTTTAAGCAGGGATAATAAAACTTACACTCAGGGGCGTTTCTGCCATGAGGCAAGTGCAAACATGGCCTCAGGTGGCATCAAGAAAGACATCTCCGCTGGCTTTAATGGTCAATCGCCCCTGCTTACACTTTACGGGGGTTATTTATCAAAGGCGGGATTTTAGACTAATGCAATTTTTTAAAGAATAAATTTGATTTTATTCACAATTCGAATGTTATGTTATTTATGAAAAAATTCGATCGAATAGGCTGGACCCACAAACTCGACTCAGATTCAAATTGAGTTTTCCCCCGAAAGAAAAACTCGACTTTTGCGTTTCAGTTCTTTTTTGATGCACAATTTTTTTTTCTCCCATTGGGGTATCATTTTGAAAGTGAAAGTTGGCAAAAATGTGGCTCATCACTACTATTAACATCTTCAAATAGTTCAAGGGACCTCTGCCATTCCCTTCTACATGAACTCCACAGGTTTTAGGTGGAGAATAGTGAAATTAGAACTGTTTTCAGGGTCAAGGTGTGATAAATCTCACATTCAAATTCAAATTCGAGTTGGTGGTTTTAAAATTCGAATTTGTGAGTTTTGACCAAAAAAACTAAATTAGAAATTTCCAATTTGAATTTACTATTCAAACCTTGGTAAATCTGCCCCTCCATGTATATTCTCTACAGCATTTATAGAAACGGCACAAAATAAAAACCATAAGATACAATTACCATATTTTGCCAACGTTGTCTGCAATTTGTTTTGTTTTTCAATTATTTCAATGTTCTCTTCCCTATAAAGAGTAGTTGAAGGCATTTAAGGTCTGCAGGGGATTTGCATAGAATTATATTTGTCATATGCATATGAAATATTGTAGAGGAATACAATACTATGAGGCAGGATTTGAGAGTTCATGTAAAGGTCTGGCTTTGCAAAAGTGCTTACTCTCAGTCAGTGACTGAAAGCTTAAAAGGCTACTTTGCATAAAAATGTGAATAAATGCATGGGAACTGTGCATTGTTTTGCCCGACTTTAAATCACTGGCGAGTTCTCCCATCGAATAAACTCCAGAACATCGGCTCTTTCTTTATATACAGTACATGATAGTAGTTTTAAATGTTTTTATTCACAGGGCAAATTGTAAAGATTTGTAAACAGTAATACAATAAAAGAATGGTTTAAAGACAAGTGAAAAGCATTGCCTCTCCGGCTGTGTAATTTACTAAAACTTGTGGAGGCTTATTTATTATAGGTTGAATTTTAGAGGTTTTTGAACCATTACTAAACTTACAAACTCTAAAACCACAATTATCATTGATTTTATTAAAAGATCTGAATATTAAGGGACCTATTTATTAAACCTCCAGGGTCCAGGGGAAAAACCTTGATTTTTTTCAAGATTTATTATACTCTGAGGCTGCTACAAATTGAATCTAAAATACTGCAGCTAAAACCTGTCAAAGTCATGTAGCAGTCAATGGCAGATGGTCCCTTTAACAACTGGATCATGATTTTTACCTTCAGGATTCTCAATAGTTTTGGGCTGTTTGCACTGGTTTTCATTCGATAATACAATAACGTCAAGTTTTTGGGTGACAATTGGATAAAGTCTAGTTTTAGGAGCGTCAATTCTAAAAAGTCGCACGATTTGATTTTGTTGCAACTTTTTTCTGAGAATTTTTTTTGAGAACTTTTATTGGTAAATTAAGAGGATTCGGGTTTAGAAGTTTGGTAGAATTTGTTTATAAAAATAGTGAGAAAAAGTACGATTGTTAGTAAATGGACCCCATAGAAGCAGATGAATGTGATACCTGTGGGTTGCAGGACACAGTGAACTTTATTTACAAAGTTGCACCTCACTCTATTCAGAACTTCTGAATTTAAGATATGGTTTCTGAAACTCGAATGTTCAATATTTATTAAGCAAAAAAAAAGTGAAAATCTCAGATGTAAAACTACGGCACCTAAAAGCTTGTGTTTTCATCTAGAAATCAATGGGAGTTGTCCCAGGTAACATAGGTGATTTTTTTTCAATTCCAGTTTTTTATATATATTAAAAAATATTTTTGGTTTGTAGAATCTTTGAAAATGATGAGTAAAGTAGGAAGTCAATGTATTCAAGTTTTTTTCACAGTTTTCTTTATTTTTTTAATTTAATTTTTTAATAACTAAGCAAACATTTAAGTTTAATTCAGTTAAAAATAACTTTTTTTGATAAATAGGCCACCTTATGTCTACTTATACATTTAGTAAGGGGCTCCTTAGAGCCCGATAGAGCTGTGCTCGGCACCGTACACTGTATTTGCAGAGTGAAGTTTGCTCCATGTATGGGACCAAAGCAGCAAAATGTTGCTTTCCATAGCACTGCACTACCTGTGACTGTACCACTGGTAATGTTTCTGTGCTGGTGCAAAAGCACTAAAGGATAAAAATTCTTTGACAAGTTGTAGAGTGCAGCTCCATCAGCCACAAGTCAACCCTACAGTGTTTGTTAAATGAGACCTAATAAGTCAAAGGTGATCCATATAATATCTCTTCAGGTGCCTCGATGCACTTGTAATGCTGTTAGCACAAGCACATTACAATATATCTCATAGTGGCACCCATATGTATTTAATGGAACTGTAACACTTAAAAACATTTTATTAAAAAATCCATTTTCCCCACCTAATCATATATCTGCTGTGCATAAAGTTTATTAATATCCATGCTTTATTAAAAAAATACTGAGAGAAAACACTGCTTCCTGTCTACTGCAAACGGCAATAGGGCGACTCTTTCTGCAGATCTGCGTTCCACATCTTCCCCCCTAACCCGACTTCTGCCAAAACCGGAAGCTAAACAATACAGCTGTGACAGCGGCGGGATGACTACTGACAGCTCAAAGAGTTCAGCAGCACTAGGGACACAAAACTCCTTCTGTTGCCACCAAGCTTTATCTATGTAACTGATTTTAACACAGTGTACAAGCCGGACTTTGCAGGA
Source organism: Xenopus laevis (assembly GCF_017654675.1). Lineage (NCBI taxonomy): Eukaryota > Metazoa > Chordata > Amphibia > Anura > Pipidae > Xenopus > Xenopus laevis. Next base: position 145,653,120 of record NC_054374.1, on the reverse strand, counting down.
AGTGGCGGCGATCCCTTCTTTTCCCCCAGCTTACCTCGTAGTGGCAGGACTGTGGAACACTGAGCGCTGTCCCAGTTCTCTTTCCCAAGCTAGCAGTCAGGTGGGTGATGACAAGCCCATAGTACCTGAGGAGAATAAGAAGTCGGCACCTCTGCCATTTGGCTGTCCACCCAAGCCCAGAGTTCGCAGCAACTCCTACCCCAGCTCAGACAAGAGCCCATCAAAGTCATTGGTGGCAGAGACCAAGGCCCGATTAAAACTTTCCAGGTATCAAAGATTGGCGACACTTCAACATCCTCCAGAGAGAATGCAGCGACTCACAGCCGCGATCCAGACTCCTTGTGTAGTCTGCCTCCCTTTTACTGCCTGGTGACTTTTGCCCCTGGGGTAAAGTAAACCACCTCTATACTGTCCCCTTAATATAAATTTCATCATCATATTTTCTTGAACAAAATATCCATTTATCTTTATATCTCCTTCTCCATGTTTTGCCTATTGGTGCAAGGAGAGATCTGATAAACTATAGAGTCATTTATGACTAATCAGTTTGTTGGATCAAACCCAGCCCAACTTGTGTGAATCCACCAGTCATGTGGTTTTCGGTTCAACCTATTTAACCCTACTCTCCAAGGTCAGCGACCTAATGGATGCAAGAGGGTAATTTATGAATACACCCACAAGTGCCTGGTGCTGTAAATTGAACTTGATTGAGGGCACACAAATTCCTTAAGGTACTTGCATCAATATGGACTTCTGTATTTCAGTATAGTTGTCCATCCGCCTCTTGATGCTGGGGAACCCCTGTCAATAGCGCCAGGGTTCTGACAGCAGGTTGTGACAATAGGAACATCAGATTTGCTCCTAGTGAAGCCAAAGCACATGCCATTTTGAATACATGCTCCAGAAATTATGCAACCCCCATTCTGAAAATGCTAGACACAGCTTGTGCCCAATCTGCATCAAACACAAGCACAATTGAGTTTGTTTTAAATAAACGGGGCACAGTTGTGGCCCATGCAACGTGGAGCATGACTGCAATTGTGCTGGAATTATGAGCAAAAGTGCTTCATTATAGGTACAAAAGATGGAGATTTACTTAAAGAGTGCATTTGCACTTCTCTGCTCTAGCGTGCTGGACCCCTTCTGGTGCCAAAAAAGATGAGCGCCGAGGGGGAGGGGAGAGGCAAAGGACCAGTAATGCCCCTGATTATATTTTACCTTTGTAAGATTTAACATGAAATGTAATCACCTGTAAAATAAAATCACTTATTATTTACTCCTTCCTTGTTGCATCTTTATAAGAACAATAATACCCAACAAGGAGTATAAAGAATTTGCTTTTACCTAAGGCCAGCAAACGTTATGTGGTTGCTTCGTTATTTGCATATACTGCCTTGTTTCAAGTTAGTTGCTAAGGTTACGTAAGGTACTAAAAATATGGAAATAGCTAACAGCTATAAAATGATTATATTCTAATGTTCACATTTAGACACTGAAGACAGATAGATATATTTAGTGCTGTAATGGAAAGAATTTCTGTATTTCAGTACTTGCCAAAAATGTACAGGTGTAACATGAGTTCTGCTACCAATCACTTACATCATTTGATGTATTTATATTAAATAGGCATTGCACTACTGGACTGAAAAGATGTGTTCATTTTTAAGAAAAAAATCTTAAAAGTAGAATTCTGGGAGCTGTAGCACATGAACATCAGGGGTTTCTTCTGAATTGCACGACAGCTCCCCAGTGGTAATTAGTGGGTCTGATTCTTTTCTAACAAGTGCCCAAACCAATGCAAAGGTCTTTTGAATTGTTTACATTTGGATCAGACCCCTTTTAATGACATCAGAAATAAGTAGGATCTGCATGATCACATCACTGGAGGAGAAGGGTTGGCGCTATTATTATCAAGGGAGTAGGGTCCTGCTCGAGGACTGACCCTCCACCCAGCCTAAATGTTCAGCTGTGGATCAGTTTATCGATTCAAACCCAGATACACTTGTGGCTGAATCCACCAGCCCTGTGGTATTCAGGTCAACCTATTTAACTCTACTATCCAGTGTCAGCGACCTAATGGAAAGAGAATCCTCTAGTAAGAGCTGAACCTGATCTAAGTTAATGTGGCTCTATCCCCCATATGTAATAAAAGGTGCTGTGTTTGCCCAGTGCCAAAGGAATACACTCTCACTTTAGATTAGAGTAAGAAGACTTCTGCATATTATCTATGTTATATAAGTGGGGATGCACTGAATCCACGGTTTTGGAATTTGCCAAATCCTGAATCATTCATGAAGAATTTTCTAAATCCTGAACAAAACCCAAACCCTCATTTGCATATTTAAAATAGGATACGGAAGGGTTAAAACGAACCATATGTGCAATTTATGGACAAAAAAATTGCAATTTCCTTGTGTGATGAAAAGTCACTTTAAGGATTTGGAATCGGTTCAGCCAGGCATTTGGATAAAGCCAAATCTGAATCCTGATAAAAAGAACAAATCCTAACCCGAATCCTGGATTCCATGGATCCTTTGGCTGTATATAAGTGAAAGATCATTGCTGTAGCACTAATCAATGATATTCTCACTGCTGAACATTCTTGCATTTGTAGTTAAATGTATGTGTCCTACATACTTTAGAGAGCTGGAGAGTGCCACAGGCCAATGTTACACCTCCTGACCTTAAAATAACTCTGCCATTGCCTGTAGTCAGCCCTTGAAAGAACCCCATTCCAAAGAGCAGCAATGATATATAGAACGTCTCATCCCCTCCCTTCACTTGATCACAGCAACACAGACATGCACAATAAATTTTCATGCCAAGCAGGCACATGAGCATTAGTCATTAGCCTTCAAATCTGCAGTTAATCTTTATGCAAATGATCTTGCCCCTAGCATCACCTCATCTCACGATAAGAACAGGAAGTGCAGGGAAGAAAAATGGCGCCCCTTGAATAGCTGTTTTTCTGAGACAAGGGAAGCGGACTATTTAAAAATCTGTGTATGTGTTAAACCGATTCAGCGATTCACTTGGGGCATGTATTAAATATATATGCACTATTTGTAAAGAAAATGTGCAGAGGGTTTAGTTCTACTTTAAAGAGTGGATGGTGCAACATTTACAGTGACTATATATTTGCTTTCATTACTAGGTGCTGTTTTTAATGAGTTAGAAGCAAGTTTGCAGCTATTTATGTGGTCTCAAAGTGGCAATTTGGACTTAATGTTTTCAGTCAATGTTTTAGGCCCAAGAAGCACATACAGAATGGAGGGCTAAGCTGTGTCTGCCCTCCCTGTGTTGTTCTCAATACCAGCGGTTTCTGTATTAAAGGCCATAGCTATCTAAACTAGTCATACACAAAAGCCATTATTTTGTGATCCACCTGAATCCTGAATTTGTCCGCATCCTGAACCCGACCTGAACCCTAATTTGGTTAAGGAGGGGATAAAAAAATGTCCTTGTTTCTGTGTCAAAAACTCACAATTTCTAGGATTTGGATATGGATTGGCCAGGCACTTGGATATGGCTGCTGAGTCCTCCTGAAAAAGCCAAAATCCCAAACCAAATTCTGTATTTGCTGCATCCCTACAAACATCCAGCATGGATCGCCTAAATGACTGAGCCAAAGAATAAGGTTTATGAAAACTCGAGAAAGGCCTTTCCTTGTGTCCAGCTCACTGGTTCTCCTAGTCAACTCTTTGTGCAGTTAGATAGATTATTAATAGATTATTAAGGGTATCAGAGGAAAAGATGGATAATGTCTTTAAAAAATTATAGCGAGAAAGAACATAATATTATATTCCATATATTTTTCATTATTTACTAAATCATTTAAATAATATTCTTAACCATATTTTATATTATTCCATATTTATGATTCTATAGATTACTTCAGACTGGTGCACTTAAGCAGATGACATTTTTTCCACTTTTTGTAAAATTACCCAAAAATCCTTAACCCTGAAATTACATTTGATGTGGAATAATATTTGCTTACTTTACTTATTTAATTTTGTTCACCTTCCTGTCTCTTCACTACACCCTATTCAGGGTTGCCATTTAGAATCAAAGAGCCCCATATGCCACCTAGGGACACCCCTGATCTGCCCAATCCCCCCAAATGTAACCTCTTTAGTGACATTCTGTAGTTGAGACCCCCTGCTTAGACTGGGCCCTTGACAGCACTCCTGCTTGACCCTCTTGATGGTGACTCTGCCCCTATCCTACCTTTCTCCCTGCCCCATCCCTTTACCATCCCTTATTCTCCCATAACTATGTTCTTCTTCCCATTTTTTATCCTTTTGTCTCTGAAACCAATCCTAAACTGTCTAAAACCTTACCGATCCTGCTCAACTTCCCTATTCCCTATCTCTCATTATCATTTTATCTTTGCCTCTGAGGCCTATACCTGCACCCCAATCCCTAAAATCACATAGAAACAGTACTTGCTTCACCCCCCTTAAATTTAACCTCCTCACCCATTAAAAGTTCCCAGGCACTGTGCTGTATGCTTTAATAAACAGATTCTAAATTTGTAACAGCAACTTATTTATTCAATTACAGTGCATGAAGGAAGCATGTTTCTCTATGCAGCTCACTCTCATCTCCTGTGTGCTGGCCCCACCTCCCTGCTTCCTTGTTATGACAAACTTTATAAACATCAACAATTATCAACACATCCTTCCCTTTTTAACATTTTAACATCAATGGTGGTAATAAAAACAACCAATTGAAATAGTTGAATCTTAGTACAGGTAGTTTGCTACACTTATATTACTGTGGCAACTGACCATGTCACTTTAACACTGTTCGACTAGTCTTGATGGTTTCTTGATAATACGGCCATAATGTGTTTGTACACCATGTAAGTGTTTGTGCCTGGTTATTGTCAGTTGTATTTTGTGTATTAATTGTGGACTGATCTGAGTTTCGTGTTCGTTGAATGGGTGAAGTATCTCTCAGAAAGGATTCTGAGATGTCCATCTGGTTGTCCTTCTCAGTGTTATCTACTGACACTTATTTCTATTGGCATCTTTTCCCTGTATGTCTTCTGGCCAGTAAGCATCCACTGGTAGATGCTGCTCCAATTCTGCAGTGCAGTGGCTTGTGATCTGTCTCAACAATAAATTTTGTCCCATACACAAAGTTGTGGAATGCTTCACATCCAAAAGCAATACCAAGAGTCTCTTTTTCTATTTGTGCATATTTGTGCTCTGTGTGTGTGAATGGGCGTGATGCATATGCAACTGGCTTCCATTCCATACCATATTGTTTTATTAGAACTGCACCTATTCCATGTTTTGATGCATCTGTTGATATTTTTGAAAGCCGGCATATGTCAAAATATTGCAGTGTCTGTGCACAATAAAGAATGTCTTTGAGTGATTTGAACTCCTGTTCCTGCTTCTCTGTCCATTTCCACTCAGGGTGCTTTAGTAACATACTAATACTACTAGTACCATGTGTTGTATGCTTTAATAACCCGATTCTGAGTTTGCAACAGCAACATATTTATTCAATTACAGTGCATAAAGGAAGCATGTTTCTCTATGCAGCTCACTCTCATCTCCTGTGTGCTGGCCCCACCGCTCTGCTTCCTTGTTATGACAAACTTAATTAATGACAAACTTAATTAATATCAACATTTATCAACACAGGCACCATTCATCACCTCGTCTTTCCCCCAGAAATCATTTTTGTGTGTGTTTTCAGTATCTTCATCAGCAGTTTTCATTGCAGTTGCTCTTATGTGTTTATCTTTCAAATAGCAAGGGGAAATACAATAAACATTTGCACAAATAAGATAAAATAATAAATAAAATAATAATAAAAGTTTGGCTTTCTCAAATTTTAATTGCATGTTTGAAGGTGGCATAATCTTTTGGCGTAACATAACTTCCAGTGAGTCCAAGAAACACACGCTGCAGCATTCCGAATCTTGTGAAAGTGGTTTATTGTGCCAACAAACTAGGCAACGTTTCGGGGCCAACGCCCTTTCTTCCAGTAAGAAGTTTTATTAGATACTGTTGCATTTGTGAAAACTATAACATTTTCTACAGGAGCATTTCTTGTTTGATTTTCAACTTTTTTTTAGCAATCCGATTTTTTTCAAAACATCAATATTCTTTGTATATATTCATACAAGTGTTTGTTTTTTTGAACAGGGAAAAATTGGATTGTTTGCTCAGTTTCTCTTTTTTCATTGGTCTTTTGCTGTTTTTTGCACTACTCAAGCATTTTTTACTTTTCTCAAACTCAAGAACATGAGTCAATTCAGACTGTAGTAGTTCTGCCTCTTACAATAAAGCCATTCATTTTAGAGTTGATACCTTCTGTAACTGATGCTTTCATACTTTCCTTCACTTTATTTGCTTTCAACGTTTGCCATGCAGCAATGAATGGCACTGAAAATCTCATTTGGGATTAATGTCACTTCTGATCTGTCATATTACATGGATGTACTGTTTTATTATTCTGATACACTGGTTTAGGTTATGCTACGCCTCCCCTGTTCAGAAACGAATAAAGTATTTTTAGTGGTTAACTCTGAACTGATGCGACTTTAAATCTTTTTCAGCTGCAATGCATTACTTTATGTTTAATAAACTGAAAAGCTGTCTCTCTGGATAATCCATTTTGCGATTGGTGTGAGGACTCACACACTGGTTCCTGTCACACTCTTTAAGCTACTCTAGAGCTCAATAAGTTCAGGAAATGAAAAAAGAAATATGTTTCTCCTTGAGGCATAAACATGATATATTGCTTCGCAGTCAGCACAATACACAAGGCAGAGAATTTAGTATCTATAATTTGCAAGCTCTAACATTTTCTGGGAAGAGAATTTCCATCCTGCAAAATATTGCTGCATAGGAAGAATAATATTTACATATTTTACATTGTTATTTACCTTTATATAACTACAAAAATTTTCCTATCTTTTGTTCCTTTCCCGGCGGAGCTTACTGTTGAAGCTTTGCTATATACCCACAAATAAGTTGGGTCTGGAGTGGAAACTAGACTCTGATTCCTAAAGATGTGGTCTGGATCTCCTCCACTGGAAGCCTCTAAGGGAGTAAAACTAGCCTGAGTCCCCCCTAGTTGAAGGTCCCAACAATAAGGTATTACCAACCCTTCACTTCACTGAAGGGTTGGTTCCCAAAGGGCAAAATGTTCTTACTGGGGCCTAACTGAGGCTCCAGGAGTTCCAGAAGCATCCTGTAGCCATATATCCCCTTCCATTTTATTGACTATGAAAAGGAAATGGTCACTAGATCTCTGGGCCAAATAGGAAACCTTCCTCCCACAGAGACAAAGACCAGGATTTTCAAGTCAGTATGGAATTAGCTCCAATTGACCAATAAATATAAACAAAAACAAAAAGAAGAGCCCCAATAGTGTAATATGTATTGGTAAGGGATAATGAAATAAGAGTAGATAACATATACTCACAAACCAGGGTTACCAATAGGCAACCACTGTAAAGGCAGGTGGGGAGATTGTCCTGACCCCACTCAGGATTAAGAAGTCGCTCTCTGTAGATAGAAAAAGGTTATCAACCCTCCACCCAGGGTGGACTTAGTATTGTATAAAAAGAACAGAGGCGCCAAAAGAATAAAAGGATATAAACGAGTTAAAAAACAAAAACTTGAATCAGAGGAGGCAGTAGTGGACTTACCTCCTCCAAGCAGACACAAAACGACTGTAATTAAGCAGTCAAAATTTATTAACGAACTCCAATAAATATGTTTTATAAAAACCTAGGGGGAAATGGCCTAATCCCATGGAAGATAGCACCTGGTAAATTCAAGGAAAACAGAGTAGGGTTTTTTTCCCCAGCAGAAAATTTGGCATAAAATTTGCCCTTCAACCAGCTGACCAATGTATCTACCTAAAAGTGGCACATTGGCTTAAATCTTGCAACCGTGAATATAAGACGTCATGGCATTTAACCTTTATGAAGTAACTTTGCAGAAGGAGCAGGGGTGGGTGAGGTCTCCTCTCGGATTGCTACAAACTATTAATGGTTTGAGATGTCAGCATAAAACACATTACCATTAAATAATAACAAGATTTCCTAACAGCCCCAAATGTACAAACCACATTGAAACCCAAGCTTGTTTACAGATGGCACTTAAAACCACAATGACCAATCAAAATCATACCCCATTACCATACACACTGTTGGCGTTGATGTTGATCCAAGGCTCTTTACTCCACATGGGTGACAATGTCCAATAATATCTTTATGGCAACAAGTTTTCCACAAGGTCTCACATTCGACTACTCCAAAGCCACAAGAAAATTGTTTTTCCATATATTTAAGGTAGCCGTCACATTAATAGCTAAGTACTGGAAAAGGTCCATGGAACCCACCATACAAGAATGCATTTCTTACATAATTATAATAGAGTGACTATTGCAAATGGCAGCGGAAAAAGAAATTCTATAACAAAGTATGTGATTCATTGCATCAATCACGTAACCCACTAGGATAAGGCCAAACATGAGTGCAAAAGCCCTTCCTCATAATTTAAGTTATAAAAAAAATCTTAATATGTTCAATAATAAAAATGTATTGCAGTTGGCACAAGAGCAAATCAGTTTCCAACTCTCTCAAAATTCATAAACTCTGAAAATGAAGACAGGCTTACAATATCACACTGGCTTGACTATGGATCCATGATAATTATATTAAATTGTAACGGAAAGGTGAAGAGTTATTATAGCAGCACATTTAGGATGGCAAGAGAGTCATGATAGTTATTTCCTTTTTCCACGATCGGTTATATTTGTTATGGGTTGCTGATATTGTAGAAAATTCCAAAAACACCCTTGCTTATAAAGCTAATCACACACAGTAATAAAACTAAGAGCAATAAAAACAGACGGGAAATGGAACATTGTAGTTAAATAACTGTCCGTAAGAGAATAACAGTGGCCATAAATGTACTGCCGTGTGTACTCTTCACTGATCCTGTAACCACCAGAGTCACTTTAGTTGAAAGTTTGTCTTAGAGAAACTCTTTTCAGCCAACTGTAACCGTGAAACAAAATGATCTGTGTTATATCTGTCGGGTGCTTTGCTTTATATGTTTTTCCTTTTCGTTGTTTGGCAGGAACTTTGCATTCAGTAAGTGTAACTGAGGTTCACAAGCCGATCCCAAAAGGGTTACTAATTCACCCTAAATCAGGTATAGAAACAACCAACATTTTTTAGAGCAACATGCTTGTGTTGTGGTTTTTTACACATAAAGATTTACACAAATGGTGTTTTGCTGTTGAAATAACAAAAATGGCCGTTTTTAAAGTTGTGCAGCTGTTCAGACTGCTTTCAGACAAGAGGTCGGTTACAACTGGCTGCTAAAACTGGGGAAAATTGTATTTATTATCTACTCCCATTGTCTAAATTTTAAAGCCTAACCCAAGATATAGCAACCTGTCATTGCTCTATATACAGTACATATAAGGAGTAATTTACATCCGCAAATGTAGTGAGAAAAATGCAATTTTAATTGCAATCCCCATGTTTTTTCCCAGAATGCAGCACCCCCCAGAATTCCAGAGTCATTGTGTTTGCAAGGGTGCATTGTGTCTGGTGTAGTTGCACTACTGCATCCAATTCGCCAACATTAACCCAACTGCAAGTGCAATAAATTGCATGTGGAAGACCATCAGGAGTCATTTCTGCTGGTTGGTATGCAAGTGACATTTGCACCCAATTCTTTAGGTGCAAATGCCGATTGGCGCTGGGTGCAAAGGTGACAGAAGGTGGCAGCAGCTACAGAGTTTCCCTGTGCCAAGACAAAGTAGTGCTTGGCTCAGAACAAAAGGCAGAAAGAGTGGTGCTGAACACAACTATACAGAAGTACAGAAGTGCATTTTAATGCAAATATCTTTAATGAATGGGATTTCAACGCACAGCTCCCTGCAGGGAAAAGTGCTGGAGTGCAACTGAGCTTGTAGTAGTAAATGACCCCAACTGATTCTATATTCATCTTTTTGTGGACCACTCTTTTAACCTTCACTGCTTGTTGTTTGTTTGATGCATGAGGAGATATTGGATGCACAGAAACTGGAGACAGGTACAGAAACTGTATTTGTTCAGTATGGTGGTACCTCCCAGTGGTTAACATGGTCATGAAATGTAAGCAATGCAGATTATGACACAACATAAACATAGGAGAACCAAAGTGTTGATTCAGTGATTCATTTATTCATACAGTGCACAAAACCTCTCCCAAAGCTGCCAAAACTGCGCTGCGCAATTCGCTCCACTGAAGACACTGAAATGTTCTGCTCATGCACACACTGGATTTGAGTCATAAATCTTCAAAAATCAGGGCAAATGCATTAGAGTGATTGGAGACTGGGGGACAGAGCTGAAAATCTGTTAACTCCCTATAAAAACTGGGGAGTTGACTGCTCTGCATGCTGCATTCCACCTGTGTTCATCACTTACTTGATTCATCTTGAGGATAACACCATAGAGAAGAAATGCCTGAGTCTGGGCATGCACTCCTCTGCGACAGAAAGCATTGAAATTGAACGTGGGGAGCACAGCCTATAATGCCAGTCATTTAGAGCCCTTAGGTATTTGAATTGGAAGGGACTGTGGTTTCATTTCACACACACCCACTGTAACTCCTGATGGCCATAAATAACAGCCCTTGAAATTGACCTTCTTTTGCAATAGTACTGATAATATCCTGAAAGACACTGCAAGTTACAATGCTCAATATATTTAACTGAATTTTTACTGATAGATTGGGTGGAATGAAATTGTATTTTTATTTGAAGCTCTCCTTGTTGGGATGGTATTTTTATTTTAAGTTCTCATTGTTGGTATCTTAAAGAGATAATAAAGAAACATTAACTACAGAACTGCCTCCAGATGTGGTTTGCTAGAGATTGTACAGCTCTTGGGTGCCAGCCTGTAAATACGTTTAGGGCACTAAGTTCAGAACTGGCCCAAGTCAAGTGTGACTGCCCAAATGCCTGCCCCCCTGTGCTTTGTTTGCCCGATTCACCTTCAAAACTACTCACTGATCCAGAGAAGGCAGTAGAAAAATGTCTATGCCCACAGCACCCATGATTGTCCACTAGTTCTGGCACCGGCTAAATTAACACTGTGGTTATCGGCATATCACCATTCTATAATGTTGTATGCACCCTCCAAGCTCAAGTCTTTGGTATTCCCACACTTCAAACTTTAACTAAAGCTCACAGGTGTCTCCAGATATTTCTTAAGACAAGACACTGCAAAGTCTTTTTCTGCAGTTCTATTACTAATCGTGTGGGTCCTGCACTCAATCATTGGATTACAATAATTAAGGTTTCGTTTAACTGCTGATATCTAATTAACTATGATTGCTTAGTCACAAACACATTTGGCTAGGTATTGCCTTTAATTGGAGAGCTCATCAAGAGCTTTGTTATTGAGCTGAATTCCCAGTAAGTTAGTGTTTATTACAGAGATGGTTAATTCTTGCTAAAGAGGCTTTAGGTGGTTTAAAACTGTTCAGCCTTTATTTGAAGTCAATGTAACAAAAGTACCATCTACAGCGTGCAGATTTTCAATACAGTATAGGATAGTGTCCAGTCCAATAGGGATATTATCTTGCTCCGTGCACATCTGTGCTAATGTATTTGTAATGGACAAGTAGTTCTCTGTGTGCTCCGCTCCCCGCTGCATGCAGTGTTTCTGAAGTAAAGGGATGCTCTTTTTCTCATTTGGGTCATATCTGTTTGGGGAAGCTACCAATCAAAGTTAGCATTTGATAAAAGTGGGCAATGCAGGAAGTATAGGGTTCCGACCTAAGGAAAGAGTGGGTTATGTACGCCAGGGAAGTCCAACTTGAAATCCTCCAATGGCTGTTTAACCATGAATCCCAGAATACCAGCAACAGCCATTTTTGTTTTTTTAAAATATAAATGAGTCCCTATTTATTATAACCCATTTATATGTTCCAGCTTAGACTTCATAAAACAAAAATTGCATTTGATTTTAATTAGGCAATAACCCTTTTTAGTAGAGGATGTGATTCAACTTCATGGATTTGAAAGTTATAGTGACTGCCTTCTTGAGAATATGATAACAACTTTATAATACTGGGCATACTTAGAAACTTTGCATTCATTAAATCTAGAGAAAAAATAGCTAATCAATGCTAATCAACACTAGGTGGGGACTGGGTAAGGACCTACTGAGGCTGAGGCGAGTCTATAAATCTAGGCGCCAGAAGCCGGCAGTGCTAGGTCACGGGCAGGGAGAGCAGGAAAAGAGCTCAACCTGGACCTGCCCATGACCTGAAGATTTTGTGCAGGAGCCGTCCCAAACCCGTGAGTTTCGGGCCGGCCCACACATCACTACAAGCATCTCTCTGCATGCTTAACCTCACAGCCACAGGTACAAGAGGTGTGACATACTGTAGGTTGGTGCAAGAACACATAGGCACAAGCATTTTGCATACAACTTTTAGTTACAGTGTACTTCTTTCTTTCCTGCCACCACTTTCTCCACTCCATAGCTTGCATTTACAGCCAGAGTTTTCTTCAGAAATCCCCGGTCCATGTACTTCATCCATCTTACCACATTCACCATCCCCATCCCAACTTAGCCATGTTATTAAAACCCCCACCTCTTTTGCAACTGATCAGGCATCCCATTGGGACCAGGCCTCAGATAGGACTCCGACCCTGTCACCCCCACACTTTGCTACAGACTCCATGGAACTCCTTATTCTTTATAGCAGTGGTCCCCAACCTTTTTTTTACCCATAAGCCACATTAAAATGTAAAAAGAGTAGGAGAGCAACACTAGCGTGAAAAAAGACCTTGGGGTGTCAAATAAGGGTTCTGATTGGCTATTTGGTAGCCCCTATGTGGATTGAAAGCCTACAGGAGGCTCTATTTGGCAGTACACATGGTTTTTATGCAACTAAAATTTGCCTCCAAGTGAGGAATTCAAAAATAAGTCCCTGCTTTGAGGCCACTGAGAGCAACATCCAAGGGGTTGGTGATCAACATGTTGCTCGTGAGCTACTGGTTGGGGATCACTGGTTTATAGTATGAGAGGCACACTCTGGTAGTTATAGCAAAAGCTGTTTCAAAAGCCATTTATATCCCAAGCTTAAAATGTAAGGTTATGTCACAATATAGTGTTAGAATATGACTACTTTTCTCAGAAAAACAAAGCAATTTGAGTCACATTATAAATAATAGTTTATATGTATGTGGCATAAGAAACTTTAATAAGGTAAGCTACACAAATGTAAAGTTATTGACTAGGTCAGAGTCCCTAAAATTACACCAGTCGTTCAATTTCCCACAGTCAATCTAACCATGGCACATCCTATTTTCACTCTTTTCCAAATGCAATTTCAGTTGAGACAGATGGTCTTGCTTGTTCATTCACCCTCTATAACTGAATGTCAGAATGAATCTGTGATACATGTTGTTGGGTCTTGTCAGGTCTTTTTTTTTTTATCCCTCTACTATTATTTCCTACCTGCTCCATCCTCATTAAATATAATTTAATGAATAGAAACACCTTCCAAAAATAAATCTTTTTGCTAATTTCACTAACAGTTTAGAGCAAAACTGTGAATAAGATAAATCTAATATTTCCATGCATGCAATCGGAGGTTCCAGAAGCTTAATAAGCATAATAATAAACTGTAAAATGTTTCAATTATTAAACATATCAAAACATGTTTTTCTTTTATCCCAGTTTGAGGACTGTAATAGGAACAGCCCTGTCCCCTTTCCAATAATCCTGCTAAAGTTTCACTAAGGTTGTCGTATCATGCTATCAGAACTAGTTTGGGTTGCTATAGTGACAGTATATGATGAAAGATGTATTATTGTTTGCTATTAGTGATGCACCATTTGGTTTGATATTCGTTCAGGATCCGGATTTTTTCAGCAGGATTCGGCCAAATTATCGTGCCTGGCCTAATTAAATCTGAATCCTTAAAACAGTGCCGGACCAAGCCGTAGGAAAAATTACATGTTCTCACTTCCAAACTTTTTCCGGAAGCGGTATCAGTACAAATTGCATGAAGCTTGTGGTTTCTAAGGGTGAGCATAGAAAAATAAAATATCATCCTGTGTAAGCATGGGCAAGAGTGGTGTACTAGTAACAACAAGAGAACTCATGAGCAGTGGAAATATGTCCTTTGGGAATGATTAGTGGCATTTCAGCATCTGGCAGTCTGATGGGAAGGTTTGAGTTTTGACATCCGCCAGGAGAACATTGTAACATGGTGCCCAACATTTTTTGGTAATCACTCCCTGAATTAACCCTTTAGCGTACACACCTTCATCCGTCCACATAATCTTGCATAGATAGATAGAACAGAGTAACAACTTTAGTCACAGCCACCAGTATAGCTTATTCAACAATATTTATGGCTCCCACAGGTATTATTACAATTATTAAACAGAACCATGGTTGCCCCTCTCTTCAGATCGGAGTGCTGTACTGTACAGACACCAAGCACAAGGATCAGCCTTGCCTTGAGGTTATAGACCCTATTTAACCTAGTTCCTTCATTCTTTGGGCCCCTGTCTGGCGAGGAACTTGCACTGACCCCTTCCTTACTCCTCACTGCAGCCTTAACTGCTCAACTCACTGGCCTACAACTGTGTCTCACCACCCAGTGAGCTCCAAGCCCATCACTTTCTACCCGAACTATTGTTTCCCCGTGGTACTTCACTGAGGTGGCAATTCTCAGGTTCTCTGGCATCACTCACTCTTCTACTCATATCAACCAAAGCAAGAACCAACTTTATATTAATACTCTTGGTGAACACTGAGATGTTACATGGGCAGGAGTCTGTTAATTTTTTTATCACTTAGTGTATGTTGCATGGATGTTTCCCACATTTGCCATAAAGTTTGAGTGTTTTAAACCTGTAAACAATATTGGTGAACTAAATGTCTCTTCTGGGCCATCAGAGCACAATATCTGCCAGTGGGACTAGTCAGTAGCTGTTAAGATGATCTTTCTCCATCGTTCTCCAGATTATAGTGATCCTTTATTGTGAGGAACAGGCTTAGTTTAACTAAAAAGGAAATAAAACTGAACTCCTACCCAATGTTTTAAGACATTTAACATAAAGAAGGAAAATATGTTATAGGGGTATTATACCCTTAAATATAGCAACAATAAAACATAGTATTTTGTATTGTGCTCATTACTGGCAAATACCTATCCTGACATGTATTTAATATATCTTTCAATATGAACTAAGAACACATTTAGGCTGTAAGCTCTATGGTACAGGGACCTCCTTCCCATTGTGTCTCTTACCACATTGCACTTAAGCTCTGTGTCTTTATATGAGCTTTGTGTACTGTGTATATTTATTGTATTTATTGCGTACTTTTATATATTGTACTTTTATGCAATGGACAGGTCGCTACGACTCCTTAACAGCGCTTTACAAATAAAGTTATACATGCATACATATATTTAGGCAGTTGTTACTAATAATTTTTTTATACCAGATTAGGACACTTTTGGCTAGACACAGGCCATCACACCCTGCTGGTTGTTTATAAGGAGAATTGGAAGAATGGATGAAAAAGAAAGAGTTTAGACAAAGTCAGAATGAGAAGCATCATTAAAGAAGATGCAAAGTAAAGTCCTTGAACTGGCATTGATGCAATATGTTGAGGTCAGTTGGTTGGGACAGAAGGAGGTTTGAAAGATTAATTGTGAATGGATACAGTGTCTATTGCCATTTTGCTTTTGATCAGAACAGATGCTAATATGCAGATGCTTGTATAAACTTAAAAATAACAGCTCGTGGCTTTGCAGGAACAACAGCTCCAGGGAAACAGTTCCATCTTTCATGCATAAAGTTATAGTTTTGAATTGGTAGTGCAGTAATTGCTGCGGTATCTATGTCGTTCAAATTTACTGCCCATGGTTACCACAGAACCTATTAGTACTGATCCGCAAAGGAAACAGCCCCATAAAGAAATGAAATTTTTCAAACTTTGCAGATAAACCCAGCAAACATTTCAATCTGCAATTCATGTCAGCGGGAGTCCTGTGCGTCTGCTAAACAGCTGGGTCACAGTAGCACCACAATTCCCAGCATTGCATCCAATATCCTTTGCTAAGAGGAATATAATATACCTGTACTTTTTTAAAGCAGTACAGTAAAACAATGTTTCCAAAACTTTAGTGTATCATATTATTTTCAGGTAAAATGTTTTACTTTGGGTCCATTTGCAAACACTGGCAAATGTCGCATTCATATAATAATCCATAGCAACCAATCAGCAATGATCTTTGAATTGTCTACTTCCAAGGCAGAACTTAAAGGGGAAGGAAACCTAGGTGGCGCAAAAACCCTCCCCCCCCTCCTGTGTGTTGCCCACCCTACCTCCTCCCCCCTGGCCTACCCCTCCAGCTGGGCAAATGCCCCTAACTTGTTACTTACCCTTCTGCGCAGGTCCAGTCCAGGGAGTTCACAGACGACATCTTCTTCCACGCGATCTTTTTCCTGCTGTGAACGGCGCATGCGCAGTAGGATCATTTCACTGGTACGATCTACTGCGCATGCGCGTGACTTTTGGCGCATGCGCAGTAGATCCGTACCGGCGAAATGATCCTACTGCGCATGCGCCAAAACGCCGTTCACAGCAGGAAGAAGATCGTGTGGAAGAAGATGTCGTCTGTGAACTCCCTGGACTGGACCTGCGCAGAAGGGTAAGTAACAAGTTAGGGGCATTTGCCCAGCGGGAGGGGTAGGCCAGGGGGGAGGAGGGAGGGTGGGCAACAAACGGGAGGGGGGGAGGGTTTTTGCGCCACCTAGGTTTCCTTCCCCTTTAAACAGGAATGATCACGAGAATGAATATTTATTATTATCTGAATTATATTCATACTGAATTAAGAAACTTTCTAAATACAAACAATAAAATATTCCGCATAGTTTCTGAAATAATCAAGTTTATCTTCACTATCCCTCTCTCGAGTAGTCAGTAGCTCTTAAGATGATCTTTCTCCATCTTTCTCCAGATTATAGGGATCCTTTATTGTGAGGAACAGGCTTAGTTTAACTAAAAAGGAAATAAAACTGAACTCCTACCCAATGTTTTAAGACATTTAGGGGCAGATTTACTAAGCTTGAGTGAATATTCGAATTTCGAAAACTTCGTATTTCGAAGTAAATTTTTTGGTACTTCTACCATCGAATAGGCTATATTCGACTTCGATTCGGAGTAAAAATCATTCGACTATTCGACCATTCGATAATTGAAGTACTTTTTTTTTAAAAAAAAACTTTGACTTCATACTTCGCCAAATTAAAGCTACCGAAGTGCAATGTAAGCCAATGGGGACCTTCCAGAGCACTGTTCTACGTTTTTTTTGGTCAAATAAAAATCCTTCGAACGATTGCTAAAAATTAATCTAATCGTTCGATCAACCGATTTTTATTCGACCACAGGATTGCCAAATTTATTGAAAAAAAAGTGTTTTAATTCGATGGTCGAATTTCGAAGTTTTTTGTACTTCAAAATTCGACCCTTGATAAATCTGCCCCTTAATATAAAGAAGCCTCAAATTTATATAATACCCTAAAATATAGCAACAATAAAACATAGTATTTTGTATTGTGCTCATTACTGGCAAATACCGATCCTGACATTGATTTAATATATCTTTCAATATGACCTTAGAACACATTTAGGCTGTAAGCTCTATGGTACAGGGACCTCCTTCGCATTGTGTCTCTTACCACATTGCACTTAAGCTCTGTGTCCTTATATGAGCTTTGTGTACTGTGTATATTTATTATATTTATTGCGCAATTTTATATATTGTACTTTTATGCATTGGACAGGTCGCTGCGACTCCTTAACATCGCTTTACAAATAAAGTTATACATGAATACATACATTTAGGCAGTTGTTATTTATCATTTTTTATGCCAGATTAGGACACTTTTGGCTAGACACAGGCCATCACACCCTGCTGGTTGTTTATAAGGAGAATTGGAAGAATGGATGAAAAAGAAAGAGTTTAGACAAAGTCATTCTTCTAAGCAAAAGGAGCCCCTCTATAAGATATATTGGATCTAACTATCAATGAATATCTGACACCCAACTGCTGCATGAAGACAGAATGAAGAGAAACAGATGCTGAGAGAGGGATAGTGGAGATAAACTTCATTATTTCAGAAACGGTACAGAATTTGTCATTGCTTATATTTACAGTAGAAAACTTCTTATTTCAGTATGATGAAGCTTATATAAAATTTTCATTTAAGTGATAGTTCCCCTTTAAAGCCAATAACCAATTGGTTGCTATGGGTAGATGCACTAATGTAAAATTGTCGGTGTTATACAGTAAACGAGTCTTGAACAATTGTGTGTGCTGAAATAAAATGTTTTAAAGGCAAAGCCTGAGGATGGTGTGCTTCATATCCTATTATTCAAGAAAAGGAATTTGGCTGACTTGGAGGCAGCTTGGGAGTGGATGAACCCTGAAAAAGTAAGTGGCGTGCTGAAGAAAAAATTGTTTTTTGGACTATACAGTAAACCAGTCCCTCATCTTAAGAGGTTGACTTTTAGAGCAAATTGTGTTTTAATCTAAACAACATTTCAAATTGTATCCATTTTTTCTATTGTTTGTATTTATTTATTAGCCTTGCTATTCTGCTTCTGAAAACATATAGGGGGGTATTTATTAAAACTCCAAATGTTCTCATTATTTTAAAAATAAAAATTCAATCTAGCTACCAACTACAAATTGGCTTAATTTACTAAAAAATCTAATTAAAATTTTTTTTATAACTGTCACCTGAAAACCACAAACTCTTTAGGATTTTAATGAAAACCAGCATTATAAACCGCCCTTGAAAATCATGAAGAGCATGCAGAACTTGCCAGACATGGATGGCCGTGCTTGTAGGAATTGTAGAAGTGGAAGTTTGCAGTCAATGACAAAAACTGTTGGAGAAGCCAAGCTAGATGTGCAACAGAGCATATTAACAGACAGAGTCTTTCAATCAGAATGTAGTGGAACATCAGAGATTTGATACTGTTAACGGTATATTTTCAACTTGTTAAAACTGAGTCAGGCGCATTGTTTTTCTGGAACTGGCTCAGTAACCCTTTAATGCTTTCGTAAGGTTTTGTCCTTTTCATAATGGAGATTTTATTGACAAAATTAAAATAAATATGTAAAGGACAGTAGTCCATGAAGCATTTTTGCAGGCTTTACTAAACAGCCAACATGTAGCATTCCAGAAGTTATGGAGCTTCCAGAATTCAGAGGTTCTGTCCTTTTGTAATCCTGGAAATTTTTCCAGAAATCAGTGTCTGACAGATTTTTTTAGTAGCCGTCGGACTGCTCTGTAAGGACTCATCAGCTGGCCAGGAGCCAGGCCCATAAGGTGTATGACTATGGAACGTGTGCTTTGGGAATTCTGTTTTGTCGTGTGTCTGTGTGATACTCTTCTGTGGTTATCAGTTAACGAGTTTTTAGAGACTATATTGTGTGATCCTAGGAAGCTGTGTGATCATAGGGCAAATGTATTTCTGTACAGGGCCTTGGGAAGCAAGCTGTGTGATTTACAGCTATTTCTTTTGTACACCAGTTTGGATACAGAGCTTAATCTATAACAATATAGCAGAGCATAAATTTGAGTGTGTTTTGTCGTACTGAAATATTGTATATGTTATGGAATGGATAAAACTAATAAATGCTTGAGGCCACAGTGCATCAGTGTCTATTTATTTATTATGTTGGAAATAAAAAATTGCTGATAAATGCTTATACTGTATATCCTATCTATAAATAGTGTTTCTCCTAACATTTCACAAATGATTTGGAGGGGTTCATTGTGTGGCTCTGTTTCCAGCCTCTGCATTAGCAATAGGGGGAAGGCCCTCAAATAAATTATAATGATTCAAAATGAATGATCAACTCAAATGTATTACTAAGTGAACTTGCTATTCTTTTTTATTTTTCATAACTATGTATGTGTGACTAGATAGACAAATTATAAAGTATAATTGTTAGAGGATCATTTGAACCAATAATAAACCATGCTGCTCTTAATCTCTGAGTTGGAGACTCTTGTGTATTGTGGGTGGAAGGGCAGTGCAGAACAATAACTCTTAGTTGATAAAGCAATAGGCGCCAGTGTTTTTTTTAAAACAGATACCTCTTTATTGCAAGAATATAAAACAGGTCTCTTGGAGGAGAGATATAGATAATACAGTACATAATAAATGTATAATAAGTACAGTTACTCAGCATTACTCACGGATGGAATTTCCAAATCAGTAATTAGTCTGAGTATATTCTACTTTAATGTAAATACTTGATGGTAACTAAGCTGCATGAATCTATATCCATATCTGAGTGGTTTTAATGTTTAAATGATGTTTTAGCAGAGATTGAAATTGCAGAAAAAACCCTTATCTTGAAGATCTTAGGTCCCAAGCATGCCAGATAATAGATCCCATGCCTGTACCACCTACATCACACTAAAAACGTTTAAAAAAACGAATTTACAAAGATATTTAAAGATAAATAATCAGTAAAAACATATTTAGTAGTATTCCTTTAATCATTCTAATTCTCACTACATTTTTTTAGAAAAAATATATTAATTATACCCCCCAGCATATTTCTTACCAATCATTCAACCCAGTCTGAAGTCAAGTATGCGTTGCTTTATTAACTGTGCATTTATAATCATTAACACAAAACCCGGGCTTATTCATTTACTGTGATCATTCAGGCATTTGATCAATGTTATATATTTTAATTAAGGACCTTGCTCAGTAATATTGCTTATGGCTATGGGTTTTTTTCTTAAAGGATAAATGAACCTTTAGAAATAGGGAATGATCATGAAATAAGCCAAATGTTTAGCAGTATGAGGGCCCACTGACACCTTGATCCACCGGGTTTTTACCTGGTATCCCGGTGGGCATGTCCGACACTGGGAGTCAGGAAGACTAAACGGGATAGGATAGTGGATTAGTGATTTGGCTGTTGTTTATTAAAGAAAGGATGTATCTTGGCTAAAAGGAAGCAGAGAAGGTTATGGTGGTTGTATTAATATGGCTAGAGAAGGAGAAAGACTGGTCAAGAGGACCCCCATGAAATACATGATTCATTTGGATACATGGAAGAAAGGCTGCTCTGATGACAGATAGCATATAAAATCCTTCTTCTAACATTCAAAGCCCTTCACTCCTCTGCTCCTCATATTTCTTTAATTGTCTCACTATACATTCGTGGTCTTCTCCATTCTTCTCAGAGCCAGAGTCTTTTCACGCCACCCACATTCTCTGTCACCTCTCATGTTCTTCTGCTTAGGAAAGATTTGAGAAAGGTTTCTGTTTTTTTTTCCTAAGCAGAAGAAAATCAGAGCAGCTGTTATTTCTCCTGACAACTTCCTTGTGACTATTTGATGGTCAGAATGGTTGGAAATTGACCAGCAGATGGTGCTGTTGTAACAAAATTCATCTTAACAGCACATGTATCCTTTAACATCTTGGAATAAAAAAAAAATAATGAATGTACATTGCAAAAATTCTTAGAATAGCATCCTCGTTAATTTAACATCCACTTATTTTAAAGTTTTATTTTAAAGCAGCAAAGCAGTTTGGTTTTTATAGTTGTCCAATTAATTGATTTTTCAGCTAATATTAACAAAGTCATGCTCTATTTCCTTAGCCCATGACTGCATCTCTGATACTACACACAATTGAATTGTATCAGTGCAATAATTACCACCAGCCCAGTGCTTTATGACCTATGAACAATCAGGAAATATGAAGAAAAAAAATCTATTAAATTCCAACTTTGCATTAACATACTTCCACAAGACTTGCTAATTAAGGTTGCCGTTCTATGTTTTCCTCATTGAATTGCCAAAGCATTTTTTAGAAATGCCATGTCCTGGGCTTTCAATACTTCATGCTATACCTTAACATTAAAAAGCAGAAACATTTTTACTGCTTAGCTGTTTGGATATTAAACCATCACCAATATCCCTTTTTATTCCTGTCCAGTAAATTATTCAAAGAAATGTATCAATATAATATTCCTGCTTTTAATATAACCTCACATTTTCTCTGTACGTCTAATTAACTCCAGATTTTTATTATTAATCTGACCCTAATTTTATTAAACAAGTTATTTCATCACAACTTCATGTGCTCTTCAATTACAAGCTTCACATATCAGCATGCAAGGATTGAAGTTTGAGTGATGCAACTGCAGGATTTAGATAGGATCCCTGGCCCCTGTGATAGAATTTCCTCTTATAAAGGTGTGGGACGGTAAAGGTTTTGCGTGATTATACTTGGGAAGGAGAATTGCTTCTTTTCTCAAAGTATTTTCCGATCAGTAGTTGGCCAGGGGGTGTCAAGATTCCCTAGTCTTTAGAAAGGAAAGTCACCATGTGTTTGGCATTTTTCTCTGGATCCCCACTTGCTGGAGGGGGTGGATGGTAGTGATGTACAGGTTGGTTTTTTCTCGACACGCACGCACCCGCCTGCCACCCGACCTCCCTCCACCCATGCCTGCCCGAGCCCAACTTCCAGGTTCCTTTTATAGACCCATGCCAACCAGCCCCGCTGATGATGTCACAAAAGGGGCAGGGCGAGCAGGCACACGTCTATAAAACTTCAACCCAGAAGTTGGAAGCCAGCATTTGTAAGGTCGTGGGCAGGGAGAGCAGTCAGAAGAGCTCAACCCCCACCCGCCTGTAACCCAGAAAGGGTCACGCTGGTAGCGGCCCGGCCCACACATCACTAGTGAATGGTGCCAGAAGAGCCTGAGGCAGAGGTAGGCCTCAGTCATACTATGTTACATAGTTAGTTACATAGTTAAATTGGGTTGAAAAAAGACAAAGTCCATCAAGTTCAACCCCTCCAAATGAAAACCCAGCATCCATACACACACCCCTCCCTACTTTTAATTAAATTCTATATACCCATACCTATACTAACTATAGAGCTTAGTATCACAATAGCCTTTGATATTATGTCTGTCCAAGAAATCATCCAAGCCATTCTTATAGTTATTAACTGAATCAGCATCACAACATCACCCGGCAGTGCATTCCACAACCTCACTGTCCTGACTGTGAAGAACCCCCTACGTTGCTTCAAATGAGATTTATTTTCTTCTAGTCTAAAGGGGTGGCTTCTGGTACGGTGATCCTCTTTAAGGACACTGTAAGGAATTTTTTTGTAATAGCTTGCTATAGAAGTGTGAGATAGGATAAGGGTAGTTAATATAGCAGGAAGAGACTCCAACAGGAAGACTAGAAGGGTCCGTACTCTGCAGTGTCATATGCCAGAAAACTAACTCAAGTGGTTAGGTTCAGAAATAGGAGATTCATGAAGTAAGGCACCACTGTGTTGAACAAGTTCACCCATAAGTGAGTACTAGCCCTGGGTGTTGCAAATACTATGCCTGTGAGGATACCATTCAAAGAATGAAAGTGCCTAAAGTAACTGTGACATGACTGATGTGTGTGCCATTTGCACAGTACCACCCAAGAGATTGTGTGAGATTCAGAAAAGACTTTATAATTTGTTGCAATTACCACTGGCACAAAAAAATTTTACAATTCCCAGCATCATTCTTTGAAATCGCTGAAAGAAAAGGCATATGATCAAGTGTGATAAGCACTGCAGTGCCGTTGCAATAGGTAGATGGTATCCATGGCACTGTGAGTGGAGTTAGGACGAAATAACGCAGAAGTGAACAGAGGTGGGTGGAATTTCCCAAATGTGAAAGAAAGAGAGGACATGGTGTTTCCTCAGTTCTTAGCTCTGAGTGCCAAACACACAAAGTGAGTGACAATAAAGTGTCTAATTGTGTGAAAGAGGAAGGCAGCATGAGAGAGCACCAAAGCCACTTAATGGTTCCAGTATGGTGATGGTATGGACAATATCTTGGGAAGTGAGTGTAAATTCAAGGAGCTATGTCCCTGTGCATGCTGATTTTTTCAAGAATGTTTAAAGGTAAATTCGGGTTTTGTCAAATTTTTTCATTAGTTTTAGTGAGAAAAAGTAAATCATTAGTAAATACCCCTAAAAGTTAAGTTAAAGGCAAACCACCGCTTTAAATAGCTCTGAAACGGAAAAAAATCATTTTTGTAAATTGCAAAAGTGCTTTTTGCAATTGTTCTTATCCGTTAAGTAGTGCCTGGATATAACCAGATTTACTACCTTAATATACAACCTATACCACATTTTTAGATAGAAGAAATCCCCCTCCACCAGGCACTGATAGCTGATATGTGCCACTGTCATTTATAGTTTTATGAAAATGTAAGACTTCTTCATAAATCTTTTTAATGCTGAGTAACATAGATAGTAAGGCATATTACTATTGTATGTTACTATTTTTATATCTATTTTCTTTATACATCTGATCGATAAATTGCAATCACAAAAAGCCTAGAACCAGTAACTGGAGAAATTTGTTTCTGTTATTGTTGCAAATGAGAACTGATGAATCTACACACTAGGGATACACTTTCATGAAACCTATTCTGTGATTTAATTTCCTGATTTATCTAAAACACAATCAAAGTAAAAATAGTTTTTACGTCTGCTTCGGGAACCCTGGGGATATTTGGCAAACTATGCACTGTTAAAATAAATGGCTTTGCAAAACATATTGTACATTTGTCAACACTAATTAGGATTTCCTTGTAAAACAGGATAAAAGGCAATGGGCAACTATTATTTTTCCAGCCTACAGCTCTAAACATAACCCAGTCTACAGTATCAATGTTCTGCCTAATGTCACTTCCAAAAATGTGTAGGCCATTCTGTGTTCTGACATATTCATATTATGACATATTCATGACATTCATGTGTTCTGACATATTTTTTTTGGAACTGATGAAAGGAAGAAAAATGCAACTTGTTCTACATCTCTTTTGTTTCTTACTGATGTATTGAACAAAGTAAATTCCTTATATTGGCTCTCAGATGTTGCCCTAAACTCTAAGGGGGTTATTTATTAAAGTCCGAATGCTAAAAACGCAAAAAATTTTAGTTTTTTTTTACTATAAAATCCAAATTTTTAGTGGGGAAAAAAGCCTAAACCTTTTCGACATTTAGGGGCAGGTTTATCAAAGGTCAAAGTGAAAATTTGAATTTAAAAAATTCGATTTTCAAGATTTTTTTTGTACTTCGACTAGGGAATAGTCCAAATTCGATTTGAATTTGAAAATTTACGATTGGTCGTTTTTTATTTGAATTTCGAGTTCATAGGAGTTTGTGGGAGTTTTGGGGAGTTTTTACAAACTCCCATCAACTCTAAATTCGACCCTTGATAAATCTGGATCCAAAAACCCGCCATCTGTATATAAGTCAACAAGAGAGGTCCCTTTCCTAATTGGAAGTTATCGTTTTCTGCACTGGGTTTAGCCCGAAAAGCCTATAATTCTGGGTTTTTCGGGCAAAAACCCGAAAAAAATTGTACAAATTCGGGATGAAATTTTTTGTAAGTTTTTTTTGTGTTTTTCCCTGAAACTAATAATTTTTGCTTTTTAAATAAAAAAATAAGGTCAAAATTCCTTTTCAATAGCTGTGTGGGTTCCAATGGGATTTAGAGGGAACAGCACAGCAAAGCACTATTTAACTGGTCAGGTCCGACATACAAGTAGTTTCATAGCAAAACTTTGGAAGAAACTTGTAAAATGTTCCAGTAATTTGGCATAGACTGGAGTATCAAGAAGGGCATTAATCACACACATGACAATGAATGCCCCTAATGACTAAGACAGGGTCCTAGCAAACATCACCCCAAGTAAATACCAAAAGTCTGGCAAGATCAAGATCTATTTTCTTCACAGTATGTCTCTGCCAATTAAACTATATCCATAAAATGAAAGTGATGTTTATCTTTGTACCCTAAGCGATTAAACACAAAACTGGCTCCTGGGAGATATAGCATTTGGCAGCAAAATGGAAAGCAGAATGGATCCAAAACAGAACTGAAGGAAATTGTTTAACAACTTGATGGCCCTGAATGAAGATACAGTGTATTGAAAACATAGCAAAAATCTCACATTACTTTTGTAATTTGTAGAACACTACATTATGATCTTCCATGCTCCAAAGGCTACTATATATGCAACCTATATCTTTCATTACTCAAGAGTTGTTATTCTTTCCACAGACTATAAATGCAAAGTATAATACCTGCATCCTATTTGGTGTAAGAAAGTCATTGCATTGGTTTGGTGATGCCTCCCCAGGCCTTCATTAAAACCCACCCATGCTTGGATGATGGATATTGACATGGGCATCCGCAAAAAAAATTTCCAGGGTGAGCAATGAGGCAAAAGCATTGCACAAATTACTTACCAATATTTTGGTTTCAGGATCTACAAAGCTTTACTATAATATATAAAGTAGTAAAAGTTGCACACGTATAGCATTCTCATTCTGTTACTGACACTTTACCATGAATTGGATTATTCCAATATGGCCCAGCATATGTATGGCCTAATCAGGCTTAAATATGATCAAGTGAGCGGGTATTGCAGTGTATGTCCAGCTTTACTGTATTCAGTTGTGCAATTATAGGATTTGCATAAGAGACCAAACAACACACAGGGGCCAATTCACCAAGCTCGAGTGAAGGATTCGAAGTAAAAAAACTTCAAATTTCGAAGTGTTTTTTTGGGCTACTTCAACCATCAAATGGGCTACTTTGACCTTCAACTACAACTTCGACTTCGAATCGAAGGATTCGAACTAAAAATCGTTCGACTATTCGACTATTTGATAGTCAAAGTACTGTCTCTTTAAGAAAAAACTTCGACCCCCTAGTTCGCAACCTAAAAGCTACCGAACCCAATGTTAGCCTATGGGGAAGGTCCCCATAGGCTTGCCTAACTTTATCTAGTCGAAGGATAATCCTTCGATCGTTGGATTAAAATCCTTTGAATCGTTCGAAGGAATAATCGTGCGATCAAACGATTTATTTTCTTCGAATCGAACGATTCGAAGGATTTAATCCAAGTATTTTGCGCAAAATCCTTCGACTTCGATATTCGTAGTCGAAGGATTTTAATTCCCAGTCGAATATCGAGGGTTAATTAACCCTCGATATTCGACCCTTGGTGAATTTGCCCCACAGTTTACAAGGTTATTTTTAATTCTGTCATAACTGTCAGTAAAGAGTATATCTATTATAATACACAAAAGCCATGAATATCTTGTAAATTATATCCTTATAAACGGTGAGTCCTGATGTCATCAGTTATAAACGGTGAGTTCTGATGTCATTTCTGTCACATGACTCGCTGAAATTTGTGTATTAGAATAAATAAAGTACCCCCAGTTGCAAAATATGAGGATATTAGAAGTTACCTAGGAGTTCCATGACCTGTATAAAAACCACTCGGCCTTCGGCCTCATATTTTTATATGGCCATGAAACTCCTCGGTGACTTATAATATCCTTATATTTTACAATAGGGGGTACTTTATTCACTATATATCTATTGATTTGAACCTCAGCTCCCTCTCCTGCCCCTGTCCTTCTTCTACCTCATTGTTTTTGTTTTTAGCTTTGCTATTCCTCCCCACAAGGAGGTGGGTAAGGACTGTCCTATCTATCTATTCCATTTGGATGACTCTTATGTTTTAACACCTTCCCCAAACCACCATGCCACTCTATGAATAGTGCAGCTTTCCCCTAACTTCAAGCAGAATGAATAAACATAAATTCTACACTCTAGGCATTATGTTAACCCCTTTGCCAACCACCTAGGTTGCTGGAAGCTAAAGTAAAGGACATTTGTTGTGTTCAACGTCTTCCTGCTGTTGTTGCTTTAAAAAATTGATTAATAATCAGTTTTTCCATTCTTAGTCCACATGAGCAATTTTATTTCTCGTGAATAGTGATTTTTTCAGCGAAGAGAAACAGACAAATTTGCCCGTCACTACTCATGAATGCAAGGCACTGCTTTGGTTATGCGCAGACTAGCAAGCTGGCCATTTTATCTGATGGACTGGCTCTCCTTGGGAATTGTACATGCCCAAGGTACTGATATGACTTATAAACATCGCTGCATTGGCTCAGAGTAATGATTGTGCAAGTATAATACTGAACAGCAAAAGTCATAATGTAAATTTGAGCAGAGCATACACCCGTGACCTTTACTAGGCTGAGGAGGAGTGGGGGGGAGTTTAAAAAAGAAGTACTGAAAAAAAGAACTGAACTTGCAAAGGATAACTTATAATAAGCCATTGAGCTTGTACCACCTGTTGCCCTATTAATGAAGGTACTAAACTTTATAGGATTGCATACAGATGGTGCCGTCGTGGCTGGTGTTGCTCATCCTTTGTTATTGACGTATTAAGGCATCATTCTCAAACACATAAAATATGCATCACAGTGCTTCATTTACACCTGCTGTTTCTTATGCACAGAGACGTTTCAGATCTCAATCACCTTTCCTTGTTGACCTGCCAACTGCCTGTTAAGTATAGTACTGTGTTGTAACATGGCAATATTTGTTTTAATTGCCCTACACTTTAAAATAGCCTTTTACTTGCCTTTTCACTTGCCTCAGTGAGCATACTTTCACACTATTCATTAGAGCAGGCAGGGCAAGTGCTTTCCGAGATTTTTATGGGATCATGTAATAAAGGTGCAAAGTTTCCTAGAGTTTTAGTTGCCTAGTTTTAAAGCAAATGGCTAATCGGTTAGTATGGGTTACTAAGCCTTTGTACCGTTTATCATATTTACCCATTAAACTAAGACCACAATGACCACAGTAAATAGGCAGCCTTGATCTCCTTATTTTCTGTTTTTAACTCTTTAGGGATGTTAAAGGGATCCTGTCATTGGAAAACATGTTTTTTTTTAAAATGCATCAGTTAATAGTGCTACTCCAGCAGAATTCTGCACTGAAATCCATTTCTCAAAAGAGCAAACAGATTATTTTATATTCAATTTTGAAATCTGACATGGGGCTAGACATTTTGTCAATTTCCCAGCTGCCCCCAGTTATGTGACTTGTGCCTGCACTTTAGGAGAGAAATGCTTTCTGGCAGGCTGCTGTTTTTCCTTCTCAATGTAACTGAATGTGTCTCAGTGGGACATGGGTTTTTACTATTGAGTGCTGTTCTTAGATTTACCAGGCAGCTGTTATCTTGCGTTAGGGAGCTGTTACCTGGTTACCTTCCCATTGTTCTTTTGTTTGGCTGCTGGGGGGAAAAAGGGAGGGGGGGTGATATCACTCCAACTTGCAGTACAGCAGTAAAGAGTGATTGAAGTTTATCAGAGCACAAGTCACATGACTTGGGGCAGCTTGAAAATTGACAATATGTCTAGCCCCATGTCAGATTTCAAAATTAAATATAAAAAAATCTGTTTGCTCTTTTGAGAAATGGATTTCAGTGCAGAATTCTGCTGGAGCAGCACTATTAACTGATTCATTTTGAAAACATTTTTTCCCATGACAGTATCCCTTTAAGTAATGTTGTGTTTCTCCCAAAAACCCAGAATTTTTTGGATTTTTGCCCGAAAAGCCCGAAATAGTCTGATTTTCGGGCTAATTCCAGCGCAGACCACAGAAACTTCCAAATAGGATATGGACCTCTCCCATTGACTTATATACAACCTCGGCAGGTCTGAGATGGCGGATTTTCAGATTCTGGCTTTTTGCAGCATCAGGCTTTAATAAATCCTGAAAAATTTGAGTTTAAAAAAAAACCCTTAAAAAACCAAAATGTAAATAACTCCATAGATGTATAAAAATGAATACCATTTTAAATTTAACAAGTATTAAAATAAATACCATGTATTTTATAATAAATCAAAATGAATACTCATTTAAATATGACATTTTATAATAACGTATTAAAATATCTTTTTAAATATAACATGTTATAATAATATATTGAAATAAATATTGATATCAATATTACATCTTATAATAAAGTATTAAAATAAATACTGATTTAAATTTTAAGTTTTATAATAAAGTATAAAATAAATAGTGAATCATTTTATAATAAAAATGTTATATTTTAATTTCGCCAACTCGCCAAACCTATTTTCTTATCGGACTACTATTGTAATTATTTATTTTTAGTTTTATTAAGATTTATTTAGTAATTATCTTCCTGCAGTATTTGCATTTGAAAATTTTTATCATATTTTTATAACTTCAAAACAGGTAGAAAATAAAGAAACATAAATGGTCCCTTGCCATGCCTATAAAAAATCCAAAAATGTTTTAAATTAATATTGTTCCCCAGGGTATTTAAACCTGCTACTATATGATGAGGTAGAATATCTGGAACAGATAACTTTCAGATGTCATAATTACATTTACAATTACATGCAAATCACTCAAGTCTCATTTTTCCAAAAGGTTCTTAAAAATCACAGTGCCATTTCCATTTTTAGACTAATCTGATCTTTTTCTGTAAAAATAACGTTTGGTAACTGTGATAACATAAATCCACGGTAATGGCATGTTTTTTGCAGCCTTGAAGAGCATGGTGTTGGATAAGGAAAGACCCTTTAATCCGGAAAACTCAACATGAGCAGGGGGGGGGAAAAGTGGAAAAAGTCCCACTTATAGCATTTCAGAAGAGACCGTTGGTGTACTCCCCTCTCCCAATCACAATATAACTTTGGCTAAATACTTGCTTTACTTAATTTCTCTGTGGCCCAATTTAAATCCAATATAAATATTATATCAGTGACAGGGACAAAAATTAAAAAACAAACAAAACAAACTACGGTATAAACAATTTCATCTATAATACACACTATAGTTGGGTTTATGTATTACAGGTATGGGATCCATTATCCGGAAACCCGCTATCCAGAAAGATTCGAATTACGTCTCCCATAGACTCCATTTTATCCAATTTTTTAAAAATAATTTCCTTTTTCTCTGTAATAATAAAACAGTTCCTTGTACTTGATCCGAATTAAGATAATAAACAATCCTTACTGGAAGCAAAACTGTTTTTTTAGATTTATTTAAGGTTTACATGATTTTCTAGTAGACATAAGGTATGCAGTTCCAAATTATGGAAAGATCCATTATCAGGAAAGCCCCAGGTCCCAAGCATTCTGGATAACAGGTCCCATAACTAAATATACAGGGCTGGCTGTTGGGGAGGGCAAAGAAATTAGATTGCAGTGACCACCAGTAATGATGGGCAAATCTGTGCAGTTTGCGAAACGGTGAAAAATTAGCGAAACGCATTGAAGTCAATGGGCGTCAAAATAATTTTGACGCATGTCAATTTTTATGCAAGAGACAATTTTTTTTACACGCGTCTATTTGGTCCTAATGCATTAAAGTCAATGGGTGTCTGAATAATTTTGACATGCGACAATTTTTATTTACGCTCTAATTTTGGCATGCGCCAATTTTGTTTTTTTACACTGCAGATTTTTCGTCGGCGATTGAAATTGCATTGAAATGTGGAAATTCACTGCGGATTGGTTTTTGGCGAATTATTAAAGGGTCATAAGATTATATTATCAATTATTCTACATTTTCAGTAAACACATCAGGGAACTGCAACCTGCAACTTGAGATATTGGCAAATAAATATATATGTCAGGCTCCTGATACCTCTTTCCCTGCTCACTGATCTGCTGCCACTTTCTCCAATACAGACTGTGTAACTGTAACAAAAGATGATGTGACATAGTAATATGAAATGAGAGGGGTTTGTGTTTGACATTGGCTTTATGCAACATTTACATTTTTTGCTTTTTTTGTACGTGAGACTGATATACGTCAGGTTTGATCTGTGCAGCATTTTTTGATTTTGGTTCTGTTCTCCTTGTTTCTCCCTTTCTCCCCAGTTCACTTGTTATAATTTGGCTATAAAAGGCAAATTTATCACAATCACTTTGAGGCAAAAAAACGTATGCTATGAGTTTTGTACTACTTTTAACTCTCTTTATTAGGCCTTTAAAGGAGCATTAGCTAAATATTAATATTTATTTAAGTCAGTTCAAAATATATAACTCATTAAACGCAACTTTAAGGGGCCGATTCATCAAGGGTCGAATATCGAGGGTTAATTAACCCTCGATATTCGACTGGGAATTAAAATCTTTCGTCTTCGAATATCGAAGTCGAAGGATTTAGCGCAAATACTGCGATCGTACGATCGAAGGATTATTCCTTCGATCGAACGATTAAATCCTTCGAATCAAACGATTCGAAGGATTTAAATCAAACGATCGAAGGAATATCCTTCGATCAAAAAAACTTAGGAAAGCCTATGGGGACCTTCCCCATAGGCTAACATTGACTTCGGTAGCTTTTATCTGCCGAACTAGGGGGTCGAAGTTTTTTTTAAAGAGACAGTACTTCGACTATCGAATGGTCAAATAGTCGAACAATTTTTACTACGAATCCTTCGATTCAAAGTCGTAGTCGTAGTCGAAGGTCGAAGTAGCCAATTCGATGGTCGAAGTAGCCCAAAAAAAACTTCGAAATTCAAAGTTTTTTACCTTCGAATCCTTCACTCGAAGTTAGTGAATCGCCCCCTAAATAGTATGTCAGTGGGGCAGTGACAAATAAATTCACTGTGACAAAAAAGTCGATGGAACAAAGAAAAACATTGATTGACTTTAATGCATTTGGACAAAAAAAGTCACCTAAAAAAAACGCCAATTGACTTCAATGCGTTTCGCAATTTTTTCGCAGTTTCGCGATTTTTTTTTTTTGACGAAACGGGGAAAATTCACTCATCACTAACAGTAACACCAAAAATTTTAATTGTTTTAAAGGAATGACAATGTAGTGTAGTATTTCCCTGCACTGGTAAAACTGGTGTGTTTGCTTTAGAACGACTACAATTGTTTATATAAACAAGCTATGTAGCCTTGGGGGCAGCTATTCAAACAGATAAGCTCTATTGTATACAATGGGATTCTTCAGAGTTTATCTGTTATCTACTGTGAATCCTGTACTTGAATGGCTGCCCCCATGACAACACAGCAGCTTGTTTATATAAACTATAGTAGTGTTTCTGAAGCAAACACAGTTGTACCAGTGCAGGGCAACAGTACAATATATTGTCAATATTTTAAAACACTTTTACATTTGTAGGCTCGTGGGTTACTCTTTGAAATCCCAAACACCCACTGTATGCTGTGTACTTTTTTGCCCATTTGAATTCGGGTTCTTTGCCTCCCTGTCCCTAACCTTATTTTAAACGCTCCTCTGGACTTACGGTTTTAATTTATTTATTAAAAGTTAAGTTTTATTGTTCCTTGAGTCCTCGGATTTAAAGATGGGGTGGTGCAACTTTAAGGGTTAATCTTTTTCTCTTTTGTGCTACTATTTATCCATATAACCCTGCACACCATTTGTCTGTTTCTCTTTGATTTAGGGGTGGTGCTCCCTTATTCAGGCTTACTTACGTTTTTTTTAAAAAGACAGTACTTCGATTATCGAATATTCAAACTATTTTACTTCGAATCGAATGCAAAGTAAATTTGAAGTCGCAGTATCCTATTCGATGGTCGAAGTATCCAAAAAATTATTTAAAATTTCGAATTTTTTTACTTCGAAAATTCCCTCAAATTCACTTCGACCCTTGATAAATCTGCCCCTAAATGTATGATTCATGTCTGATTCAGTGTTCCCCTGAAAGACAATAGGGCGAGTTCACTTACCCTTACACACTATGCAAAGTGCAAATTAAAGCATGTTTTATTCCCCCAGTAATTCAATATTTTTTTTTCAGAACTCTAGCAACATTATGGGCACAACAGGGCAATTTGCTTGGTGCAACAGCACTGGATATACCGTAATTGTGGATATAACTGCACTCTGGCGATTGACACAGGATGTTGAAGGAACACTAGAGCTGCTTCCACCTCTGGACCATGTGGTAGCTTCAGAGTTCCCTGAGAAATCTGCATCAGTAGGTGCAGCAGTGGAATGAAAGGCATGAAGGACTATGTATGTAACCTTATGACATGAGGTATGGAAGACTTTCTCATAAACAGTTCTAGTTTATTGCCGTGACCTTTTCATGACAGGCAAATGGCGGCATTTACCTGTCACCTCACCTTTCCCTAACATAGACTGCTGTCCTTTCCTCTCTCACTACCAGAATGGCCACCATATTTCCTTTTCCTGTTTTCTTTATTCACTTTTCATTACCAACAACTTTATACTTCACCGTTTAACGTATGAAGCACTGCCACCTAGAGTCCAAACTAATTATACATTAACTCGCCTCATTGGCGAAGCACCCCATATTAACTATTTAACAATTCACATTTTGACTCCTTACAAAAACAACTATACAGAAGTTGGAAAGAGCATATTTGGACACAAGCACCCTTCATGAAAGTGGTTGTAGGTACAACTCATTGTAGGCAGAGACGGAACTAGGTGGGGGTGGGCCCTGGTGTGGGCTTTGCAGCCGGGCCCTGCCCCCACCCTCTTCCGTGCGGCGCTGCAGCCACTGCAGTGGGCACGTGACTGCCGGGGAGCCCTGCAGGGGTGCGGGCCCTGGCCCAATTGCACCCCCTGCTCCCCCGGTAGTTACGCCACTGATTGTAGGGAAAAGGACAATATGTCTGGAACTGTAAATAATCCCTAAAGCCTTATAATGTATGCAAACATATCCAGATAGATTTGTTAGGTCTACATTTTCATGCCATATACTCATTCACATTTGATTTCAGTGATATGGCTTAAAGAGATACTGACACCTGAAATTAAACTTTTTTTTACATCTATTATAATATTGGCTTTGCAAGCTACTTCTAACTTTGCCATAAAGTATTTGCATGATGCTTTTACATTACCTGTCTGATCCCCCATGTTCCTGTATGAGGGGGCTGCCATATTTGTGCAGCAGGAGTCCGTTAGCATTAGAAACTGTAACTAACAGGCTGAGATGGGACAGTCAGGTTGGCAAAGTCAGAGTGTCAGAGAGTCAGGCTTAGGAACTTCAACTAACAATTATATACAAAAACAAACCTCTCAGCAAAAAATGATCAACATGACCTATAGGTAACATTTAATGTACATTCATATGCTAAAATTCATTTTTTAGTGTCAGTATCACTTTAATAGTGTCTGCTTTTGCATTTTTCTATGTAGAGTTTTTCTTACCTGAAGTTATTCCCATTCTTCTGTATTTATTTTTCAATTCAATTCAATTCAATGCTCACAGTGGTTTTAGATTTAAAATGTTTGTCTGAAGAAGAAAATTAGTAAAGGTGTTGGCTTCAGTGCTCCACCATTCATGTAATTTGTAAAGAATTTTAGTATATTTTAGTAGATCTTTTTCTGCTGCTTTATCTAGTAGCAACATTCAAAATCTATAAATGGATATTAACATTTATATAAGTCAGTTCAAAATATATAACTCATTAAACGCATCTTTAAATAGTATGCCAGTGAGGCAGCGGTGCCAGTGCAGTAAATATCATCCACTCGGATTTTTAGACAGATTTTTACACAGCATAAATGTTTGCTTTTTCAATGCTGTTTGTACATAGAAAGTATCAGAGGGTGGTTGCTAATGAAACAATAGGCAGATTAAATCTAGGGAGTTATTTACTAAAATTTGACTTTTTCTCACCTTTTTAAAAAAACGACCAAACGCCCAAATCGCAACAGCCTAGCACTCTCAGAGCTTGATCTGACCAGGACAACTCTGGGGACAACTCTATGCGGGGTCCCTAACTCTAGGTCTCCTTTTACCTAGAAGATGTATTAGAGCTCACTAAACCCACCAGATATCATGTCTCTCTACATGAAGGATCTGTGCAAAAGGCAGTTATTTTGTTAGATTTTTTTTGTATTGGAATTAGGGATGTCGCGGACTGTTCGCCCGCGAACATCGGCTGTTCGCGTCCGCCAAATGTTTGCGAACGTCGCGCGACGTTCGCCAATTTGGGGTCGCCTTAGCTGGCGCTTATTTTTGACTTCTCACCCCAGACCAGCAGATACATGGCAGCCAATCAGGAAGCTCTCCCTCCTGGACCACCCCCACACCCCCTGGACCACTCCCCTTCCATATATAAACTGAAGCCCTGCAGCGTTTTTTCATTCTGCCTGTGTGTGCTTGGAAGAGCTAGTGTAGGGAGAGAGCTGTTTAGTGATTTGAGGGACAGTTGATAGTAACTTTGCTGGCTAGTAATCTACTTGATACTGCTCTGTATTGTAGGGACAGAACTCTGCAGGGATTTGAGGGACAGTGAGTTTAGGTTAGTTAGCTTTGCTGACTAGTAATCTACCTTCTACTGCAGTGCTCTGTATGTAGCTGCTGTGGGCACTGCTTCTGATCTCATCTGCTGACTGCTGTAATAACCCAATAGTCCTTGTAAGGACTGCTTTTATTTTCTTTTTTGTTTTTTTTACTTACTGTAAGAGCCCAGTGCTATTAGTCTAGCTGTGTTGGGGAGTGGGACTGGTGTGCTGCTACGCCTAGTAGTTCACCACTACCAGCACCAACCAGAAAAATTGTTACAAAGTATCTTATTTGCACCTGTTAGCTGTTCTGAGCTCTCTGCCAAAAGCTAATTAAGTTAGAAACTGTTTTTTTTTCTGGCTGTTCAGTGCAGAGAAAAGAGGGACTTTCCAGTACAAAAGAGGGACAGGGGGTTGAGTGGTCAAAAGAGGGACAGTTGGGAGGTATGCAAGTGCCACCTAGCTGTGTGAGCTTTTTCACATTCTGTCTAAATAACAATAATAATTCCGTGTCCGTAAACATCACCTGAGTGATGTTTTTACAGCAGCAATAATATATTCCGTATCCACTACTGTATACGTTGCCCTTGCAGGCATTGTTTGCCCAGTCTTTAACCAAGTGCCACCTAGCTGTGTGAGCTTTTTCACATTCCGTGTCCAGAAACATCACCTGAGTGACGTAGTGTGATTTCTGCCCTTTACAGCACAAAACGCAGCGCTGTGTCAACAATGTATTTTTCAGATACATTTTTGCCCTTGATCCCCCTCTAGCATGCCACTGTCCAGGTCGTTGCACCCTTTAAACAACTTTAAAATCATTTTTCTGGCCAGAAATGTCTTTTCTAGCTTTTAAAATTCGCCTTCCCATTGAAGTCTATGGGGTTCGCGACGTTCGCGAACCGTTCGCATTTTTTGAGGCAAGTTCGCAAATATGTTTGCGAACATTTTTTCCGCCGTTCGCTACATCACTAATTGGAATCAGTTATTTGAATGAGCTCCAATTCATCTGATAGGAAAGAAAGCCCCCCTATGAGATATATTGGATCTAACTGTCAATGAAGATCTGACACCTAACTCCTGCATGAAGACAGAATGAAGAGAAACAGATGCTGTGAGAGGGATAGCGAAGATAAACTTGATTATTTCAGAAACGATGCAGAATATTTAATTGATTGTATTTAAAAAGTTTCTTAGTTCAGTATGATAAAGCTTATATTAAATTTTCATTTTCACTCCCCCACTATTAAAAACCCCTACCCCTACCCTACATAGCCCCCCTCCCTGCTCCCCCCACACAGGTGATAACACCTGTAAATTCCTCTAGTCCTTTAAATACCTCTCGTTGCAGAGTAAGCACAGGGGAGCTCAAGGGCGTCATCTTCTGCACTTCCGTCTTCTGGTTTGTGACAACTGTGCATGCACCAAAAGTGACGGAAATTGCTGAAGGGAAGGAAGAAGACCGGAAGAATACCAAAGTGCCGGAATGTGACGCCCGTGAGCTCCGCTGCGGGGTAGGGGTTATTAATAGTGGGGGTTGAATTCTCCTTTAAAGCTAGGCATTACCAATGTTATTGCAATAACCAGCACAAGTGAGTGGCACTGCCCTATTTCAAGCACAGCGCCTGGGGCAACAGTCCCATCTGTCACCCCCTAAGAATGTAGAGCTTTATAGTGATGAGCAAACATTTTCGCCAAGTTTCGCAGCAAAAATGATGCCCATAGACTCTAATGGGTGAAAAAAATGGTTATGCTTTAAAAATGATGTTGTCCATAGATGTCAAAGCATTTCGGCAAATTTTTTCTGTTTCACAAATTTTTGGTGAAACAAAACAGGTCAGATTCGCCCATCACTATAGAACTCTTTTACTCTATGCAAATTGGGCTTGGCACCCTGCCTTACCTGAAACATCCAGTGCAAACTGCAGTGCTATCAGATGCAGGGCAAGTTCTGCATTCTACATGTTGCCTGTGGTTTATTTATTGAGTGTTCAGGTTTAATATAGTGTGTGCTTTTAATATAAAACTGTATGCATTCTAATTATGTTTCACTTTTGATACTCATAAAATAATAGTACAGGTATGGGATCTAAGTGCTTATTGAAATAACACTCTTTGGCTAATAACTTTGCTGTAATGAAGCTTTTTGGATAAAAGGCTTGAGAAAAATAGATCACTATGCTGAATTATTTGACAATGGCTTAATATTTCCAATTAGTACATTTGTTTAAAAATGTACTTGTGATTTGTTGACAGGCTTGTATTTTAGAAAAGGGATGAGTTTTTTTTTTTTAAAGGGCTTGTTAAGGTTTGAGTTAACTTTTAGTATGATGTAGGGAGAGACAATTTGCAATTGATTTTCAGTTTTTACTATTTATGGTCTTTGAGTTATTTAGCTTTTTATTTAGCAGCTCTCCAGTTTGCAGTTTCAGCCATCTGGATAATAGGGTCCAAATTACCATATGCGTTGATTTGAATTAGAGGCTGAAATATAAATAGGAGAGGGCAAAAATAGAACGAAGTGTAATAAAAGTAGCAAAAACAATAATTGTGTAGCTTTACAGAGCATTACCCCCAATTGAAAACTGGAAAGGGTCAGAAGAAGAAGGCAAATAATTAAAAAAATCCATGAAAAAGAAATAATGAAGACCATTTGAAAAGTTGCTTATAATTGGCTATTCTATAACATACTAAAATTTAACTTAAAGGTGAAGCACCCCTTTAAGCCTATCTTTGAATTATTTCGGTTGTTCATCGTGTTGGTGCTGATTTCAGAGTTTTATGACCATCTTTGGAAATATGAAGAGGCTGTTAATATTATCGTTTCCTTGGAACGGTCTTTTTATTATTTCTAATTTACTTCAACAGAAATACAGTTGCATCAGTATTTCACGACAGATCCCAAACTTGGGAAAATGAATAATGTTTTCTGGAATTCCAGTCCTCAAGTATTAACCTGAGGGATGTCAAACTTCTACCTTCCTTCAGCTGCAGAATTACATCTCCTAGGTACACTTTAAGGGAGCTTAACAATGGCTACAGGGTTGTAAATTTGACATCCCTCTTGTAAAAAAATTATTTCTTTATTATTATAAGAATATTTCTGGTTTTGGCTGGGTGAAAAGGTCTCTTTCTGCCTTGTTCTAACATAATCTGTGCACGGATCCAAATAAGATGAGGGTATGCGGTGCTCCTTTGATGGACAAACATTTATGGAAAGTAAAATATCCTGTTGCATAAGGTTTTCAAGCCATGCAAGTTTCCTAATCAAATACAGAAGGAATTCCATAGATGTTGGATGCTTGTGTTACCTGTTTTGTTTGCTCACTAGTACAAGGATTATATCAGCCATTAATGTGCTTGTCTGGAAACCCCACAGTGGTGCTATATACCGTATGTCTGGCTATGCTGATATGCATTCAGGCACAGCGAATATTTTTTTTCCATTGAGTCTGATGAGCTAGGAGGTAAAATAATATGAGACATCTGTTCTGAATAGGATCTTTTACATCGTGCACTTAGATTATCTTTAAAAATATAGTCCAGCCGTGGTTTTTTATTTTCCGAGCCATTAAAATGAATTAGAAATGACTAAATTCTATTAACACTTAATGCATTTTAAGTGACTTACAGGATCAAACAGAAAAACATTTTAAAATGCTGTCCTGTTCATGGTCAACTGAGTATATTTTGAACCATATACAATAGTAAAGAAATAGTTAACCCTTTAGAGTATCTCCCTCCTGCCGTTCTCTTTCAGTCTCTCAACTGCGTAAAAAAATGTCCCGGAAATTTTTTTTACTAAAACTTGGTGAAGGACTCAGAAAACACCAATTTTTGCTTGTACACACTTTGGGAAAGGAAGACCACTTTAAAGGGAAACCTACACCTTTAAAACCCTTTCTGATTTTCATTTTTTATTTTTTATTTTATTTTTTTCATCACAGGGTGTTCTAACAAATTGAAAATACTACGCCATATTATGCCCCTGTTCTTTTGCGCTCTCCATTTGCTTTAGGCGCTGTTCTACAAGAAAACATATATATTGTTTCTTTTGGAATATATATATTTTTTTCATTTTTTTCTGAGTATATTTTGCAATGTTTTGTTATGTACATCAGGAAATGAAGTGTAACCACTTACATTTTCACATAGGACAGGTTAGAGGATGTTTGCCATTATCGAATCATATTAATAACAACTGAGGAGCGTTACTTTTGAGACTCCAAACCAGTCTTAATTGTTGCCCAGGAAACATGGCAGACATACAAGTATGGAATGCTTAATACCTGGGGCTTTCCAGAACAGGGGTCTTTCCTTATCCAATAATTTGGAAGACCATTATTAAGGCTACTAAATTGCCACCAAAAAGGATTTCTGCTTGTGAAGTTACCAACAAGTCCAAGCTACTGTTTTGTTATTTCAGATTAAAAGGAAATCGGTAAAAAAAAAAATAGAACTGTATGGAAAAATATATTCCCATATCTCAGAGATTTCTACATAATGGGTTTCCGGTTATCAGTTACCATATCTTTATAAAAAGCATTTGTCTTGCTTCGTCAACATATGTGTTTATTTCATGTCTGCCAAATTACAGTGAGACTCGAGAAAAGGAAAAGTAATGATGCAGAACAACGTTCGGTAAAGAATATTAGGTACTTTGTTACTGAACTTGCCAAACATCATGAGGATGAAGAATAAAGGCTTACCCGTTTTCTGCTTCTTTAAAAAATTCTAAACTGTTTAAAATTTCCCATTAAACAAAATGGAGTGGAAAAATCATTGCAAAACAGAGGAATATAAGAGGGATATGGGTCTATTAAAATCTTTATGTTTTCAGTAAGACTGTTACTGAAATACTTATTTAACAGCTTGAATTCTAGCAGAGATTTAAACAAAGGACTTTTAAACGTGAACTATCTTCTTCTTTGAGAGACACCTTATTGTTCTGTAGGTGTATTCATTAATGTAGGTACATTAATGAACACAATATTTATGTTGGAGAAAGCATTAGCAAGGGCTTGATAGGTAAAACACTTTTGAATTATACAACTTTGTAAAGACTATATTGCTTTTATGTCTTTGAAGTTACCCATATATTACACTGAAATGGCACGCCTAAGGGTACAGTTTCCCAATTCTCCCTTTCTATTAATAGACTGTTAGTAATAAGGTCCGATTGCCCAACCTCATCCAAACAAATTTAAGGCACTGAAGCACTATCATTCACATCTACTAATGAGCCTTATGGTCTATGACGCTGCTCCCATCCACAGCCTACTTGCATATTTAGTGCAATTACCGTCAACGTAGTCAATACCGTAATGAGTTACTGTTATATCCCTCGCCTGACTCTGTTACTGAATTGTTTGCTGATAGATTAGGCGGCTTTATTGTTAGATAAATCCTCCAGAGTAGGCAATTTCC
The DNA here is from genome assembly GCF_017654675.1 of Xenopus laevis. Lineage (NCBI taxonomy): Eukaryota > Metazoa > Chordata > Amphibia > Anura > Pipidae > Xenopus > Xenopus laevis. The sequence continues at coordinate 145,611,463 of NC_054374.1, read as the reverse complement.
CTCCTAGACAATTAGAATCAAAGATAGAGATTGTACAGCTTTGAAATCTTCAGAATATAAAAGGTTCACGTTGAGCACAGATCGCATAGAGGATTTGGCATCAATGAACACTCTCTAAATCACAACTGCCAATATGACAGGATTATGCCGGAGAGAAAAGTTCCTTTTCGGTAAATGGTTTATTTAACAGATTAATTCACTTATCTGATTGCACTGGGGCCACCGATGGATGTTATCTAATCTTATCTATTTCTAAGCATTTATCTTTTTTAAGATCTACTGTACATTTTTTATCTAGATGTTAACAGTTCACAGCATACACTTATTTTCTACCAAAACATCTACTGGGTCTTAGGGTCATAATTTATAGCAATCCTCCAAAGAAGTATTTATGCATTTTAAGGTATATGTCACACAAGGTGTCATTCTGTTCTTTTTACAGTGATAAAAGGAGAATGAACGGCACCTCCAGGGTGGAGAACGTTACCCAGTAGCCCTATACTGAAAGTCACATTGCATAACATATTACCTGATAAATACTGATGATAAAGGCAATATGTAAAGTTGCAAAAATAGCCATCATTTTGCTTTACCTAAAAACAAACAAAAAAAAACCACTTCTAATTTCCAAGTTCTGGAGTTAAGATCCTGAAGGGCAGACTGAGCTTAGTGAAATATATAAATCAAGGGAAAAGTTCCAGTTGTTTTTTTAAGCTACTGTATCACCTGTAGCATACAGTAACGGAAAATAACCATTCTATTCCTGTACAGACAATAGCAGCTATTCCCCAAAGTTCCATAAATTTATTCACAAATGCATTCAATGAGCATAGATTAAAATGTAAATGAAATTCAGATTCTAACACCATAACTTCATTCCTGAAATTTATTCAATCAGTAAACATTAAATATAAGATAAATATAAATGCATAGCAACATTGTAAACCATTTGTTTTACAGTCTAAGTCGTTCAGAAATCTGCTCACAATTCTCTGGAGATCTACATGTCACTAAAGGGCTAAATTAGTATTTGAAATAATGTAAAGTGAATGAATACTGGAAGAAGACAAAGTACTGCCAGACTTTAAAGCTGCTTGTACAACACTATAGACTGGTGTGTTTCCATTCTCACGACACAAGCTACACAAGGGATGCTGTTACCTGGAACCCACACTAACACAAGGCCTTTTTCAAATTCACCTTTAATCAAAATCATACATTTAAACATCCAATCAAAGACTGCCAGAATATTCATCAAGTGCACTGAATATGAACTGCACACCTGATACAATAAAAAGGAATTGAAATATGTTTCTAAAGACAAACTAAAATAAGAAAAAAGTACCATAGATAATATTTAAGATTAGATTTAAGATCATATATGTATTAGCTGATCAAATAAATAGTGCGGTATTTATGCATTTTAATGCTGCTCGGTATCAGGCAGAGAAGTTCATTGGTATATATCGATTTTAGAACTCTCCCAGCATCTCAGACATTTATGTATCTATGCACCATGAAACTTTGTTTTAACCACTTACATAATAATAATAAGACAGATCGCATTTTCATGTTAGTTGCTGCTATATCGGAAAGAAGGCTATGGGTTTATGAGAATATTCCTACAATTAATAAAGATTGCCATTGCAGTAGAGTCTATGTCATTTGCCAGGGAACATACTGTACAAACATAATTTTGCTCATATTATAGCAAGAACATGACACGTCCTACTGTGAATGCATACGACTGTGGATATTGCTCCTTTCATTCAGGGAAAAGAATGACACAGCAGACGACTTACCTTTTACTTGCAGGAAAATAATCAGGTGCAGCAAAATAATCATTGTCTTCTGAATGACCTTAATGGGACGTAGCACAGTAGAAGAAATAGCTTTCCAGAAATTAGAGTTATGCTTCTTTGGGCACCTCAGGAGCTACTCTGATACAGAAACCCCTGTGCAGCCTTCTCACATTGCTGAGCATGCCCAGTTGGCTCATCTCACAACTACTGAGGCAGATCTGGCTTTAGAACAGAGCTTGTCCTATAAATTATAGCCAGAGCTGAGTTATCTTTTGGTCACCGAGTGAAAATCTATTGATTCTTACACGACGGAGGACAAAAAAAACAGTTGTCGATTTTGGTAAACAGAAATGATACATCTGCTGCTGGCATATGTAGCAATTATTTTTCCCAGTGTCGTAAGAATGCATAATGAACTGTATGAATAGTGGAAACGGCAAGCCTTGCCATGTGCTGTATATTTTTATTTTGATGCACTTTAATATTAGGAGGGCAGGTGAACAATGAATGCCTTTTGATAGTCAGTGAAAACAACGACAGCAGTAATAAAGTAGGATCCAGTCGGCATTTATATAGACAGTCACAGAGGGAGATGAAGAAAGTGATGTTGGAATTCGTTTTTTTTTACCAAGGTGTTAGACACAAATGGGGGATGTAATAAAAGCCGGTAACGTAAAAAATATTCTGAATGCGAAAAGTTATGCCTTTGTGCTAACAAATTTGTCTTTGTGTGAATGCATATGCAAATTAGGGGCGGAGAGGGAAATCGTGTGACTTTTTGTCACAAAACAAGTTAAAAATGTTTTCCCCTTCCCATCCCTAATTTGCATATGCAAATTAGGATTCAGTTCGGTATTCGGCCGAATCCTTCGTGAAGGATTTGGGGGTTCGGCTGAATCCAAAATAGTGGATTCGGTGCATCCCTGCTGACAACTTCCTTGACTAACTGGTGGTCAGAATGGTCAGAAACTGACCAGCAGGTGGTGATGTTGTAACAAAATTCATTCGTAATAACAGTACATGTATCCCTTAATATCTTGGAATAATAAAAAAATAATTAAATAATCAATGAACATCGCAAAAGTTTCATAAAATAGCACCCTTATCAATTTTACATCTACTTATTTTAAAGGTTTACTTATCCTTTAACACTAAGGGGCAAATTCACTAAGCGCCGAAGCGCCGAATGCTACCGTCAATTCGCTAGCGTCGGGCATTTTCGTTACTTCGCAAATTCACTAACAGACGCTGGCGTAATTTCGCTAGTGTAACTTCGCACCCTTACGACTGGCGAATTTGCGCAACGAACGAAACTACGCAAATTCACTAACGCGCGCATTGTTCTGAACGCCACCTTTTACGCTAGACTTCCTTAGCCACCTCAGACCAGGCGAAGCGCAATAGAGTAGATAGGGATTGCTTCAAAAAAAGTTCAAATTTTTTCTAAGTCCCAAAAAACGCTGGCGTGTTTTCTATATTATGGGTGATAGGCTGAAAAAGATCGAATTTTTTTTGGGGCTCCCCTCCTTCCCCCCTACATTTCCTGACTCATGGCAACTTACCTATACAGTGGGCACATGTGTAGGGCAAAATAAAATTTTTATTTGATGTTTTGAAGGTTTTCTAGGCATTTGTAGTGCTGATACCTATTCCTCCATTGAAATTTGAATTTGGCGCCGTATGCAAATTAACCATCGCTAGCGAAACTTCGCTTCGCTTGCCGAATTAACGCTAGCGCAACTTCGCAAACTTACGCTACCCCTGTGCGCAACTTTGGATTTTAGTGAATTTGCGGAGCGCTGGCGAAACTACGCCTGGCGAAGTGTGGCGAAGTGCGGCGAATTTGCGCCTGGCGCAACTACGATTCTTAGTGAATTTGCCCCTAAACCCCCAATGAGAAAAGCCCTATCCACTAACTCCTCCCCATAGTCCCCCTCCCTGCTTGCTCCCCGTATAGCACATTAGTGCAAAAAGTGTCCCAAATGTCAATCCCACTCTTTTAATGCAGAGTGGTGCAGCGGAGCTCCATGGCACCATCTTCCTCTTTCTTTGAATCCTCTTCCTTCCCTTCGGCAATTTACAGCTCATGTGCAGTTGGCGTTAATACCAGACTGGCTCCAACTGCGAATGCGCCAAATAGCTCAGTGTCAGCGGTCCCTTTCCAAAGAAAGTCGAAGATGGAACCCTGGAGCTCTGCGCTTGAAGTGAGATTGACATTTGGGGCACTTTTTATACTAATGCACTATGCGGGTAGGAAGCAGGCAGGGGGGACTATAGGGGGTAGTGGATGGGGCTTTTCTCATTGGGGGGTTTAGCTCTCTTTTAAAGTTACCAGTGGTGGCTTTTTCCTTCTCCTGGTAACTCGCCTTTCACTGCCACCTGATGCAAGGTTCTCACCTTACCTTATGGCAGGAGCAGCCTTGGTTTTAGTTCTCCTTTGAGGACAATGTGTGGCATCAAATTTTTCTGCCATGTGAGAAAATTCGCTTTGTGTCATTTACTGTATCACCACGTTTGTATAAAACGACGCAGCTAACAAATTTGGTTCCCTATGTCCAGCAGAAAAAGTAGAAATGTCCCTACCCTGGGAGGGACAATAAGTTTGTGGTAGAAATTGGGTTTGGTTTTGAAGATATTCAGAGCAATTCTTAACTTAGTAAGAGAGGAATGGACTTTTATGCAACTTCAGGTGGCAACAATTAATGGAGGGAGATAGTACTATGAGTAAGTGTAATGGAAAGCTGTTGATTCTGGGAGGCACATGAAGTTGATGTTCAAGAGAACAAATTAAGAGGTGTATGTGGTGTTGAAGAATGTGGGCCTGACATTAAGCATCTTTCAAATCTAACAGTTGCAGACATATTGGTGTTAGGACCCAGCACCCTCACTTAGACCTCAATTTAAAGACATTACAGAATCATGAGAGGCGATGGTTATCTGAGATTTCAGTTAACGAAAGAAAGTTCAAGTATTGCTTATAGAAAAACATATAGAAAAACAACTTATTAGAACCTCTTTTAACTTAGGTGCTGGCACAAAAGTTAGCCACACGATTTAAGGATTAAGGGTTTATTCATTGTGTCAAGTGATTGGTCATCTTAAGGCTACACACTTGTGCTTGCATTCGAACTATTTTCATAGCAATGAGAAAAAAATTGTGTGGACATTGTGTTCTTTCTAAGACTTTGGGCTGTGTGCCCTAGAGGGACTGCATCATCATTATCATTATTATTTATTTGGGACCAATAATATCTCTCTTTCAAATTTCTACTTAATATGGACAAAAATAGCTTTGCCCAAATATTGATGAATAGCAATAATGTAATCAAGAGTTGAGACGTGCTGAAAGCTATAGTCTATCAACATCAAGATTTTTAAACTAAACTCAGTTAAAAATTTTACCCTACACTCCAGAGACAGAGGCCCACTTTATTCAAGAGGATCCTTTAATAGGAGACCTGTCAACCCTTTGTATATGGGGGTTCTCTGTTCTGTGTTCATCAAGTGTTGCTACTCCATGGTTCCAACTGCAGGATGAGCCAATAGGTGCAGCAGACATGCGCCTAAAGAATCACACACAGGTGTCATTGGCAAGCACTGGAGTTGATAAAATGCACCTGCTAAAAATCTTAAGCTCAATGGGGTCCAGTTCAGCAAACACACAAGTACATTTCCATGGTTTTGGCAATTCAGACATAAAAAATCCATGTGCGCCTACAATTACACACAAGAATGGAAATGTGGAAATGCAGCATTGTGCTTAAAAAACATGTTGACTTGCATCCAACATTGCACTTTGAACACTGCTATTGATGGAGCTCTGTGTGCCTAATCTATAGGCAGAGCAAGAGTTTACTGGTATGGCGTAACTTAAACCAAGCACACTAAATATACGTTGAACTCCTTAATTAGAGAAACATTCAAAGTAGGTAATATAGTGATGCATCCAAATCATTGCTGCCCTGATGCACATGCATGTGTCTTCTGTTCATCTGCTCAGCCCACTAAAATTCTCACACTAGATGATTATCTATTGAATGTAAAGAAGCTTCTATCATGTTACATGTTTTTATAGGTCTCCCTTAAAAAACAAACACATATTAAATCCATATTCTTCAGGGCTGATAAATGATTCGTTCCTATGAGCAGTGAATTCTGCTGAAATTGGAGCTACACAGATAAATAATTTAAAGGAAGGGTAGCATTGACCAGGCTAGGAAAGCAGTAATGTGAGGATTAGGTTAGGCATAAGACATTGTATCTAAGCTGAGGGGTTATAAACAAGGGTCATCCGGAAGTTGGTCCACTTTTTGTTGAGCTTCTTGGGAGCAGCATCCAACCCTCCCTCCCTCTTTTCCTTACCAAGGGGTCAGTTTGTTATTGGGAAGAGTTTTAGGGTACAGCCATACTTGTCACAGCAGTGGCCTGCAGGGGGGATGCTTGCTAGTGTTGGAAGGGACTGGTGTTCTCCTGATTGATGGAGTTCATTTTTAACCTTCTTGGGTATTGGTCCCGTGAGATAAGGAGCTTTGGAGTGAGGCTTGCCTTGCCTTCACTTGCCCAACCAAGCCCAGCGGCACTGAGTGGACTGCACACTTTTGTTGTGTGATTTAATATTTGTAGAATACATCTTTCACTGCTTTCACCTTTCAAGAATTCCAGTAGTGTTGGTTATATGAATTGCAAGTTATTGTGTTATAGCTTAATAGGTTTATAATGTTGCGGCCTTTATAAATCCATCTAGGACTGGCAGAGTGTTTTTTTAAAAGGAATCTTCTGGGTGAGTGGGTATGGTTGGTCTACTTTCGGTAATTTAGTAGGACCACCAGCCTTGACACTGCCTTGGTCAATCAGTGTAGTCTGCCTTATGCTTATCACAACTGTTGATTTCTACAGAAATAAGGTAAATAATCCTTAAAGGGCATGTAAAGTCTAAAATAGAATAAGGCTAGAAATGCTGTATTTTGTAAACTAAATATAAACATGAACTTACTGCACCACAAGCCTAATCAAACAAATAATTTATGCTTTCAAAGTTGGCTACAGGGGGTCACTATCTTGTAACTTTGTTAAACATCTTTGCAAGACTAAGACTGTGCACATGCTCAGTGTGGTCTGGGCTGCTTAGGGATCATCATAAACAAAGCTGCTTGAGTTCTGCATGGCTGAGAAGTAAGGCGGGGGCTCCCCCTGCTGTTCATAAGTATGATTATTTCCCTGCTCAGCAGTTAGGGATCATCTGACAATTCCTATCCACAGCAGTAAATGAAGGGAGAATTTCACTGCATACTGTCAGGTTTCTTATAAAAACGGTACAGATTTTTTTAATTAAAGTATATTGGAGATAGGTTTCTTTTTCATTAAAGAAAGTAAAAATTAGATTTTATTTTTTTGCCTTTACATGCCCTTTAAGGGCAAGAGCACAAGATTGCCAGCTCTAATTTATTGGGCAGATTTTGCATGGAAGACAAGCCACTGGCAATTTCATATGAATGGGGAGCGCTCCTCACACTATAAATCCCTGGATGGATTTTTTAACCAACCAGCTGGCCCCACATTTCTTAATGTATCAAACTAAATGCTGCCCCAACATAAATATGCATGATCTAGTAACTGCATCAATTGTGAACCAAAAATTGTCACTTTCAGCTTTTCAGAACTCCAGAAATCCAATGGCTAGAATTGGTTGAACTGGTTGAACACTGAAAAATGTGCTGATATTCAGTAAATTCGGATTTGCTGTATCCCTAAAATCTAGTGTCCCTGGGTTAAATCCTAATAAATTAACCACAACTCCCTAGACCTTGATACGGACCTCTAAGTATTATCAATAGGCGTTCTCTCCTCTACTCAATCCTTCCCTGCCTTCCCCTTTTCTTTTGTTTCTATCTTCAGTAGTAGCACCACAGGCAAGGTTGCACTACCAGAGCCTCTATGTAAGAAGCATATGGCAGAAGATCACTGGCTCATGCAAGTAATCTGGCAGCAAGACCAGCCCATGTAGAGTTCTAGTCTGTCTAGATTGTGCTCTGTACATGCTTTTAATCAATCTACCGTAGATAACTGCCCCACACTTGTGTGTTATCAGCTTTCACCTCTCGCACTAAATTCATAATCAGTCATAATATTGGTTTTGGTCTGTAGCAAAGATAGATGTCACAATTTGTAATATCAGCTCAGGCTAAAGGTAGATTACACAGCCAAACACAGGTTTAAAGGATATGTAAAGTCTACATTTTCCTACCATATATATAAGTTGGGCACATCTTCCCCACCCAAGCCACATCATTTGTACTACATATACCCCCTCCATTTACTGGCGCCATCACATTTTCCTGAAACAAATAGCAGCTTTAACCCCGCCGCCATTTTCCCTCTGACACATCATCAGTAACATTTAACATGTAGGCTGTAAAGTTCATGTAATGCAGAATGCAGGTTACACAGGCACAATATACTTTGATACAAAGTTCTGCTGGGGTTGACTGTAATGGTTAAGCTGAGCTGAGAAAAAAACTGGATCAGAGAGCTACAGTTTCTATGGGACCAGCAATGCAATCTCTTCATTGGCTGTTAGACTGGAGGGTGTGTTTAGTGATGTTAGCTGAGAAGAACTGAGCATGCTCATAAGTCAACAGCCAAAGCAATTTCCCGAGGGAGGTGGCAGAGAGGGTTAGAGTAGTAGAAGGAATTCTAAGTGATTAAGGGGATGCTGCAGCCTTACTGTTAGCTTTTTAACAACCAGAGTGGCAGTTATCTAAAGATTTTAAAGAGGCTGTTCACTGATTCATTTTTTGTGGGGGGGTTTACATGTCCTTTAAATCAAGTTGTGCACAAAATGATAAACTCAAGTTTAGCCGCTGAACAATTATTTATATTACATAGAACATTGTTACCTCCAAAGGTACTGTACATTTTGCAAATTTTGCATCTGGAAAAGCACTTTTCGTTTGCACCCAACTGTTTTATAATTGCTGGTTGTCCTTCACAGAGTTGCAAGTGGCCAAAACTTTACAATATACATTCATTACAAATGCTCTATGGTTTTTAAGTTATGTGCATATGTATTGCTATTGAAAGCAGTGTCTGTCCCTTTCTATTCTCTGCCTTGATGGCTCACTGTTGATACAATGTAAGACAAGGCAGCTGATTAACAGACCTGACTTTGCAGGGGAAATACATCTTTTTTGTTTAAGAAATAACAACCAGGAGTTAAGCAAATGCTGCTTTCTATAGCAATTGTTTTTACAAACAACTTAAAAAGCACTGACAATTTATAATAAATATTTATTGGAAAGATGCTTAGAATTTTGTCGATTCATGAAACTTTTTGCCACTCGCAGGGAATCAGTAGCAAGAGAACATTTTGCTCATCCCTAGTCAGTTCTTTCATAGTTGGACAATGGCTAAAGACTAGTGATGGGCGAATCTGTCCCGAAAAATTTGCAAAGCGCATTGAAATCAATGGGTGTCAAAATTATTTCGACGCGCAACAATTTTGATGTAAGCGACAATTTTTATACATGCAACTATTATGTCCAAATGCATGTCCATGGGCGTCCAAATGTTTCACCAGCAAATTTTCACTGCAGTTTCATGAATTATTTTGTGGGCGTCGAAATTCGGAAATTCACCGTTACTCTATGCCTGGCAAATTTACAAGTATGAGGGTAATGAACTGTCCTTACAGCAGTAATATATATATCCTTTATTCATAGGATAGTGTCACGAACACGGTACTTCCAACCGCACGTGACTTTAGGTATGGCTATCAGGGGTCACTCACTCAGTCTCTCCCCCACCTTGCACACAGGTTAGACTAACACTAAAGCACCCCAAACACCAACCAACACCCACAAAACTCATTCGCTGCCACCATCTATCATTCACAGGCGATAGAAACCTAATGTGACTATTCCCCTGTTCTCTCTAACAGGTAATAATTCACAATACACCTACTGATTCAACAAGTACTTCAGTATGCAGAGGGTTAAGGCTCAACTCTTTCAGGCTAGGTTCGTTTAGAGCACCAAAGACAATCTTATTAAATTCTCTTTAATATTATAAAAGGTATAACAGTGCAAAATACAAAAAGATGTTACAAAAGAGACATACATTCAATAATACAATTACAAACAGTTGTAAAATAAAAGGGAAAACATGGAAAACCTATACTTAACTCCAAAGATATAGAATTCCTGGTCCTGGAGGCAAGGGGAAACAAATGGAATAACTTCCAATCGCAATTGGTCCTCCAAAGTAAATCCAAAGTTTAGTCAGAACAGCTGACTATTTATTAGTGATTTCAGGGCATCAGGTAACTGCACACTCCCCCCTCTCTCAGGAATGTAAGGGGGCGTGGCCTAGCAGGACACTGATTGAGTTTTTATGACCTCCTGTGAGTAGGAACTGGACCAAGAATATAATGACCATAACTCTCCATTGGAACATAGGAGAGAGATGATTTTATATTCATTGGTTATTAATTCTCTCAGGGATTCCATAGATACTAAACATCAATACTGTGTGACCTGCCCCTGCCCAGATATTCACATCTAATATACAGAGTACCAAACCTACTCATGTTTGGACTCGTTGGAAAGATGAAATAGCCTTGAACCCATCATCAAGTTGTTATACTGTTGGTACAACAGGTATGGGTTCTGTAAGGATAAATATATTCGAGCATACCTTATATGTAACCTTTATTTCACCTTTGAGGGTCTTGCTGGGAACTTTAGGTTCTCACTCCTTGGGCTTCCCCCTCCCCATGGAATGGCTCTTATCAGCCAGGGCATGGAGGAGGGCATTACAGCTCTGACCCCTCTGACCATAGTGAAAAGAGGCCTGTTATGTGTCTGATTTAGATGTTGGCAGAAATATTTCTCATGATACCTTGGCCTGTTTTATTAACTATTACAGGTCTGTATCATGACAGATAGTTTTTTAATTTGTTTGCAATAAAGCAATAAAGGAGGATTTGTATAAAGTGGCATCACTGCACCGACAAAGTCAATTTTCTAACTATCAGTGACTCTGCAAAAACACTGAAACACTTTAGACAATTTAAACAATTTCGATTTTGAATGGGCACATTTACATTTATATTTATCAGACATCAAAGTAGAAGCATATAGGTTTAAGCCAAATTTTATATATATATATATATATATATATATATATATATATATATATATATATATATATATATATAGACAAATACAAAATTCCTCTGCACTCAACCCATTATCAATATATTTAAGACAGAGACATTTTGTGCATACTGCTACTGAAAAATGCCTTACCCTTTAAACAAAACAGGGATTGTTTGTCCATATATTGCAATATATTTAAGCTGGCCAACTACGTCAAAGTCATCCCATATCTGGCCAGTCCTATGCTCAATTTTCATTTGATTCATTAAGAATTCTATGGTTTCATTATACATTTTATAAAAGGGACGAATACGTTTTACCTGCAACTTACTAGCTGCTTTCAAAGTAAAACTCCCAAACTTGGCTGCCCTTTTATTAGACACCAGTGGGATCACCTGACTATAGTTGGAGGGGGTGGGAGCTACAACATGGAGCTGGTCACTGCTCTTGTAGAACTATAACAAACAAGGGAAAGTTGTGCTCACCACTAGTTTTTAAAATCATTAGGCGGGGGTGCAATGAGGGTGTGACCACAAAATACATATAGACAAATACATTTATATTTATCAGACATCAAAGTAGAAGCATATAGGTTTAAGCCAAATTATATATATATATATATATATATATATATATATATATATATATATATATATATATATATATATATATATATATATATATATATATATATATATATATATATATATATATATATATATATATACACACACACATACAGGTATGGGACTTGTTATCCAGAGTGCTCGGGGGCTGGGGTTTTCTGATAATGGATCTTTCTGAAAATTTCATACCTTAAGTCTACTAGAAAATCATGTAAACATTAAATAAACCCAATAGGCTGGTTTTGCTTCCAGTAAGGATTACTTATATCTTAGTTTGGATCAAGTACAAGGTGCTGCTTTATTATTACAGAGAAAAAGGAAATCATTTTTTAAAATTTTGATTTTTTGGATAAAATGGAGTCTATGGGAGACAGTCTTTCCGTAATTCGGAGCTTTCTGGATAACCTATCCCATAACTGTATATAGATAGATCTATAGATAACATATATATAACATTAATTTGTGGCCGCAAAGCTGAAATAAGAAATAGAACTACTCTATACAATGCCATCTGACAACTGTCTGCAATAGTATTTTTTATTTTAAATATTGCATTTTGGAATTTCAGCTTTTATCAGCATGCATATATACTGCTTTCTTTTAATAACAGTTTTACAGCAAGCACAGAGAATAACAAAAAGCCTATCAATGTGCTGCTGCCACCAACCTGTGAAATAAGGAAACAGAAAGCGAAAGAAATTGGAAAAAGAAAGGCAAACTCTCCTTTTCATGGCAGACCTACAGGTATTGGACCAGTTAACCAGAATTCTCAGGACCTGGCATTTTCTGGATAAAAGATCTTTCCATAATTTGTATCTTCATATCCTCAAAATATGAATGTACATTAAGGCAGTTATTTACTAAACTCAAAATGCCAAAAACCCGAAAGATTCATGTTTTTTAGTATAAAATCTGAATTTTTTGTGGGAAAAAAATCCTGAATTTTTCAGAATTTATACCCAGAGGATGGAAAAAGTCCAAATCCGAAAATCGGACCTGCCAAGGTTGCATATAAGTCAATGGGAGATCGGCGCTGGATTTCGTGCAATAATCCAAAGTCTTCGAGCAAAAATTCATATTTTTCAGGTGGAAATTCCGAAAAATATGTAAAATTTTTATTTTTCACGATTATTTTGCATTTTTTCCTGCAACCAAAATTTTCAGGAAAGTGTATTAATAAATAAAGCGAAAAAAAACTGTGCGGATTTGGTCTGAGTTTTTTTCAGAAAATATCGTGATAAATAACCCCCTGTATGTTACCTATTGCATGTTGATCATTTTTCACTGATAGTTCTGCTTTTGTAAGTAATTGTTACTTGAAGTTCCTAAACCTGACTCTTTCCCTTGAGGAGCAGAATAGCGAGGCAAACTTAATGTCAGGAACAAGCCAGGGTCAGAACCAAGAAGTCACACAGGGGTCAGGAGCAGGATTAAAAGGAACCGCAAGCACAAGGATCAGAAGCTGATGCCTCTCATGCACTCAGGCTTAAGACTTGTGTGTAGGGATGTCGCGGACTGTTCGCCCGCGAACTAATTCGCGCGAACATCGACTATTCGCGTCCGCCGAATGTTCGCGAACGTCGCGCGACGTTCGCCAATTTGGGTTCGTCTTAGCTGGCGCTTATTTTTGACCTCTCACCCCAGACCAGCAGATACATGGCAGCCAATCAGGAAGCTCTCCCTCCTGGACCACCCCCACACCCCCTGGACCACTCCCCTTCCATATATAAACTGAAGCCCTGCAGCGTTTTTTCATTCTGCCTGTGTGTGCTTGGAAGAGCTAGTGTAGGGAGAGAGCTGTTGAGTGATTTGAGGGACAGTTGATAGTAACTTTGCTGGCTAGTAATCTACTTGATACTGCTCTGTATTGTAGGGACAGAACTCTGCAGGGATTTGAGGGACATTTTAGGTTAGGTAGCTTTGCTGGCTAGTAATCTACCTACTACTGCAGTGCTCTGTATGTAGCTGCTGTGGTCACTGCTTCTGATCTCATCTGCTGACTGCTGCCTGTAACCCAATAGTCCTTGTAAGGACTGCTTTTATTTTATTTTTTGTTTTTTTACTTTGCTACTATAAGAGCCCAGTGCTATTAGTCTAGCTGTGTTGGGGAGTGGGACTGGTGTGCTGCTCCTAGTAGTTCAGCACCAACCAGAGTAATTTTTTTTTTTAATATACATATATATATTTTTTTATTTTACTTATCTTACTGTTCTTTAACGTGTCCAGTGCTGTTTGCTGTTCTTCATAGTAGTGCACCAATAGTAGTGCACTTGCAGGCATTGTTTGCCCAGTGTGTTCTTCAAACAACTGCCACCTAGCTGTGTGAGCTTGTTCACATTCTGTCTAAATATCAATAATAATACCGTCTCCAGAAACACCACCTGAGTGACGTTTTCCAAGCAGCAATAATATATTCCGTATCCACTGCTGTAGTGTATACGTTGACCTTGCAGACATTGTTTGCCCAGTGTGTTCTTCAAACAACTGCCGCCTAGCTGTGTGAGCTTTTTCACATTCTGTCTAAATATCAATAATAATACCGTCTCCAGAAACACCACCTGAGTGACGTTTTCCAAGCAGCAATAATATATTCCGTATCCACTGCTGTAGTGTATACGTTGACCTTGCAGACATTGTTTGCCCAGTGTGTTCTTCAAACAACTGCCACCTAGCTGTGTGAGCTTGTTCACATTCTGTCTAAATATCAATAATAATACCGTCTCCAGAAACACCACCTGAGTGACGTAGTGTGATTTCTGCCCTTTACAGCACAAAACGCAGCGCTGTGTCAACAATGTATTTTTCAGATACATTTTTGCCCTTGATCCCCCTCTGGCATGCCACTGTCCAGGTCGTTGCACCCTTTAAACAACTTTAAAATCATTTTTCTGGCCAGAAATGTCTTTTCTAGCTTTTAAAATTCGCCTTCCCATTGAAGTCTATGGGGTTTGCGACGTTCGCGAACAGGGATGGGCGAATTTTTTCGCCTAGTTTCGCCGGAAAAATGACGCCCATAGACTTGTATGGCGGCGTGCGTCAAAAAAAAGACGCGCGTCAAAACAGTTTCGCCGTGCGACAAAATTTTTTTGGCGCTCATAGACTTTAATGGGCGTCTGCGACATTTCGCCGGCGGCGAATTTTTGGCGAAGCGAAACGGGTCAAATTCGCCCATCCCTATTCGCGAACCGTTCGCATTTTTGACGCAAGTTCGCGAATATGTTCGCGAACATTTTTTCCGACGTTCGCTACATCCCTACTTGTGTGATACATTTTATGACAAGCCAGTATCAGCTATTAAGATGAAAGGTTTTTTTTATCAAAATCCATATTTATCTGTTTTTCTAAAATAAAAAAGTCTGACCAAACTAGAATCCCTGATTTGACCTTATTTATTATTAAAATTGCATGATTTAATCGGATTGGGAGGAAACTCGATACAATCGAGCAAAAATCCGAATCGTACGTTTTTTTCTGACTTTTTTCCCGAATCTCTTGATTTTTTCTGTCTTTTTCATGAAAAGTGATATTTTTCGGATTTTTGCCCAAAAAGCCCAAAGTATTCGGATTTTTGGGGCTAGCTCCAGTGCAGAAACTTCCAAATAGGATAGGCAGGGCTGTATTTAGATCCGATGCTGCCCTAGGCACTGTACATAAACACGCCCCCTACGGAGTGTGCGTGATGTCAGCGTGTCATGAGAGTGACCTCACACACAGGGACTTGCCAGAAGTGATGTCGAAAAAGGCGTGCAAGCGTGACATCACTTCCGCCAACCAGCCCACCCCCTGCCCCTCTCCCCCAAGTTTACCGGATTTCCTATGGAAAGATTTTTTTTTTAAATTTAAAACATACATTTATAGGCACCCGAGGGCCATCTGGTACCTTAATATAAATATGCCCCTGTGGATTGGGACCTCTTCCATGGACTTATATATAACCTTGGCAGTTCTTTTTTTTTCCTTTCTCTGGGTATAATAAATCTCCAAAAATGTGAGGGTTTTTTTTCACTAAAAATTCGGATTTTATAGTAAAAATAAAACAACAATATCAGAGGTTTTTTTTAGAGATCAGTCTTTAATAAATGACCCTTGAAGGATCAGGGTAACCCATTGCCACCCAGTAGATAGCCAACTAATTAATAGTTTTGATTTGTATTTTGAGCTCGGTATTATAAACACATTAGTCATCATTTATAAAACTGTGACATTGCTTATTTTAGATGAAGGGGGAAAGGAAATACTGTACAAAGGGTACATATACATATGATAGAAGTATGCTGGCACTGGTGTTATATAGTAATGGAAAGTAGGTCAAATAAAATGACTTCTTCATCACTGTTGCTGACCTTTAGAATCCTTATACTGGAAACCTCAGGTAGATGCTTGTAACCTAAGTCCCTATCCAAAATGTAATCCCTTCACTACTAATCAATAACTAAGTCATTATCACATATTAGAGCCCAGACTCCCCAGCAGATATTCACCCTCGTCAGCAGATGGAGGCCAATGAGAAAAAGCCAGGAGATAACCACTTACTATATATAACAGGCCCTTGATAAAGCTCGCAGGTAAGTGAGTAAAATGCTTGATTTTAGCTTGATCAGGCAGGGCATCAGAACTCTCGCTAAAAATTGGGGGCACCTACAATATCTCTGTCCATGAATGAAATTTGGGTGGTGGGGTGGTATGTTGTAATGGGAGGGTTTGGAGGAAAACACCATTGGCCTTGATAGTGATATTTCTTCAGCCATTAGTATATTTCTTTTCCTTTTTGCCTCATTTGTGATTTAAGAGGCTTTCGGTACACCCATAATCTGGTACTGTACTGAGGCACATGGAGAATCCAGACCCCTGTTTTTGTGGGACATAATTAGTTTTAATATATTTAATAAAAGTAATGTTTTATTTATTAATTTAGTTCTCACTGGTAAGTCAGCGTCAAAGATTATGCAGGCGCAATAAGTCATTCTTTTCCTAACCCTTGACCTTACACACCATATTTCTCATCCACGTGAAAGGTGCTCCCCGCCTTACAGTTTTTGATCCAGTTTACTATATGAAACAAACAAAAGTTGTAACTATCTGAGTGACACTTTTATGTCTCAATCGCAGCCATATATAAACTGGTCTCCATGCAGGTGTTTGGTTGTGCTTTATGGTGGAAATTGTATCAATCTTTCTTTGGTTTAAGCCATGCAAGGAGATAAGTAGCTGCTATCTATTGCTTGGAGATCTTGGTTCTCTTTTTTCACTGGGGCAATCAATCTTTTAAGCCTGGCTTTATTTTTTCTGGGTTTGGGACTCAAAATGATTGTTTATAATAAATGATGCACCTCATTTAATCACTTTTGACTATTGCAGGAGAAATTTCTCTTTATTAAAAGTATCATGTATACCCACCATAAACAGTGTAGTGACTTAATTTTGTGTCCCTACCCTCACTGATATAAAAATTAATATTTGGCTTTTTGCTGCTTTTATATCCACATATCCTGTAACGAAGACTGTAACATAGGGCTTGTATCTCATATTCATAGTTTTATTTAGCCCTAGAGAAACAAAGATGAGAAAACCTTTTTTTCATTTGGTTTAGTCTTTTTCAGAATTCATATATTCTGCCCTTAAATCCAGTGGATATAAAATTCATTTTCTGGAATTCAGAAAGGTCTATAAAGCATTTCCTTCTTACTATGTAACCTCCATGAGTTAAGCCAGGTATATTTTCTATGTCATCCATTAGTCAGATACTGTATATCAAGCAACGTCTTTTAATCTCCATCTTGTATTTTTATTTTGTGTTCTTTCTTTAATTTTTTTTTGGAATTGGCCATGCATCCTTATGACAACCACAAACAGTGAACATTTAATTATATCCCTAATGCTTAGCATAGTTTGGTTATACATTTTGCATCTTATGGAAGAATATTTTGAATTTTCATTATTTTATTTTCATTTTTCCTTGAATGTGAATTATACAACAAAAGTTCTCTTTTTCTTACAAAGTAGGGTAAAAAGGAAATAAAAAATCAAAGTTTCAATATTTTGAAATCATTACTGTTTTTGTCTGTCATAATAAAAGAGTACCTGGTACTTAATGGTAACTAAACTGCATAATCCATATTGGTGACAGATTAGAAAAAAAACTGTGGAAACTTCACCAAATGTGTTGGAATCATTGGCCATTTTTTGTCTACATTTTTTTTTTTATTACATTGTAGTGAATGATCATTTTTTTCCTTCCATGAAAAACAGGATGTTTTGTTGAAGAATGCATGGGAAAATCTGCAAAACCAGAAATTTTACTTTCATAAATCAGCCAACAAATATTAGCACATCCCTAGTGACAAAACAGTGTAATTAGGTTTTTTTAAACGTTTACAATTTTTAGCAGACTTAAGTTATGGTGGCTCAAATTAAAGAATGACCCCTTATATGGAAACTAAAGGTCCCGTGCACTCCAGATAATAATCCCATATCTGCTTTGAATTTGCATGACGCTATTGCTCACCAATGAGCAAGTTGATCTAATCAGAAGAAATATCTAAAACTGAACTATTTTAAAGTTCCCTTTCTTGAAATTTCATGCACTTACCCTCTATATTCCCTTACTAACGTCATACTGTCTTACTTGGAAATAATGTTCCCTCTAATCTAAGGTGACCAGATTTTTGGAAAGAAATCCGGGGACAGGGCAGAATACACGGAGTGTGCCGCAACAAAAGTTTTAGACCACGCCCACTTTGTAGGACACCTCCCACTAACCATTCCCCATTTTACAAATACACCCTCTGTGAATATAGTGAATAAAGTACCCCCTCTTGTAAAATATAAGGATATTATAAGTTACCAAGGAGTTTCATGACCATATAAAAACACGAGGCCGAAGGCCGAGTGTTTTTATACAGGTCATGGAACGCCGAGGTAACTTCTAATATCCTCATATTTTACAACTGGGGGTACTTTATTTATTATAATACACAAATTTTAGTGAGTCATGTGAAAGAAATGACATCACTACTCACCGTTTATAACTGATGACATCACTACTCACCGTTTATAAGGATATAATTGACAGGATATTCATGTCTTTTGTGTATTATATATTAATTAACGTGTATTAATGGCAATTCTGTTTATAATGCCTCCAAAACTCACTGCAGGATGGCACAAAGGAAATATTGCTAATTAAAAGTAAGAAAAGTGTTAATGGAGGCACAATGGGAGAAACTAGGTGAACCAGCTAAAATGATTCAATAAAAGAGCATTGATAAGGGAATAGTGGGGGGAGTGAAACTCAGTGAACAAACAGAGAAAATAAATACAACCTTACCAGCATTCTCTGCCTGCCACTGATCATCTGGGAGGAGGGGGGAGAGGGGGAATTTGCAGCATAGGTAACATGATCCTGACTGATCAGTCAGCCGAGTCCACCGGAGGTTTGCATAGCTGCGCCTTTCCTATTCAGTCTCCTTGTGATGTCATCAAGCTGCTGCCTGCTTCCTGCTTGCTCTCTCCTGCGCCCCCTGTCTGTAGAGTTATGCAGTGTGGGCCCTGATCAGCTGCTTCACGGGGCAATTTCTTACAGGGACAAAGTCCTGAAGGGGGGCCTGTCCCCATGAGATGGGGATGAATGGTAAGCTTACTCTAATCCCTACTTGGCTATTTGCGCACAGTCTGGCAGGCCATGAAAAATACAGGAGCGGCACATGCAGAGGTTTGAATGGTTAAAGACAACCCAAAGATCACCTCCAAAGACTTGCAAAAATAGCTTGCTGCAGATGGTGTATCTGTACATAATTCTACCATTCAGAGAAATTTGCATAAAGAACATCTGTATGGCAGGGTGATGAGAAAGAAGCACTTTCTGCACCACAAACAGTCGTTTGTTGTATGCAAAAGCTCATTTAGACAAACCACAGTCATTTTGGAACAAAGTGCTTTGGACTGATGAGACAAAAATCTAGTTATTTGGTCATAACAAAAAGCGCTTTGCATGGCGGAAGAAGAACACTGAATTCCAAGAAAAACTACATACTGTCAAATTTGGTGGAGGTTCCATCATGCTGTGGGTCTGTGTGGCTAGTTCAGGGACTGGAGCCCTTGTTAAAGGAGAATTCAACCCTAACGTTAAAAAACCCTACTCCCCTACCCTACATAGCCCCCCTCCCTCCTCCCCCCAGCCTAAGTGTTACCTCGGCCGAATGCCCCTAATGTATAGGATGATTTGAAGCAAGCTGCCCATGCTCAGAAGCCATTAAATTTACCTGAACTGGAGAGATTTTGTTTCGACGATTGGTCAAAAATACCGCTCATCAAAGCCTATAGGAGGCGTCTAGAGGCTGTTACATTTGCAAAAGGAGGCTCAACTAAGTATTGATGTAATATCTCTGTTGGGGTACCTACATTTATGCACCTGTCTAATTTTGGTATGATGCATATTGCATATTTTCTTTAATGTAATTTTCTTTTAGTGACTTAATGTCACTGCTGAAATACTACTTTTTCCAAAAGGCATGTTATATATTAAAAGAAAGTTGCTACTTTGAAAGCTCAGCCAATGATAAACAAAACTCCAAAGAATTAAGAGGGGTTCCCAAACTTTTTCATATGACTGTATAGTATTGCCATTCTATTAGTGACACAAACTCCTTGTTTGCCAGGACAGCACTTGGTATTTTCTGTTTCTTAGCACAATTACTAGCTAGCGGTTTGTAGAATGTGTGTCCCTCTAGAGTTCTAGTTACAGCTGGAAACATACAGTGAAGCCTCCATTTTACATACCATCATTTTTTCGTTTTTCCATATGTTATACCATTTTTTGTGGTCCCACCAATATATAATGTAAAATACATTTCCCTGACTTTACACCATTTGTTCTGGTCCCCTGAAAGATGTAAAATGGGGGTTTTACTGTACATAAAGTAAAGTAACAACAGCAGGTTATAGGCAAAACCCACAGCCAACCTGTACCGATAAGATTGAATAATGAATGTAGTTACACAGCTAGGATACCAGGAAAACTCCCGGTGGGCCCAGGTGTCAGTGGGCCTCCTGCCTCTAACCATTTGGCCTATTTCATGGTCATTCCCTATTTATTTATGGGAAAAAAGAGGCTAAATAATGGAAGAATAGAGTATAGTATGTAGAGATAAAAGACTAGAAGAATAAAGAGGTTGAGTAAAGAGAGGAGTAATAATAGTTTGGAAAGTGGGCCCATGGTTTAAGGTTTCCTGACGGGCCCCTGGTATCCAGTTCGACACTGTGTGGTTCTAAATATTTTTGTAAAAAAAAGAGTTACTTGACACACTAATCCCACCTCTCATGTACTGGATAGTTAAAATGAAAGTGAGATATAAAAAGACACGCAGAGCAGCCTTGGCTTTTTTAATAAGTTGAATGAAAAAGGATGAACTTTCACTCCGTCCTTAAAAACAAAATTGTTTTTGAGTTAATTTATGGTTATGGCTATTTCACTGAGAATGATTTCATCAGCCAATTTATACAACCTATTACAATATTAGCAATATCTCATGAACACTTGTCTCTTGCTCAAACAAAACCAAAATCTCTCTGTGCTTATAGATTCCCCAGTCCCTAAAGCTGAGGGTGATGTCATGGAGCAAGTCCATGCATAACTTGATGAGATCATGAACAATACTGGTTGAGAAAATGAGATAATCTTTTTGAGGTGTGATCTGAAATATAACAAATAAAGATAAGGTATGTGAGAATATACATATATCATATAATTTCATAGATCACAAGATTAGTAAAAAAATATACAAAATATATACAGTATGGTACTGTATTAAAACAAATATTAAAGGAGATGTCAAATTTATCACAGTGTAATATATATTTTTTTAATCATGCTGTGGAACCCCTCTGCTCTGATCTTGTTTCGAATTTGAGGGCCAATGGTTCTTCTTCATAGAAAAAAAACTCTGTAGCTAAAACAATTTCTACCCATGGCATTGGATATTCTGCAGAAATGTTTTACATTCAGATTTGATTTCCTATCTGCCATTAAACAAGGGCACATCAGTCATCTCAAACAAGAGACAGAAATTAAGATTGGTAGTAATTAGTTATTGTAAAAACGATGTGCACAGTTTAATATATATAATTTAATATAGCTTTCGGGAACCTGAAAACTGTTTAGTGACCACTTCGACTGTGGAAGAAGGTTTGCAAATTTTATTGTTTGCGCCAGTGCCAGTGAATGTAATTAAACTTCTTATTAAAAAAGTTATATTTGCTGCAAAAGATTATGACACCTTCAAACACTTCTAAAAAGTGGGCAATTAAAATTCGCAATGCAATAACAGTTTAATGAAGACTATAGTGAAATGCAATTTTTTATTCTTATTTGTGCAACCCGTTTTGCTCTTTGCAATTACATTCCCCTAATAGTCTACTAGGAAATCATGTAAATTTTGAATACATTCAATATGGGTTTTGCTTCCTATAAGATTGATTAATTATATTATAGTTTGTATCAAGTACAAGTTCTGTTTTATTATGACAGAGAAAAAGGAAATCATTTTTAGTCATCTGGATTATTTGGATAAAATGGAGTCTATGGGAAACAACATTTCCATAATTTAGAGATTTTTGGATAATGGCTTTCCGGATAATGGATCCCATACCTGTACATTTGGCTTTCTGAGTGTGTATGCATTTCTTAATTATATGTTATAAATATAACTTCTTAACGAGCAGCATTTAATCAATGCAGATGGAGCTAGCCAAAATAACTTCTTTGCCAATACTAGTCATTTATGAAGAATGTTCTAAGTCTAAGATCTATTTCTATGTGTTAATTTGATTACTATGGCTTATAAAATGGGCTCAGCAGTTAAAAGGGTACTTAATATGATCTTTTAGTATTATGTAGCCAGCAGTATAGCAAGACAAATTGCTATCTTCATTTTTATTTTTTTCACATATTTACAGTTTTATGTTCTGCAGAACATGTCAACTGCTATCCAGACTGAAGGATGACTAGAAGGGAGTCTAAAAAGAGAAGCAAAACAAAAAATTAAGACATTAAAAAATTGTCGTTAAAGGCCATGTAAAAGCAAAAAAATAAAATCAAATTTTTACTTTCTTTAATGAAAAAGAAACCTATCTCCAATATACGTTTATTAAAAAATGCGTACCAAGAAACCTGACTGTATGCAGTTAAATTCTCCCTTCATTTACTGCTGTGGATAGGAATTGTCAGATGGTCCCTAACTGCTCTGCAGGGAAACAATCATACTTATGAACAGCAGGCGGAGCCATGCAGCTTTCTTTGTTTCCCTGTTTGTGTTTGAAAGTTTGTATTAAACAATACAAAAACTATACAATCCACATTAGATTACATGACAACACAGGACCCAGTGCAGTCTGTATATTCTGATTATTAATCAGTCTTGCTGTATCAGCTTCTGGCTTCTGTGCAGTTTTTATAATGTATGATGATCCCTAAGCAGCCCAGACCACACTGAGCATGTGCACAGTCTTGGTCTTGCAAAGATGTATAACAAAGTTACAAGATGGTGTCCCCTGTTGCCAACTTTGAAAGCATAAATCATTTGTTTGATTAGGCGTGTTGTGCAGTAAGTTCATGTTTATGTTTAGTATACAAAATACAGCATTTCTAGCCTTATTATATTTTAGACTTTACTTGCCCTTAAATGAGTTGCTCTACAACATACCGTAGAACTCCCATATCACATTTTTTAGGGATCTGGAAAAAATAATGCAAATTCTGGGAAAATGCAAAAACAGGAAATGTGTTAATGCAATTTATTCTTCAAGTACTCAAAGGATATACTGTAAGCAAAGGAGTCCGTTTTACTTAGAAATACAATATTTATTGTGTTAATGAAAAGGGTATAGCATTGCATCATTAAGGGGGTTATTTATCAAAGTCCCAATTTATCTCAATATTTTCTGAAAAATACTCTGACCAAATCCTCACGTTTTTTTTTGCTTAAAACAATCTGAGTTCCACAATTACATTGACAGACGTATACTGTACATAAGTGTAAAGATGAGTTATTTGGATGCAAAGACTCCACTAATGGAATACTGATGATTGATTTTTCTGAGACCTGAAACAAACAGAATGCTGCATCTTGAGAATTCTCCCAGTACTTCATATTTTGAATGAAACCCTCAAATGCACACATTCTGATGAAGAGCAAGAAGAATTGAATCTGACAATTATATACGTGAATTTCAATCAACAGTCGTGGAAATAAGTGCTAGTCTCAGCCAGATAAACTTACAGCTGGGTGAAAATGAAGTTTTCTGGTAGAACGATATAATTTGCTTGCAGCAGACAAACATGTCCATTTATCATGAAACACAATGATTTATGTAAACAGATTCATAAAGTGGAATTAGATTACTGACTTGTCCTTGAAGACCTATAACTTCTTGTTCAAAATCAGGTCCCTGGTTTTGCAGTGAGTAGCTAAAATTTCCATCATTAATTCAGTGTTCTCGCTGTCAGCCTCTTTAAAACATGGATCATTTCCCTAGTGTTCCTGCAACATCTGTAATTAGAATTTAGCCATATCAGGCGTCGAGCTGAAGGTTATGGAGTGTATACATAGAAGATGTCATTATTGAAAAAAATGCACTACAATAAGGGGGTTATTTATTAGTCTGAATGCCAAAAACTTGAAAACTGAATTTTTTTTTATAAAATCCAAAGTTTTAGTGGAAAAAAACCCCTTGAATTTATCAAGATTTATTATCTTAATATGAAAATCTAGCATCTCCAAACTGCCGAGATTGTATATAATTCAATGGGAGAGGTCTCTATCCTATTTGAAAGTTTCTGTGGTCTGTGCTGGAATTAGCCTGATTTTTACAGCAAAAATCCAGACTTTTCAGGCAAAAGGCCTGAAAAAATCATACAATTCGGGAAAAAAGTTGAACTTTCAACTATCACAAAAATATAATTTAAGCTTCCTCATACTGAAGTAAGAAACTTTCTAAATACGATTGATTAAAAATTCTGAATTGTTTCTGAAATAATCAAGTTTATGTTCACTATGCCTCTCTCAGAATCTGTTTCTCTTCATTTTGTCTTCATGCAGCAGTTGTATGCCAATTACATATTCTAGGCAAAAGGAGCACCCCTTTAAGATATACAGTGTTGGATCATTCATCTGACACCCAACTGCTGAATAAAGAGAAACAGATACTGAGAGAGGAATAGGAAAGATTAATTTGATTATTTCAGAAACAATTCAAAATTTTTAATTGATTGTATTTAGAAAGTTTTTATTTCAGTATGCTGAAGCTAATGTAGGGGATCAGAGAAATCATGCCCCTGTTTTTCTGTGAAAGTATTAAAAGTAGAAAATTTTTATTCAGTAGGCATGTAAAAACAGGTTACAGCAGCAGTTCACCCTGGCTGCCCTCTTAACGCGTTTCGTGGCGTCCTGCCACTTCATCAGAAGCTTCTGATGAAGTGGCAGGACGCCACGAAACGCGTTAAGCGGGCAGCCAGGGTGAACTGCTGCTGTAACCTGTTTTTACATGCCTACTGAATAAAAATTTTCTACTTTTAATACTTTTACTGGACTCTCACGGTGCTCCGCTGTTTTTTCTTTTTTTTTTTTCTTCTTTTTTTTTCTTCTTATCCTTGGGATCCCTTTGACCGCATGGGATGGCGGCTGGCTGTGCAGCACGTTTGAATCTGGTGTCCGGTAAGTGCTCCCACTAAACAATTTTTTTCTGGACCCTGTTTTTCTGTCTGTGACATCATCCAGCCCAGTTACAGGCTGGAGAGCCAGCTGATTGGCTGGGCGCCCCAGTGCATCCTTGGGAGAGAGGATGTGCCTGACTTTGAAGCCATTTGTACAGGGTCTCCAACAGAGTTTAACAGGGGTTGTATGCTGAAACATCCACCCAGAACCAGTTTTTTGTGAGACTGTCCAGTGTAGAGAAACTGCTGCATCACTAAAAGTACAGAGAGAGCCCATCCTGTTCCCTGCCAAGCTGCTAGAGACTCGGAAGGTGAAAGGTGCCACTGGTAAGATTGATCCTGCTGCAGAGCTGCCTGTAATCTCCAGTATGACTGCCTCTGAGAACACCCCGTTGAGTGAGCCACCCAAAGGAGGATACTGGCAAGAATACAAACGTGGGGCCCCAATTTGAGGACAGGTCTTGTGTATTTGCCTGCTATATGGGAGCGGCTGCTAAGTTCCAAAGGGAGAAATACTTTTGGAAAAATGTAACGCTACCTGGGGTAAAAGCTCTGGAGAAGGGACATTCTATTTGAACTGAACTGTGTGGTTATTAACCCCTTCCAGAGGAAGAACAAATAGAAAGATAGGTACAGATAGGTCCCAGTCCCAGTGACCATGTTAAAAAATATATCTACTATTAAAATAATAGGTTTACAGATAAGCGAGAGATTTTAAATTGGCTGATGCAGATTTTCGGCAAAAATCTTCTAGAATTTCAGCATGTGCTTTTTTACTCTGGAAAAAAAGAGGTTGAATTTTGTACAGAAAGTAAAATGCAAGAAATGATTCATTGGTGCATGAAAAAAAAAGTGAGAAAAAAAACCTCTTAATGACTCCAATGCATTTGGGGCATTGACACCACTGCTTTTAACAAAATGTTGCCATTTCGTAAATGTTGCCATTTTTATGCAGAAGCAAAAGTTATACTCATCGCTAAATATTATTCTTTTCATTGCATATTATAACCAATCTATACAGAAATACAAGTGTGTTTTACATTCAATGCAGAAAATCCAATAGTACACCAGAATTCAACACATTTATCATGTACTTATATCACGCTACTTTTACAATCACCATCACCAAAACGCATGTGAAACAGTGCAGAATACCAGAACATTACATACTTCCCCCCATCTATCAGTATTCTTTTTCTTCTTCTGACCCAGATTCTGTGAAAAGAACACAAATGGCATTGGATTTGTTTGTAAAGCTGTGTGCCATGTTGTACTAATCAGAGCTTGGCAGTGACTATTAATAAGATACAGAAGCCAAAATAATGAAAAGGTGGTTATGAAAGAATTTGAAGCATTATGCTGATTACTAAATAATTTTACAGCAATCTGCAGAAGGAAATATTCTACTTCACTGCAATCTTCATGATCCCCCAGGACCAGAAAACCTGTAGTTTGCTAAAAAAGCTTTTGTGTGTGTAAATATGTCAAAACAGAACTGGTTAGAAGAATTATTCAGTTAGTTAAAGAATTATTTTGTGTTTAGTATGGACCTCCTTACTATAGATTTTACTATTATTATTTATTTCCTCTCTCAAGCCACAACAAGTAAATGCCTGTTAATTAACGGTCCAATTTAAGTGGTTTTAGAGGTTTTCGAAACCACTATCAAACTCTATTTCTCTAAAACCACAAATGCCATGAAAGTTATTAAAAGATCTGAATATAAAAAGAACGAAAAAGACAAAAACGCTATTATATATCTCTAAAACCTCTAAAAATTAAAACATTTTGGACATTTACTAATTGAAAAATTACAAAAACCTCTAAAAGTCTTAACTATTAAAAAATGGTCCATAAGGATCAGCTCAGCTCAGTTGAGTTCTATAGGACCTCTACTACTTGGGGTTTTTGTATAAGAGTTTTTTTTGTGGTTTTTACACTTGGGTTTTTAGAAAATTCAGAAAAACCGCAAATTTCTTGAGACTTGGTAAAAAAAAAAAATGAATTCAATTGTTCGTAAATGGGCCCCTTAGTGTCACTTGACTTGTTTAAACACAGACATTCAGGCTATTACAGCTCAAGTCAAAAATTCAAAGATATATTTCCAGTCAATTCTCAAAGTTAAAAAATCACTTTTTATTCATCATAAATATTAAAAAAGTAGGCATACAGACCAACCGATACTCTGCCCATGGGCGGAGTATCGGTTGGTCTGTATGCCTACTTTTTTAATATTTATGATGAATAAAAAGTGATTTTTTAACTTTGAGAATTGACTGGAAATATATCTTTGAATTTTTGAATTGAGTGCCCTTTGGAGTTGGGGGCTATATTCCAGCACTTGGCCCTTTTTGACAGGCCTATATAGACTGCAGCAGTTGAGTAGTAAAGTTTTTTTGGATATTACAGCTCAAGCCCCTTTTGAGGTCAAAAATCTTGTTTGTCCTCTACTTGAAAAATAACAAAGTTAAAGACACATGAAAAAAACTCCAGCTACATTAAATATCTAGGACAGCAGTTTTCACCCCCAGATTTCATCCTACCTGACCTCAAACTGGACCAAGTAACATAGTAATAGTTTATTAGGTTGAAAAAAGACACATGTTACTGTTTCAGGAAAAGAATACCATATTTTCATGGCTCTCTCTGTAAAAAACTACTTCCAAATATTAACTGTAACCTCCTTTCTTCTAATCGGAATGGGTGACCTTGTATCAGCAGGAAGCACCTACTACTAAATAAAGCATCAGAGAGATTATTATATGATCCCCTTATATATTTATACATAGTATCATATCACCCCTTAAGCGTCTCTTCTCCAGCGTGAAAACCCCCAACTTGGCCAGTCTTTCCTCATAGCTGAACAGTGGAAGAATAACCCCCTCCTCCTTCATTAATCATGTTTGTCTGATATAACGTATCCTTCATAAAGCCATGCTGATTACTGCTCATAATGCCATTCACCAGGACAAAATTTTGAATGTGATCCCTTAAAAAAGCCTTCAAATAATTTGCCCACCATGGATATCAAACTTACTGGTCTATAATTGCCAGGCTGAGATTGTAATCCCTTTTTAAATATAGGAATTACATCAGCTTTCTTCCAAGTGTATTTATGAAAATTCTCGCCAAACGTCACCAGGCCCCATAACCATATTTAGGGTTGCCATCTGTCCAATTTTCACCTGGACAGCCCTTTTTTTGGAAGGTGAAAACTACCTGTCTGGATTTCCACATTAGGAAATTTGGACAGGACATTGAAGTTAATGGCATGGCCATCATCCAATTGCTGATCGCCACATCATAACCCCACCTCACCCCCTGCCCAGAGTTGAGCTATCGAAAAGGTGGCAACCCTACTCATATTTCTGAAACCACTACCTTATAATATCCTATATAAAAAGTATGAGAAAATACATCCCTTTTTTGACAAGCTCATTCAATTGGGCTTATGTAGAAAAGGTGCATAATTACTGTCTGAACTTCCAGAAAGAAATATACGTTTATTTTTTATACACAAGCATACCTGATTCTACAGACTGAAAAAAGAAACATGATTGTATGTATATAAAGTATCTGTTTACAGGTACCAGTTTCCTACACCACCCCTTAAGCCTCACCCTTACTATGCTTCATTGTGAAGCGATGGAGTCTGGGACTTGAAGTCCCTCTGCTTTCCATAGTGAGTGGTGCTCAGATATTCTGCAAAGCAGAGGGACTTTAAATCCCAGAATCCATCACTTCATATTGGAACACGGCAAGGGTGGGGTTGCATTACACTGCGAGTTTAAGGGATGTTGGGAAATTGTTCTAACTAGTATCATGTTGTGGAATAAGGTATGTTTGTGTATGTATAAATGCATTAAGATTTACTTCTGGAAATCCTTTTCTACATAAACATAACTGAATAGGATCATGTCAAATAGGGTACTTATTTTCCCTTTAGTATGTTATAGAATGGCCAATTCTAAACAGCTTTTCAATAGGTTTTCATTAGTTATTTTTTATACTTTTTGCCTTTTTCTTCTGACTCTTTGCAGTTTTCAAATGGGCGTAGCTGACCCCTTCTAAAAAAACAAATGCTCTGTAAAGCTACAAATATATTGTTATTGCTATTTTTTATTACTCATCTCTCTATTCTGGCCCTTTCCTATTCATATTCCAGTCTCTTATTCAAATCAACGCATGGTTGCTAGGGTAATTGTGACCCTAGCGACAGGATTGCTTAAAATGCAAATTGAAGAGCTGCGGAATAAAAAGCTAAATAACTCAAAATCCTTAAATAATAATAAAATGAAAACCAATTGCAAATTGTCTCAGAATATCCCTCTCTACATCTTACTAAAAGTACACACAACCCCTTTAAGTGCTTGATACAGGAGAATCCACTGTTGGCTTAAACCACCAAAGTCAGATATTTTTAATACATAATCAAAAAATAAACACTTGGTAAATGTCCACCAAAACAAACCAAGAACTGATAATTTCTAATCCAACCATAGCTACTTATCTCCTGGTTACAGGTTTCTATGGGTCTACGTATGGACCCCTAATTTGGGACTTCTCCACATTTTCTATATAATATCCTTGGCTTTTTTTAATTATTACTATCCTTTAAGTTTTTTATATTATATTTATATTATATTTGTGAATTAATGGTCGTTCTACTAAGCAAAATGGCTCAAAAGTTCTCTAGCGCTGAGCTTTTTCCATAGTGAATTTTCGACCTTTAGTAAATGTGCCCCTTTGTTGGAGCCTTTGTTGCTCAACTAACTAACTTACCACTATCTCTCCCCTCCTACAATGAGCTATATTGGTCTAACCTACCACTAACTATTGACTCCTTCAGGTACCTCACTGAGGTGAAAAGCATCAGAGTCCCTGGCATCATTCACCCTTCTTCTCACTTCAGTCAAAGAGGAATTGACACACTGCTCCCCACCTTCTATATCCTGTTCTAGAACCAAATCTTCTTTATCACCTACCTAACAGCACCATCTAGTGACTGGAAACAAATTAACACAATTCACACAAAATAAACCGTTTTAAAGCAATCCATCACCTTCTTGGTTTAACTCTGGTCTGCCATATAGAGTCTGTTACAATTTAAGAAAGCACTTAAGTGTTAATAAACAGATATTAAATACATCAAAATGTTTATACTGTGGAGGTCTTCTGGTTGATTTAAATGAAAGATCTGCAATTCAAAAGCAGATGTAAAGTTTAATGGTGGGCCCTTCTCTTCTCATGGGGCTCTGAGGAAATAATAATTTTATCAAAACAGCCCTGACATGCTGAAAGCTGGATGTACCTTTAATTGCTGCTGTGTATGTTCCCTTGCCTGCGGGACTAAGCTGATCATTGGTGCTTGTGAGTATATGTTATCCTCTGTTGCTCTATGTTCCTGTCCATTCCTATGAACTCCTATGTGGATGGAGTTGAATAAACTAAGTTCTCTGGTTAAGCATAAAGAACAACTGGCACTCAATTATTGTGCATAGCATTTTGTTACAGTTCTACTAAACCCTGCCACACCATTGTGAGGGCTTCATCCGGAGCACAAACATATGTTAGGGTAAGCTCTTAGTAGAGACGGAGAAACTCAATTTACTATAGTGCTACAACAGTAAAAAAATAAGCATGAATGCCAATTTTCAAGCAGAAAAATGCATATATTTACAGGGTGTACAGTTTATCAGTAATCTGATTATTTCACATATACAGTATTCAACAAAACCGAATATACCGGAATATCAAATCTGCTGTGATTAAGTTGTAACCAATGAAGATCCCTGAAAAGAATTATTGATCAGAAGTTGTTTTGATTTAGAAGTGTGAATGTTTTATGAACTGGTCAGACATTGTCAAATTAAAGTATTCATTTAAAACACGAAACATCGTTGTTCCAAGGAAGCAAGTGGGGAGTACTAATATCACCATACCAAACATCACAATTCAGACTTTTTTTTGACAAAGGCAGATCAGTAATGAACATGTTCATAAGCAGGAAATTTCACAATACTTGCATAGTTTGCAAGAGATTGTAATATAGGAGGTAAATGCAGCGTTTATGATATTTATCAGTGTGGCAATGTATGTGATTTTTAATGTAACAGTGAATTGTATATATCTACAAGAGAGAATACCAAAGATTACACTCTAAAAACACCATGCAAGAATAATAATATGGCCTATTACTAAGGTACATCAAATTGACATTTGCCCACTAGTTTCATGCTTCCTCCTGTGATGGAGATGTTTACTTGTACTTCTTAGGTTGAGCTACATCAGTTGCACATTTTGAATGGAGAAAGAAAGAATGACTAGTTTGGATTGGCCTGGTAACAATCAGGTGTAAAGCAACATAAGTTATTACCCTTGAGAAGGCCCCAAAAGCTTCACAAACTTCTAACTTCATGCCTCAGAGATTTGCACTTCTCTGCTGCAATAGCTAATCTGCTATCAAGTGGTCATCATCATCATAATTTAAATAAATAGGACCAACAAGTTACGCAGTGCTTTACATTAGTTTATAACAAACAGGGAACCAATGGTGAATAACAAACAAGGGTTTACAGAGTACAACATGATTAGAGGACCCTACTGGCAAGAGTTTACAAAATAAAGGGAAAAATTGAGACATAGGGTACAATTGAGACATAAGGCTTTCAGAAAAAAATTGTGATTGATGACACAGTAATGAATGATTAATTAAGGTATATTGAATAAGCTTTTCTAAATAGGTGAGTTTTTAGGGAGTGTTTGGAAGTTTGGAAAGAAGGAGAAAGGCTGACAGCTCGCTGCAGAGAGTTCCAGAGAAAAGCAGTGGTCCCAGAGAAGTCTTGTAGACGAGAATGGGCTGAAGTGATGAGAGTAGAAGAGAGGTGAAGTTCAGAAGCAGAGCGAAGGTTGCATCAAGGACTGTATTTTGAGATCAGAGATGAAATATTGGGAGGGGCTTCATTGTTAAGGGTCTTGAGTGTGACCCAGTGAAGCGATATGCATAAGGGAGCAGCTGATGTAGAACGGTGAGATAGATAAATGAGTCTAGAAGCAGCATTTTGAACAGATTGGAGTTGTGAGGAGTAGGTCGAAGTAATCAAGGCTGAAGATAATAAGAGACTGAATAAGTGTTTTGGTTGTATCTGAACTGAGATATGGTCATATTCGGGGCAATGTTGCGCAGTTGAATATGACAAGATTGTGCAAGTGTTTGAATATGTGGTGAAAAAGACAGATGTGAGTCTAAGATAGGCAGCGTGTCTGTGTGGTGGAATGAAAGGTGGTGTTATTAACTGTGAGTGATATCTGAGGGACAGGGGAAGATCTTGGAGGAAATATAATGAGATCCAGTTTCAGGTGGCAATGAGACATCCAGGAGGAGACAGCAGAAAGGCAGTCTGTAACTTGGGAAAGGACAGAAGGAGAGAGGTCAGGAGTAGACAAGTAGAGTTGTCAGCATAAAGGTCATACTGAAGTCCAAAACGACTGAATACCTTTTCCTAGCAAAGTAATATCAAGAGAGAAGAGCAGAGGGCTTAAGACAGAGCCTTGAGGAACTCCAATAGAGAGAGGGAAAGTAATAGTTCAGTTAGAGAAGGCAACTTTAAAGAAACAATCAGAAATATAAAATGTAAACCACGAAAGAGCAGTGTCACTAATGCCAGCTGAGAATGTGTAGGAGAAGTGGGTGGCCAACTGTGTCAAAGGCTGCAGAGAGATCTAGAAGGTTACATGGTTACAAGTTCATAGTATATTATGGGGTGTATTTATTAACATTGGAGACAAACATCACCGGTGATGTTGTCCATAGCAATCAATCAGCAATTAGATCATAACGATCACCTACAAGTTAGGAAAACAAAAGCTAAGATCTGATATTGAGGGCTATCTGAAACTCAGTGTTTTATCATCCTTTACTATAGCAGATCCTTATTAAATTGTTACAATTTGCTTCTGATTGATTGAAATTCATGGGGCAAAAAACAGGACCATTAAACCATTTGCTAGCAAGGTCAATGTGCCGTGTTGGATTGCTGATGAATAACAAAGCTGTAATGCATCTTCATCCAGATCAATTTGTTTGGACCACAATTTGCAAACTGTACAGCAATTACTGTAGATGAGAATAGCAGAAAGGTTTTTACTTTTAATAGAAGTCAGAGTGACAGAAGTAGATAACAGACCGACAAGTGAAAGGGTAAGCAAGTTAAGATTGTCATTGTGGGAGAAATATTATATTTGCCAACTGCTCGGTGGTAATGAATGAGTGCATGGGATCATCTAAATTGCTGTTTTCATTCAGAACTAAATCATCCAATTGTCATATTGTATGTAGATAATAGCTTATAGACTTATATTTTTACTATAGAAACTTTGGGGCAGATTCCCTAAAGAGCGAAAATTCACCAGCGTGACGTCATTTCGTAACTACGTTGATTCCCTAATGGGCGCAGGCGTCACTTCACTAGCGAAGGAGATAGACGCTAGTGTTGCTTCACAGGCGAATTTTCGCTCTGGAGAACGGACGCAAATTCAGTAAGATGCGATTTTACTGAACGTTTCTTCCTGCGCCAGACTTGCCTTCGTCACCTCGAAGTGCAATGAAAAAAAAAATTTTGTTGAAAAAAAAAAATGCTGGTGTCTTACTTTTTTTTCAGAGTGATAGGGTACAAAAGACCGTAAATCTATTTTTGGGTACCCGGGTTCCCCCCTACATTTCCCAACATATGGCACATAAACTATACACTAGGCTCATGTGTACGGCATTATAACAACTTGTGTAATGTAATGGATTTGCTGCAACATATACATCCATTCAACTTTCACTTCCCCCCATATGCAAATTAGCCAACGTTAGTGCAACTTCACTTTGCTTGGCAAAGTAACGATAGTGCAACTTCGCCAGTGTTCGGCGCCCTGCAACTTCACATTTTAGAGAATTAGCGAATTTACGCCTGGCAAAGTGTTGCGAAGTGGGCGAAATGGTCGATAGCGAATTTGCACGGCTCAGGGAATTTGCCCCTTTGCTTGAAGAAAATGTTACATACAATGCTATATTAGGGTCAAGTAATGGTGGGATATAAGTGAATACAGGTATGGAACACGTTATCCAGCATGCTCGGGACCTGGGGTTTTCCGAATAACAGATCTTTCCGTAATTTGGATCTTCATACCTTCAGGCTACACTTTCCACTGGGGCCATGCTGCCCCCCATGCGTGGCCAGTACCTGCTTTCTGGCTGGCTGGGAGCAGATTAGACAAGGCACGTGACTGTGTGAGCTCAAGCTCTACATGCTGCGTCTGCCTCACCGCCCAACGATGACATCACTGGTGCTTGCTAATTCCCAGAAGCCGTGCTTGTGTCTTGTTTATTCCTCTATAAGCCAGCCAGAAAGCAGGTACCGCTGTGCAGGAGGGGAGGGGTAGCTCGACACCCTACTGGGCCCTGCAGCACAGTTAAAAAAGTTTTTCTTTAAATAAAATTGAAAAAGCCCCATGGGCCCCTAGGCTATAGCATAGGTTAGCCTATGCATTAACTGCCCCTGCCAAAAAGGGTTAATTATATCTTAGTTTGGATCAAGTACAAGGTACTGTTTTATTATTACAGACAAAAAGGAAACAATTTTCAAAAATCTGGATTCATTGGATAAAATGGTCTTTGGGAGACGGACTTTCTGTAATTTTATGCTTTCTGGATAATGGGTTTCCAGATAACTGATCCAATACTTGTATATGAATATAATATGCAGAATTTCAAAAAAAGGAAATTTAGCAAGTCAAAGGGGCATCTTTTATATCAGTTTAAATTTGTGATTTTTTAGTGATTCTAAAAAAAATTGGAATTAAAGTCTGAGCTTTCTGAATTTGAATCTTTAAGAATTGTCACTTGATAAAAATCTTGAAACTGAAATATACAATATTCAGCTCAGCAAGTAAAACCTGGTACTCTTCAATATTACTCAAGAGACATGTATTATTAACTTTTAAGCTTTTTCTTTTTTTTTAAGATTTTTATTGAATACCTGGATATCAGAGAGATTTTCTACATCAAAAAAATGAAATAAAAATATAAAAGTCAGAAGCATAGAGGGTATATAGGATAGTGGGGGGCTATCCCTTATCTCAGATAATGGATCTTTCTATACTTTGAATCTCCATACCTTAAGGCTGCTAAAAAAACTTTTAAACCCACTAGGATTGATTTGCCACCAACATGGATTCATGCAGGATTCATTACTTTTTTGTCTTGGCAACATTTTTGATGCATTGATTTTTTTCTAGCAAAATATTGACTTTTTTTTTTTAAAAAAAATTACTTTAAAGTCAACAAGTCAATGGGCGTTTTTTTTTCTCAAATTTTTTCTCATTCCAAATGTCAATGGGTGTTTATTCTTATTCCAAATGCATTAAACTCAATGAGCATTTTTGTTCAAGTTTTTTTTTAAAAGGTATTGAATTGAATTGAATGGGCATTTCTTCTCAGCAGCTCATTTTAGACACCGTTTAAAAAACAACAACAAAAAAAAAACACAGATGGCCTCTTTAAATTTGCTTAGTGCAGCCTAAGGATTACGAGGGAAGATCCTGTATGACTTTGATCTTCTATTCAGCAAGATAAAAATGTTGTTATTTTCACTTTCAAATTATTGAATTATTTTTTTCTCCAAGTTAAAGGATTGGCAAAGTTTCTAGATATTGTATCTGGTTATGAGGGGGCTTCACATCTGAGACAGAAGCACATCTTGTTTAATATTCTTGCTCTTTATTAGTGATGGGCGAATTTGTCCCATTTCACTGAAAAATTTGCGATTTTCCAGTGAAATTCAGACAGTCACAAAAATTGGAGCGCTCACCTCTCAGACAAACACAGTTGAAGTGCCAGGTGCTGAACTAAAAGGCCCAATCCTGTCCTCGGGTCACATCAATCCATAGACAAAAATAGCAGCACACTGTTAAGTTGCAAAAGTGCTCAAGTGCATAATTTATTTAGCCCACAGCATACAAAGGCAACGTTTCGAGCCAACCAGGCCCTTTATCAAGGGGCCTGGTTGGCTCGAAACGTTGCCTTTGTATGCTGTGGGCTAAATAAATTATGCACTTGAGCACTTTTGCAACTTAACAGTGTGCTGCTATTTTTGTCTATGGATTTCCAGTGAAATTCGTGAAATGGCAAAAAATGATCCAAATGGGTATTTTAATGCCCGCGTCAATTCTGAAGTCAATGGGCGTTCGAATAATGTTGACGTTACACTGTTTTGACGCGAGCGACTTTGCAAACGAAAGTCCAAAATTTTCGTCTAATTTAATCGCCGGTGACAAAACACGGAAATTCCAAGTGAATACGCACCTGCAGAATTTATTCATCCATCGCTACTCTTTCTTACAACTTAATACTTCACTATTAGAGCCTCATGATAAATGTGTCAAAAATAACTGCCTTGTTGCTCAGCAGCCCTTTGAGTTACCATGTCAGTCTGTTGGCTGTAGAATGAGAATAAACGTGCGCACATATACTGTAGAATAATATTTAGTAGCTGCAAAGTACAAATGATGTGATGTGAAGGGGAAAAATTATGATTTGGCAATGCACACATTTTTGGTTTTATATGTTCTCTTTCATCAGAATGTCTCAAGATAAATTTAGCACGAACAGATTCAAATTCTGGAAAGTAGAGAACAGTTATTTATACAGATTGGATTGGTTTGTTCACTGAAAAACAAACCGGAATGGGGGAATCATTCAACGCAATGATCTCTAACAGAGACACTTTTCTTCCTCTACACTCCACAATCAAAAGCCAAGGGGCAAATTCACTAAAGTGCGAAGCGCCTAACGCTAGCGCAAATTCGCCAGCTTGACGTCATTTCGTTACTTCACCGATTTACTAACGGGTGCTGACATAAATTTGCTAGCGAAGTGGGCCTACTCTAGAGCTACTTTGCACCCTTACGCCAGGCAAAGTTGCGCTATGGCGAAGGGACGTAACTACGCTAATTCAACTTGCGCATTTTACTGAATGTTACCTCTTGCTCCAGACTTGCCTTCGCCGCCTCAGACCAGACGAAGTGCAATAGAGTAGATAGGGATTAGTGATGGGCGAATTTATTCACCAGGCGCGAATTCGCGGCGAATTTGCGTGATTCGCCGCCAACGAATAAATTCGCGAAAATTTGCCCGAAAAAATTCACCGGCGTCAAAAAAAAAATTTTTCGCCTCGTTGGAAAAAACGGATGCCAGCGTAAAAAACTGGCACCGGCGTTTTGCAAATTTTTCGCTGTTTCGCGAATTTTGCGTGAAATTCGCAAATTTTTCAGCGAAACGTTGCAAATTCGCCCATCACTAATAGGGATTGCTTCAAAAAAAGTTGAAATTTTTTCTAAGTCCCAAAAAACGCTGGTGTATTTTCCTTTTTTAAGGGTGATCGGCTGAAAAAGATTGTACATTTTTTGGGGGTACCCTCCTTCCCCTCTGCATTTCCTAACATATAGCACCTAAACTATACAGTGGGCACATGTATAGGGCAATATAACACCTCTATTTTATTTTATGAAGCTTTCCCAGGCTTGTGTAGTGTAATGTATTTGCTGCTACTTATACGTCCATTGTACTTTAACTTGCCGCCGTATGCAAATTAGGCATCGAAGCGTAACTGCGCTTTCCTTGACGAACTAACTCTAGCGCAACTTCACTACTTTTCGCCTCCCTGAGGGCAACTTCGGATTTTAGTGAATTAGCGGCGCCCTGGCGAAATTTCGTCTGGCGAAGTGCGGCGAAGTGTGGCGAAGCCTGCACTAGCACAACTTCGCAGGTTAGTGAATTTGCCCCCAAGGGTCCTACAATAATAATTTCTGTACATAACAGCTTGGTTTTTTAAAAATGTTTTGTCCAGTTCCGTTTAATAAATACATGGCCCACGAGATGCTGATTTTTTTTCCAGAACACATTTTTTAGAAAAATGGTGTAAAAATCTACATTTATATGTGGAAAAGAAACTCAGTCACATTATTCCATAATTTTTTTTCAAAATTAACTTTTTATTTTAATTTAAAATATTGTATAACTCCAATTTTAAGTTTTTAGGGGTCCAAAAATGGTGTAAAGTCCTGGAAATTTTAAAATTGGGGAAATGCATCATACTTTACACATTATTGGGACCACAGAAAAAAATCAAATGAGATGATGTTGAATTGAGGTTCCACTGTCACTTGAATGTTACAAGTAACACCTCCCATCAACTTCTATGGAAGCTTGCAAGTTTCAACTTTATAATACATATAAAAAAAATTTAAAATAAAAAACTCAGATTCTAGAATATATTCGCTAGTGCAAATTTTGATCAAACTGTCCCATAATATGTGAATCTTCATTCAGTCTCCATTCAGGAGTTGGGTGTCAGATGAATGATCCAATATATCTTATAGGGGGGCTTCCTTTCCTAGCAGATGAATTAGAACTCATTCAAATATCTGATTCCGGTACAAACAAAATAACTGCCTTTTGCACAAATCCTGCATGTAGAGAGACAGGATGTCTGGTGATTTTAATAGAGTGAGCTCTAATACATATTCTAGGCAAAAGGAGCCCCCCTATAAGATAAATTGGCTCTAACTGTCAATGAATATCTGACGCCCAACTGAAGACAGAATGAAGAGAAACAGATGCTGAGAGATGGATAAACCTGATTATTTCAGAAACAGAACAGAATTTTTAATTGATTGTATTTAGTTTCTTATTTCAGTATGCTGAAACTTATATCAAATTTTCATTTTCGAGATTGTTTGCCTTTAAAATGAGGATGTGTCTCAATTAGGGTTGCCACCTGTCCAGTTTTGACCCGGACAGCC
The DNA here is from genome assembly GCF_017654675.1 of Xenopus laevis. Classification (NCBI taxonomy): domain Eukaryota; kingdom Metazoa; phylum Chordata; class Amphibia; order Anura; family Pipidae; genus Xenopus; species Xenopus laevis. The sequence goes on along the minus strand of NC_054374.1, from coordinate 145,572,324 downwards.
CGGTATTATGAGGGGCTGCCCGGGTCTATACTTCCTGCCCGGTTTTCCAAATAAGGAAAACCATGCGGGATTCCCTTGATTGACACGGCGATTGGCCAATCGTTGATCGCCGTGTCATAGCCCGCCCACTGACGTCACGGGTCCGCCCACTGATGTCATATCCCCGCCCACTGATATCACGGGTCCGCCCCCGCCCGGTCTCAGCCAGACATAAAGGTGGCAACCCTAGTCTCAATGTGGGAATTATCTATTTGTTCTTTTCATGCTATGTGCATTACTAAACAAGACAGTCATTTGTGCCCTCAAACTGTGGTATGCAAGAGTGTATAATAGCAGCTAAATAAAGATGGAGAAATATTACATACTAACCACATGTGGTGGCATTTATATTGCCAAACCCTTCAGGGCCCCCCTTATGCAGATGGGCACCATATGACTGGCCATATACAAGAATGGCCAAATACTATTGTTTCTTTCTTTCAACATCCAGAAATCAAGGAAACTGCTTGCTCCTTCATCAACTATCAAAGAACCGTGCATTGTCTGACATGGTGTAGCAGCACATAATTGCCCCCCTTAGTTAACACTCGTGCCAGAAAAATGGGTATTACGTTCTAGCATTGGCCAAACTACTTTGAAACCCTGGGCTTATTGTCAGAGATTAGAAATAAATACAACTCTGTGTAATATACAGTAAGGGGCAGATTTACTAAGGGTCGAATTTTGAAGTACAAAAAACTTCGAAATTCGACCATCGAATTCAACGTTTTTTCAACAAATTTGGCAATCCTGCGATCGAATAAATCCTTTGATTGAACGATTAAATCCTTCGTATCGAACAATTCGAAGGATTTCAGCAATCGGTCAAACGATTTTTATTCGATGTGTAAAGACTTAGAAAATGGTTGTAGAAGGTCCCCATAGGCTAACATAGCACTTCGGCAGGTTTAACTTGGCGAAGTATTGAAGTCGAAGTTTTTTTAAAGAGACAGTACTTCGATTATCGAATGGTCGAAATATTCGAACGATTTTTACTTCGAATCCAAGTCGAAGTAAAGTCGTAGTATCCTATTCGATGGTCGAAGTATCCAAAAAATTACTGCAAATTTTTTCCCTCTAATTCACTTCGACCCTTAGTAAATCTGCCCCTAAGTGGTTTAATACACAGCCATAGGTGTTTTGCACACAACTGTTGAAATGTGTGTGTCTATTAAAATGCAGAAAGAAAAGAAATGGAGTGCATGATTGATTGTGGCTTGTAGTTTGTTAATTGGTACACTCAGTTTTGTAAGTCATTTATCTACTCACACTCCTATAGCCATAACAAACCCTTCCATCCAGCTATTGGTAACATAGTCTTCCCATTACAGAACCGACACAAAGCCAGAAAACCTTCACTCGTTTACGTTCTTGTTCCCACATTGCTACAGGAAACACTTTCATCCTACACTCAGTATCACTTAGGGATCCAGCATGACACGTAACTTCTGATCACTGTATATTTATCATTATTTCAGCTTACATTACTCTGTCCCACACTCAGGGACAACCAGTCGCTTACACTTGGAGAAAGAAATAGTATTGCCTAAGAGTGTATGTCTTGCCAGGCATCTTTTCTGAGAGTGTATCTCCACAATCTGTCATAAAACAGCCTGAAAGCAAACCCTTGCACCAAGTACATAAAAGTGTACAGCTCTGTCATTCCCCATGTGTTTTGAGTGAAATCACAAGAACGGAGAAATCATTTTTTTTGGAGTATTAAAATTAAATTAAAACAGGTATAAATACATTCTTCATATTCACAAGTATACATTGCAGTTTTCATTCTTGGTGAAAGGAAAGTTCATAGACCCATTTCTGATTTTGTCTTTAAAAAACAAAAAATGGTGCAAATATGTCATTTTTACTCCGAAACGTCTCAACATTTGGAATACAGTTCAGTATAACTCTCCCCCTGTGTCAGCATCATTTTCAGCTTGTCTGCTGTGCAGGGTTGGGCGAAGCTGATGGGGCTCCTTAGGCAACCTGGCCGGCAACCTTGCTCCCCACTCCATGTGCACAAGCAAACGTTCTCCTGCATGCACATTGACGTTGTGGGAGGCCTGAGGGATGACAGGATGGCAGAGCCGCAGAGGGAGAAGGAGAACAATGACTAGGGGTAGGCAGAAGATTCTTAAAACGTTACCCCCCATCATTGTGCATTAGGCAGGTGGCACTTCTGTATACCCCTAGTTCTAGCCTTGCTGCTGAGCATTGTTTCACCCAATCTTCAGGCAGAGGTCAGCTCATTAATATCTTTCTTAAAGGGTTTGTTCACCTTTGAGTTAACTTTTAACATGATGTAGAGAGTGTCATTCTGAGACAAATTGCAATTGGTTTTCATTTTTTTATTATTTGTTGTTTTGGAGTTATTTAGCTTTTTATCCAGCAGCTCTCCAGTTTGCAACCATATGCTGATTTGAATAATAGACTGGAATATTAGAAAAGAACAATGAGTAATACAATGTAGAAAAAACAATAAATATGTTGCTCTACAGATGTTTTTTTTAGATGGGTTCAAAGAAGAAAAAGGAAAATAACGAAATGAAAAAAACTATAAAAAAATAAAAATGAAAGCCAATTGAAAGGTTTCTTAGAATTCTATAACATACTAAGGGGGTTATTTACTAAACTCCAAATGCAAAAATCATAAAAAATTAGTTTTTTTTGTTTTTTTTTAATAAAATCAGATTTTAAAAAATCATGAATTTTTCGGCATTTATAAAACCCTGAGGATGGAAAAGTCCGAATCTGAAAATCCGGCATCTCAGACCTGTCTAGGTTGCATATAAGTCAATGGGAGAAGTCCCAAGGATTTTTTGATGTGTGCTGGGTTTCGTGCAATACCCCATTTTCTGAGTTTTTTGGTGAAAATTCCGCAAAAATCGTGAAAATTGGATTTTTAACACAAAGCAAATTTTCGGGAAAAATTTATAATAAATAAGCGTAAAATAAACCAGAGCGGATTTGATCGGAGTTTGTAGCACAAAATATTGAGATAAATACGGACTTTGATAAATAACCCCCTAAAAGTTAAATTAAAGGTGAACCACCCCTTTAATATCTAGTTACAACGTTGGTTATCCACAAAGATTCTCAAATCATTCTCAGTTGAAGGGGTTGTTTACCTTTAAATGATCTTTTAGTATGAAAGAGACAATTTGCAATTGGTTTGCATTTTTTAGTATTTGTGGTTTGTGAGTTATTTCACTTTTTATTCAGCAGCTCTCCAGTTTGCTTATCTGGTTGCTAGGGTTCACATTATCCTAGAAACCATGCATTGATTTGAATAAGAGACTGGGATATGAATTGGAGAGATCCTGAATGTTAAGAAGAGAATCAGTGGTGTCAGCCATTCAATGAGTGAATGAAGAAGGTGAACAATTCAAAAAGGCCAATTAAAAAGATGCTTAGAGCCACTCTATAACATACTTACAGTTAACTAAAGGTAAACTTCCCTTTTAAGGATATTCACACACTAGAGGGCAGATTTATCAAAGGTCGAGGTGAATTTTTAAATGAAAAAAAAAAAACGAAATTTCAAGCTATTTTTGTGTACCTCGACTAGGAAATAATCCAAATTCGAAAATTCGAATATCCAAATTTATCATGTACTGTCTCTTTAAAAATTCAACTTTAACCATTCACCATCTAAAACCTGCCAAATTGCTGTTTTAGCCTATGGGGGACCTCCTAGAAACCATTTGGATTCAATTGGTGGAAATCTTAAGTTTTTTTGGGAAAAATTTTGGTTCGAATTCAATCAAATGTGCTACAGTATTACTTAGATTTGTACAATTCGAATTTGGCCGAATACGGACCTATTCGATCGAAAACTGACTTATTCGCCCAAAAAAAACTTTGACTTAATTTTGGTTGGTCTTTTTGAATTCGAATTTCGAAGTTTTTCTAATTCAAAATTCGACCCTTGATAAATATGCCCTTAGGATTTAGTATATAAATTGCATTTCTGTTATTTTTACAAAATGAAAACCTTGCATTTATCAACACTAGGGGGGTTATTTATCAAAATCGAAATTTTCTCCCTATTTTCTGAAAACGCCCAAATTTGCACAGACTTTCCCCCCTATTTATCAATTCATTTTCACGAAAATTTCTTGTGCGGGAAAAGACGCAATAAAATCGTGAAAAAATCCGAATTGTTCGATTTTTTCGGATTTGATGACGAAAAACCTGCGTCTTTTTCCAATTTGACGTGGGATTCCACAAAAGCTTTGGATTATTGAATGAAACCCAGTGCAGATCAGGATATGTTCCAATTGCAAACGGGACATCTGCCATTGAATTCTACATGAGGTTTTCGATTGAGTACTTTTTATATTCTGACTTTTAACACCATCAAGGTTACTAAATCTCAAAAGGTGTTTTCCTTAAAATGTCCAACCAAAAACATCAGACTTTAATAAATAACCCCCTAGCTCTGTAAATGTTAATGATGTATATATGAAAACAAACCTCATTTTTAAATTAATCTGCAGGCAGCTAGCTACACAGATCATGTACTGTGTCTTACAGTTAATAGTCAACAATCATTTGACTAGCATTCATTCCGCACATTTCTAAGCCACTGCAGCAAGCAGATGAATATTGTGATTCTGTTAACTTTCTGCTAATCATTTGTAGCCTCAAAAGTGTCTTTGCCGGATCCCCAGTCACTACTGTCAGTTTTAAAAAAACACACAGTCCTTGCTTACACCACCTATTCATACCAATTTAGACATTTAGGGGCCAATTCATTAACTTCGAGTGAAGCAGTAGAAGAAAAAAAACTTCGAATTTGAAGTGTTTTTTTGGCTACTTCAACCTTAAAACTACGCCTTCGACTAACGAATCGAAGGATTCGAACTAAAAATTGTTCGACTATTCAACCATTCGATAGTCGAAGTACTGTCTCTTTAAGAAAAAACTTCGACCCCCTAGTTCGCCACCTAAAAGCTACTGAACCCAATGTTAGCCCATGGGGAAGGTCCCCATAGGCTTGCCTAACTTTTTTTGGTCGAAGGATAATCCTTCAATCGTTGTATTAAAACCTTTCGAATCCTTCGATTCAAAGGATTTAATTGTTCGATCGAACGATTATTCCTTCGATCGTTCGATCGAAGTATTTGCGCGAAATCCTTCGACTTCGATATTCGAAGTCGAAGGATTTTCATTCCCCAGTCGAATATCGAGGGTTAATTAACCCTCGATATTCGACCCTTGATGCATCTGCCCCTTATGGTCCCCTTTAAATGATACCTTGTTTCTGATTGTTCCTGTAATTGTGTTATCGCCGAAGCAACCATGGCAGAAACCTATAATATGGCAGAGCTTTGGAAAATGCTGTTGTCTTATAACCTATATACTGTATGTGACACAGCTTTGTTTTTTCTGTAATCTGTGTTCTTTGCCTCTAAAAGCTTTAATGATCCGACATAATGAAGATGGGAGCTGGTTGTGCCACCAAAGTGTGATATATAGCAACAGAATGGTTGCTGCATCAAGCTGGAGAATGTGGGCTTTCAGTTTTATTATGGCAATTTAAAAAACCTTTGCAGCTAGTGATGGACGAATCTGTGGCGTTTCGCTGAATAATTTGCAAATTTCCCGAAAAATTAGCGAAATGGCGCCGGCATCTAGTTTTGACGCCGGCATCCATTTTTGATGCCGGCGTCTGTTTTTTTTTACGCCGGCGCACATTCGCCAGTCCGGTCACTGGCGTCCATTTTTTTTGGAATTCGCCGGATTCGCAAATTTCGCAAATTCGCGCCTGGCGAATAAATTCACCCATCACTATTTACAGCAAAAGGTCTTTGGATATTTGGGCTCTGATCATACTCTTTGTGGTCCAAAATTTGGTTGGGCACCCCTTTGGTTATGGATATCTAAAGATGTAAAAGTTATCCACATATACAGTAGTTCCCAGAACCTTTACTATATTAAATATAAATGAGGCATACAGCCATACAGTAGATCTCAACATAATTGGTTTCTATACTGGGCTCACCTTTCACTGCCTCAAACCCATGGGGGGTCCGATCAACCCCGCTGTTGGGAAACTCTACTCTAGACAATATTTCTTAGTTAACATTTAGCGGCCGATTAACTAACTTCGAGTGAAGGATTCGAAGGTTAAAAAACTTCGAATTTCAAAGTTTTTTTTGGGCTACTTCGACCATCGAATGGGCTACTTCGACTTTCGACTACGACTTCGAATCGAACTATTCGAAGTAAAAATCGTTCGACTATTCGACCATTCGACCATTCGATAGTCGAAGTACTGTCTCTTCGACCCCCTAGTTCGCCATCTAAAAGCTACCGAAGTCAATGTTAGCCTATGGGGAAGGTCCCCATAGGCTTGGCTAACTTTTTTTGATCGAAGAATAATCCTTCGATCATTGAATTATCCTTCGATCGAACTATCTGCGCTAAATCCTTCGACTTCGATATTCGAAGTAGAAGGATTTTAATTACTAGTCGAATATCGAGGGTTAATTAACACTCGATATTCGACCCATAGTGAATCGGCCCCTTAATTCCATATGAAGTTGTTGTACCTTGTTAGCAAGTCTCAGGGTAAAACAAATAACAAAAACTGGTATAAAGGTGATTACTAAGATAATCATAGCAAGCTTTCAGAACATTTTAATTCCTTGTTCAAGTGGAATATAATAAAGCGGTGGTGTTCTCTGATATATATATATATATATACAACATTCAGCTCATAGATCAAATGACCAACAATAAGGAAAGTCCATTTCTGTGTGATGTGTTAACAAATTTACAAAGTCAGTTACAATATAATGTGGATCAAAGTGGCTGAATATAAACTGGGGCGAAATTAATGAGCTGAATGTTGTACATATATCAGAGCACCCCACGGCTTCATTATAGTCGCCTTGAACAAGGAACTAAAATGTTCTGAAAGCTTGCTATGATTATCTTAGCCAATAAAGCTATCACCTTTTATACCACTTGTCATTCACATGTATAATAGATGATGAGCAAAATCTAGCCAGACAATTATTCTCTTGCTGTTAAAGGTTTATATCTTGGCAATGTCTCAACCTGTTTTGCCATCAGAATTTTGAAATTTTGAGTAGTGTTGTTTGTGTGCATGGCTTCCATCAAGGATGGCAATAAGTCATAACTGGGTTCCTTTATGAATTGCAATGCAGTTGTGGTTGTGTGACATTTGTCACAATGGGGCAGATTCACTAAAGGGTTGTCACTAGCGAAAATTCACCAGAAATCGCCCGTTTTTGACGCCGACGCCCGTCTTTTACGCCAGCGTCCGTTTTCTGGGACGCCGGCGACAAATTTTTCCACGCCCATTTCGCTAATTTATTCGCCAGCGGCGAATCGCGCAAATTCACGCCTGCCGAATAAATTCGCCCATCACTATCCACAAATTCACTAAAGTGCTAATTTTCCATAACGTTACCTTTTTCGCCAGAGTTTTCTTCTCCACCTTAGACCTGGTGAACTGATAAGATGAAGCTACATCCTCCTCAATCCTATGTCAGTTCTCCTGTATGCCGAAAAGTTGTTGTTAAAATTATTAAAAACTTGGGATTGCCTTTTTTTTAACCATTTCAGGGGCATGCCACAATTGTTTTAGGGTGGGATCATGTCTAGGGCATTAGAGGATCTCTTTTGTTTTTATTTTGCTTCCTTGGACATTTGTAATAATAAGTGGCACTATGAAGTGAACACAAGAATTGGGTGATGATGCAGAAATGCTGAAAATGACGGCAACTGAAAGTCCTTTTCAATTCATGTACAAGCACACGTAAAATTGTGCATGTTTAAGAGCATTGGACATAACTGCCACAGGCTTCAAAATTACACTGGAACTGTGAAAACACTACATTGAGGGTAAAAAAACACTGTGAGGTGCTTAAATTTGCACTTTGCACACTGCTCTTGCACTCGTAAATGAACACTTCTATACTACATTTTGCTTCCATCAATAGTGATGGGCGAATCTGGGCCGTTTCACGTCGCCTTCAAAAGTTGGTGAAATGGTGAAAAATTGGCGAAACACAATGGGCGTCAAAATTATTTTGATGTGTGACAATTTTGACGCGAGAGTCGATTTTTATACACGCAACTTTTTTGTCTAAATGCATTAAAGTCAATGGGCATCCAAATAATTTTACCGTGCGACAATTTTATGCACACGGCAGATTCTCCGCCGGTAAACTTATGCTGCAGTTTCGCAAATGTATTTTCTGGTGGCAAAACGCCCATCTCTATTAATGAATTTCTTTATGTACTGACTTTAATGGAAAAATCAACATCAGTACTTCTCTTTCATTCAAAAGTAGTATCATTTCCAACAATTACATATAAATGTGATGTACCTTTGGCAAGCCAGGCTTTCATTAGTACACTATATTTTCAGCTGGCTTTTCTTTGTGTTGGCTGAACTTTGTATTTATTTATATTGTATTTTGTTCTTATTACTCTATTATTACTCTATTATTTTAATGACTGCTTTAATTCTAATTTTAATATAATTGTATTTAGTTTTAATTTTAAATTCTGCTAATTTATTGTTTTGCTGTACAGTGTTTCGTTCTTTAGTGCTATATAAATAAAAATATACACACATACATACAGTACATTTCCAAAATCATAATTAATCAATCAGCATCCATCAGTCCATAAAGATCCAGCAATCCATAAAGATCCATCAATCCATAAAGATTAGTAATAAATCAATTAGTCAGTCATTATTGTTGTGCTAAGATCACGGCACAGACATTTCTCTACTTACCCTAGTTAAATTTGTATTAGGAATTTGATTTTGGATAGAGATGGGTGAATTGGGATTCTGTTACTATTTAGATTAACATTTTTAGCACAAATCAAATGTAATCATCACAATTATGTGTTATTTATATAGCACCATCAAGTTGTTTGCAGGTGTGCGGGGAAAGGGCAAGTCTGATCGGATGTGTTAGGAAATAAAGACATCCAGAAGCTCAAGAGAAATCTTGCAATTGGGAATGAGACGACAGGAGAAGAGAGGTAAACAGGAGAAGCAGAGCAACGTGACGTGAGGGTGTTTTACGATCATAGTTTCTCTACAGGGAGAGGTTTGGCTGTTAAGGAACAGTAACACCAAAAAATCAAAGTGTTTAAAATGAATGAGAATATAAAGTTCTGTTGACCTGCACTGGTGTGTTTGATTCAGAAACACAACTCTAGTTTATATAAACAAGCTGCTGTGTAGCCATGGGGGCAACCAGAGCTTATCTTTTACCTGCTGTGTATCCTAAACCTTTTCTCCTATTTCCAGCTTGAATGGCTGCCCCTATGGCTACACAGCAGCTTGTTTATATAAACTATACCGAAACAAACATATCTGTTTTACCAGTGCAGCCCAACACTTCACTATGGGGCAGATTTACCTAGGGTCGAATATCCAGGGTTAATTAACCCTCGATATTCGACTGCCGAATTGAAATCCTTCGACTTCGAATATGGAAGTCGAAAGAATTTAGCGCTATTCCTACGATTGAAGGAATAATCGAACGATTCGAAGGATTTTAATCCATTGATCGAAGGATTTTCCCCATTGGCTAACATTGGCCTCGGTAGGTTTCAGGTGGCGAACTAGGGGGTCGAAGTATTTTTTAAAGAGACAGTACTTCGACTTTTGAATGGTCGAATAGTCAAACGATTTTTACTTCGAATCATTCGATTCGAAGTCGAAGATCGAAGTAGCCTATTCGATGGTTTAAGTAGCCATATTCGACCATTCGAAATTCAAAGTATTTTTTCTTCTAATCCTTCACTCGAGCTAAGTAGATGGGCCCCTATATTTTCATTACTTTAAAACATTTTCATTTTTTGGTGTAATTGTTCTAATGGCCTTGTATGTGAACGTTAGCATATTGATTTTAATGCGAAAGACAATTCGACACCAATGAGCACCAGATATGGAACAGTGAGATCAGGGCCTGGGGGTTTTTCGAATAACAATCATTCCATAATATGCATCTTCATCCCTGAAATCTACTAGAAAATAATGTAATCAATAAATAAACCAAATAGGCTGGTTTTGCTTCCAGTGATGATTAATTATATATTCAGATGGATCAAGTAAAAGGTACTGTTTTATTATTAAAGAGAAAAAAGCAATTATATTGTAAAAATTTTGATTATTTGGTTAAAACTGAGTCCATGGGCGACAGCCTTCCTGTAATTCTGAGCTTTCTGGATAACAGATCCCATACGTATACACAAAACAGTAGCATTTGGCTAATAAATCTGCTTTACCAGTAGTTTTTATTTTTGTGCAAGACTATACCTGAGCCAGGCCTGGTATTTGCACCCTAGGCAATGCTATTTTGCCCAGTTCTCTGTATGCCCCTTACCCGCTCACTCTTCATCCTGCCGATTGGTCCTCAATAGCAAAAACCCAGCCCCCTGCTCACCCAATGAGCTCCCTCAAATTGTGCATGTTCTTTTTTATTTAGATTGAATAGGATAATAAAATAAGACAATATAAAGATAAGATATATCACTGCTGTTAAAAGCAATTTTAGCCATGGCATTTTAGGGGTAATTTATAATGCAGGACACTGTGCAATTTTTTTTACTTTGCAGAGAGCAGCATTCCCTGGGATGCAAGTGCTTCATAAGTGAGTATTAAAGGGGAAGGAAACCTAGTCGGCGCAAACCCCCCACCCCCCTCCCGTTTGTTGCCCACCCTCCCTCCTCCCCCCTGGCCTACCCGTCCCGCTGGGCAAATGCCCCTAACTTGTTACTTACCCTTCTGCGCAGGTCCAGTCCAGGGAGTTCACAGACGACATCTTCTTCCACGCGATCTTCTTCCTGCTTTGAACGGCGCATGCGCAGTAGGATCATTTCGCCTGTACGATCTACTGCGCATGCGCGTGACTTTTGGCGCATGCGCAGTAGATCCGTACCGGCGAAATGATCCTACTGCGCATGCGCCAAAACGCCGTTCACAGCAGGAAGAAGATCGCGTGGAAGAAGATGCCCCCTTTAAGGGTTATACTTTTGTGCCATTTATTGCTCTAGCACTTGCCTCCTATGGAATAATAAATAATGAATTAATAATTAGTGATGGGCGAATTTATTCGCCAGGTGCAAATTCGAGGCGAATTTGCGCGATTCACCGCCAGCTAATTCGCGAAACGCCAGCGTCAAAAAAAATTGTGCCGAAAAAACTGACGCCGCGTCAAAAATGGGCGCCGGCATCAAAAACGATGTTTCGCAAATTTTTCGCCATTTCACGAAATTCGCTAATTTTTCGGCGAAGCGAAACTGTGCAAATTCCCCCATCACTATTAATAATGAATAGGCGCCACGTGGTAATAGATTTCTGCCATATTCTCCATACCTTTCCATGTAACAGATCATAGAATCTACAAGTTAAATCCAAGGAAGCAGACTACATATTATATTTCTAAGCAGACGGGGAGATTGTCTGGCATTTCACAGTTAATAATCGCTAGTCTGAAATCATACGCAGGCTCCTCGTCTGTAACTCTAAGCAACTGTGACAAGGTAGAAATACTTTCTGAAGAATCCAGTCGTATACAGTATCTCTTATTACAGATAGATATGTCAGTCCGGTTATAGCTCTACGAGTATTGGTCCCCTACTATGTCATGGTTTGAGCCTATCTGATCTGTGCTTACACTCTCCACTGTACAAACATGTAACAGGTGACACAACATCCACTTGAAGTTTATTTTGCTGCTAATGGGTTGTAATTATGTCAGTTGTGGCAGTGCAGTCATTCCCGAGAGTAAGGGACAGTTGTTGCCATCATACTCACATATCATTCTAGAGTAATAATACTCTCACAGGTTTGCAAGCCCATAATGAACAATATCTTTTGTATGTACCTTCCTAAACCTCTCCCTGCAAGGTGCTAATAGAATTACTAAATACCTGAAGCAAAGATACAATGCAGTCTCACAGGTAGACAAAAAATAAAACTGACAGTTATCATAATATACCGTATTTTATTAGTAACCTTAAAGGGGACTTATCACCCTGAGAAAAAACAAAAACAAATTCTTTTCTATTGTGTTTTTCAAGCAAAATAAACTTCACTTACACTATATAAATTATTTAAATCTTGTTTCCTTTAGAAGTGGAATTGCACTGTCACACAAAGCATGTGGGAAGTGCAGTGACATCTAGAAAGTGCTGAATGGAAAAGTAAAAAAGTAATTTCCTGCCCCACCTCTATGCCTCAGTCAAAGAGGAGGGGGAGGAAAGGGTTGATAGCCAGTAGAGTTTTTAAAATATCCTTATAATGGGTATGGATGTGTAAACACTAATTTGTTTAATGTTTTATTTGAAAAGGGCGTGTATTCTACAGCTTTTTATGTGTGGGTGACATGTCCCGCGCCAGGGCCCGCCCCCCTCTAGTTACGTCACTGATGATTTGGCTTTTAGATGACTAAATCCTGAATATATAATGGCCGTGGCAGAACATTCTGAAGTTGGATGTGGTTTTTTCAAATATCCTCACTTGTTTACACTCAGGGGCAGATTTATCAAGGGTCGAATTTCGAAGTGATAAATACTTCGAAAATTGAAGTTGAAGTATTTTTCACCGAATTTGGCCATTGAATGATCAAAGTAAAATCATTCGATCGAACGATTAAATCATTCGAATCGAACGATTCGAACAATTTTAGCATTAGATCGAACAATTTTACTTCAATGTGTGAAGACTTAGAAAAATGCATTAGAAGGTCCCCATAGGCTAACATAGCACTTCGGCAGATTTAATTTGGCGAAGTATTGAAGTCTTGTTTGTGCACCAGAATGGGGGACCTGATGTCCATCCCCATGCCCTGGCTATACAATTAAATGGTTAAGAGAACTGGGGGAATGTGGGGAGAGCAGTGACATCTAGTAAGTGCTGAATGGAAAGTGAAAGTAATTGCTTGCCTCGCCTCTATGCCTAGGCATAGAGGAGGGGCAGACAATATTTGATTGAAAGCTGAGATTTTTAAATGAGTTTACAACAGCTATGAATGCTTTAATAAAAAAAAGAAATTGGATTTCATATTTAATTTGAAAAGGACTTGTATTATACCGATTTTTAGGTCTGGGTGACGGGTCCACTTTAATATAAAAGGTATAACAGTGCAATATACAAAAAAAGATGTTACAAAAAGAGACATACATTCAAACATTCAATAATACAATTACAAACAGTTGTAAAATAAAAGGGAAAACATGGAAAACCTATACTTAACTCCAAAGATATAGAATTCCTGGTCCTGGAGGCAAGGGGAAACAAATGGGATAACTTCCAATCGCAATTGGTTTTCCAAAGTAAATCCAAAGTTTAGTCAGAAGAGCTGACTATTTATAAGTGATTTCAGGGCATCAGGTAACTGCACACTCCCCCCTCCCTCAGGAATGCAAGGGGCGTGGTCTAGCAGGACACAGATTGAGTTTTTATGACCTCCTGTGATTAGGAACTAGACCAAGAATATAATGACCATAACTCCCTACAGGAACATAGGAGAGAGATTATATTATATAAAATGGTTATTAATTCCATAGATACTAAACATCAATACTGTGTGACCTGCACCTGCCCAGATATTCACATCTAATACACAGAGTACCAAACCTAGTCATGTTTGGACTCATCAGAAAGCTAACATTGCCTTGAACCCATCACCAGTTTTTTATATTGTTGGTACAACAGGTATGGGTTATATGAGGATAAACATGTTTCAGGAGGTGTTATATGTGACCTTTATTTCACTTCTCACTCATTGGGCTTCCCCCTCCCCATGGAATGGCTCTTATCAGCCAGGGCTTACAGAAGGGCATTATAGCTCTGACCCCTCTGACCATAGTGAAAAGAGGCCTGTTATGTGTCTGATTTAGATGCTGGTAGAAATATTTCTCATGATACCTTGGCCTGTTTTATTAACTATTACAGGTCTGTATCATGACAAACTGCTTATCTTAAATTGTTACAATTGTTTCTTTGATTATCTTAAATTGTTAAAAACGTATCTAAGTGCACCTGACACTTATTCTGGGCTCTCTGCCAAAAGCCAACTAAGTTTTAGAAACTTTGTATCTTTTGGCTATTCAATGCAGGAGATCAAAAAGAAAGTTGGGACATTTCAGTCACAATCTGGGACTGCAGGTTGAGCTGTCAAATTCAGTACTGTCGCACAAAAAAAGGAACAGTTGGGAGGTATGTCTTTTGATTAAACTGAAAAGAGTGTATACTTGCATACTCATGTGAGGAATTTGATTATAAATTCCACTGGGCCAGGTATTCATGACAAAAGATACTTTGCTAAATTAATCATAATCTTCTAAGCAATTTTTTTTTCTATTTTTCAAGATATTATCACATTTTTAATCTGCTAAAATAATGAAATCCAAACAATGACATGGTCTTCTGGGCAGTTCTTCTGACCGTGTTAGAACTGAGAGATAATTTGAGAAGCATTACAGAGAGTAAAATTTACAGGCCTATTATTTGAAAGAAAACATCTCGATTACTAGTTCTGGAGCAACCTCTGAACCCCAATTGCCCTCTAATTTGAATTTCCTTAAAAGTATATTAGCTGTTTTAATGACAAGTTTTCCAAAAAGTTTTTATTTCATCATGTTGGTAATGACACATTTAAATACAAAAAGAATAAATACTATAGGAATTTTGATCATAAGTTCTAGTGATGAGTGAATTTATTCGGCAGGCGTGAATTTACGGCAAATTTGCGTGTTTCGTCGCCTGCAAATAAATTAGTGAATTTGCCGTGAAAATTCGCTGGCCAAAATTTGCCGTGAAAAAAAAATCAATTCTAGCGTCAAAGTTTTTTCGTCGCCGGCGACGGTTCCGATGCAAAGATTTGCCGGCTTCAAAATTGGCGCTTTGCTATTTTTAGTTTTATGTATTTCTCGGGAAATGTAACACCATTCGAAAAAAAATGCAACATACCAATTATTAAGATAAAAATGAGTAATATCAATAACTATTGCTTGTCGGTGATAGGAGATTTTAGAATGACGTTAGTGGATTTCTCCCTTTATTCTGACCTATCATTGTTTTAATAAAACATCATCAATAAATTATTCCTGGAAGTTGTTCCTGCTCTCAATTAATGCTACCAATTGGGCAGCATTACAGAGCAATTCCTGATACGTGATATACACCAGGACATGTTTTTTTGGGTAAAATTGAATTTTGATGGCGTTTTGTTGGAAGAGCATCTGTAATGCATGCAGCTGAAGATAATGTATTGAATACAAAGATAAGACCATCCTGCCACTTCATACAACTCGGAACAGATAAAAAATACATAGAACATTGCTTTTAAGGAGGAAAGGAACTAATGTGCTATGTGCAAGTGAAATGAAGACTTTCTAGAATATAATGTTAGCTTTGTGATCAGTGTCACGAGGCATCTGTAAAAAGAGATCAGATAGGGAGTCTGGGACAATAAAAAGGAAAATAATAATTAGAAAGCAAAAGAAAAGGTTTTCCAGAAAAGGAATCTTTAATTTGGACCTCCATATCTTACAGTTACATAGTTAAGTTGGGTTGAAAAAAAGACCAAACTCCATCAAGTTCAACCCCTCCAACACACTCACACTGACCCCTCTATACACTTAAACTATATATACCAATATCTATATTAATTGTAGATTTACAGTAAGTATCACAATAGCCAATGCTATTATGTTTGTCCAAGAAATCATCCAAGCCCCTTTTAAGGGCTTTAACACAATCAGTCATCACAACATCACCCGGCAGTGCATTTCACAACCTCACTGTCCTCACTGTGAAGAACCCCCTACGTTGCTTCAAATGAAAGTTCTTTTTCTCTAGTCTGAAGGGGTGGCCTCTGTTGCAGTGATGCTCTTTATTAAGCAAACCTATGCTAGACACTGTATTCTGAGCCAATAGGGTAATAGTGTAACATATATACTGTATATATCTTAAAAAGACCAGGAACACTGAGAACATATAAAGCTAACATGACATTTTGGTCCACTTTCGGACCTTTGTCAAGGCAAATATAGATATGTGTGTGTATATATATATATATATATATATATACATCTTCATTCTGCACCATAATAGGACTAAGATGAATCATCAATAGAGAAAATAACATGTACACTGTTATTAAGTAGACACTGCTATTCTGGCTTACTTGTTTGGATTTAAACAGTTTAACCCAACAAATAGCGTATACAAATACATTTATGAATACATTTAGCATCCTGTCTCTGGGTGGAGCATTCAGTAATCTCTAACAGCAAAGAATATTTGCTGCTAAAATGGCTTTTCTACAAAGGAAACAGCTCTTTATATACTGTATATTTAGCGCTATATATATATATATATATATATATATATATATATATATATATATATATATATATATATATATATATATATAAATATATATATATATATATATATATATATATAAATATATATATAAATATATATTTGTCATCAATATAACAATGCATTTTAGCCTTCTTTTAATTTTGAGAATGTAAAAATAAATAAATATATATATATATATATATATATATTTACATTCTCAAAATTTAAAGAAAGCTAAAATGCATTGTTATATTGATGATTATGCTGTCAAGTTGCTTTCAAATGCCAAGTATTTAGTTTTGATCTTCAAGCTTCTCAATGGGATGTTTGTGATTGTTGTGACTGAATCTGTCACCGTGTGTCTTCTTCCTCTCTTTCTGTTGATATTCCCAACATAATAAGCAGTGTGTTCTGTGTCTAAAATGAGACAGCTACAGTTGGGTTACTTGTTTGCTTCTTTACCCTCCATAAGTTGTCACCAACAACCAAGTACAAAAGCACAGGTCCTTCTCTGGTCCTACATCTTCCAGCTTTCATATCTAGGAAGAGTTAGAGAAAATGTCATTGCATCAAACAAATTAGGAAAACCGGGCAGGATTTCATATGATTTACATGTCATTGCCCCACACCTGATGTCACGACCCGCTCCTATTGCATCACGGTCCCACCCCCTGCCTGGAGTTAGACTGGCGAAAGGTGGCAACCCTACTTGATACTTATGATCTACATTGGTGCAACTGTAGTTTTGCTCTTTCATTGTGGTTCTGTAGCACAGACTGCAGCATTATTCCTGCTGCTTACTTTGTTGTTAAAGCTAGCATAAGATATTACATTGATGTTTCTCCCACTAGTTCCTAATTATCATTATCTTCCTCAAATTGATGGGCATTTAGCTATCTTCAAGAGCATAAGAATGACATTAAGTCAAGTCAAGTCAAGAGGATTTTATTGTCATTTCAGCCATATACAGTAAATACAGTACATAGTCAATAGTTAATACTCAAGACTGGTGTCATTTCTAGGGATGTAGCGAACTGCCGATTTGGTGTTGAACACCGGCAAAAAATGCGAACGTTCGCAAACAGTTCGCGAACTTCGAACACCCGCTAAAATTGTTCGATTCGAACGATCGAAGGATTTTAATCGTTCGATCGAAGGATTTTCATTCGAATCGAACGATCGAAGCCATTCGATCGAATGCTTTTCATTCGATCGAATGCTTACAATCGTTCGAACGAATGGAAATCGTTCGATTTTTAGCGGTCGAAGGAATTCGAATGGTCGAATGGTCGAACGATCGAACGCGAACTCAAAATGCGAACGTTCCCAAACGTTCGCGAACATTCGGCGGACGCGAACGGTCGAAGTTCGCGCGAACTAGTTCGCGGGCGAACAGTTCGCTACATCCCTAGTCATTTCCCCCTCTCTCTGCAGATCTGTTCATATATTACTAGAATTAACACAAGGATCTGATCACTGACCTCTCTCCTTCTGTCCTTTCCCAAGTTACAGTGCAACTCAATCTTTCAAAAACAGAACTGATTATACTTCTGCCAGGATCTTCCCCTGTCCCTCAGATCTCACTCACAGTAAACAACGCCACCTTTCATTCAACCACACAGGCACACTGCCTCCGAGTTATCCTAGACTCACATCTGTCTTTTCACCACTCATCCAAACACTTGCAAAATCTTGTCGTAGCCAGCTGTGCAACATTGCCCGAATACAACCATATCTCAGTTCAGAGACAACTAAAACACTGATTCAGTCTCTCATCTCCCGCCTTGATTACTGCAACCTACTCCTCGCAGGTATTCCAACAAGTCGCCTTTCACAACTCCAATCTGTTCTAAATGCGGCTGCTAGACTCATTCATCTATCTCACCGCTCAACATCAGCTGCTCCCATATACATGTCCCTTCACTGGCTCCCAATCTCCTCTAGTATCAAATTCAAACTATTCAAACTCCCATTCAAGGCCCTTAACAGTGAAGCCCCTCCCTATATCTTCATTTTAGTCTCTAAATACCTTCACTCTGCTTCTGATCTTCGCCTCACTTCTCCTCTCATCACTTCCACCCATTCTCATCTAAAAGACTTCTCTCGGGCTTCTACTTTTCTCTGGAACTCTCTGCCTCGAGCTGTCAGACTTTCTCCTTCTTTCCAAACTTTCAAATGATCCTTTAAGACCCACCTGTTTAAAGAAGCTTATTCAATGTACCTTAATTAACCAATCATTGCTGGATCATAAATCACAAAATTGTTTCTAAAATTCTAATGTTTCAATTGTACCTTAACCTTTAGTTTGTAACCTCTAATTTGTAAGGCCCTCTAATCCTATTGCACTCTGTAACCCTTGTCTGTTATCCACCATTTATTCCCTGTTTGCTATAAATTATGGTAAAGAACTGTGTAACTTGTCGGCGCTATATATAAATAAATGATGATTAAAACAATTAAGGAGATCATATACGTTTTCAACACATTATAATCTTAATACTTGACTAAAATTAGTTTTTAACTTTCTCTGGTTTCCTAATCTGTACGATTGCACAAGTCTTTGGCTTTATGATATATCAACTATTGTAACACCTGTCACCAGGTTTACCTGTGCTTTGGTTCATTTTTAAAAATCTTTGTACAGGTATGGGATCCCTTATCCGGAAACCCATTATCCAGAAAGCTCCAAATTACGGAAAGGCTGCCTCCCATAGACTCCATTATAATCAAATACTGCAAATTTTTAAAAATGATTTCCTTTTTCTCTGTAATAATAAAAGAGTGCCTTATATTTGATCCCAACTTCCTTATTGGAAGTAGAATCAGCTTATTGGATTTATTTAACGTTTACATGATTTTCTAGTAGACCTAAGGTATGGAGATCCAGATTATGGAAAGATTCGTTATCTGGAAAACCCCAGGTCCTAAGCATTCTGGATAACAGGTTCCATAAAGTACTTTCAGAAGCAGTTTGATTGAAGCTGTATTTTCTATAAGTTTGAAACAGGATCTAGTAATATGTTTCATTCTGGTCGTTTTCCATTTTGCTGCCTCGAATAGGGCAATTTTCCTTGCAAACGTTTTGTTCAATTGAATGAATTACATTATAACCACTATCTAAGACCAATTTAATTTTCTTCGGAAAAGTCAAAAAAAGACACCAATTTTGCTGGTCAGAAGAAAAGACATACCACTATATTTCTATAATTGCATGGTTGAAGTTTCAGGTAGTTTCTGTCAGTTTCCATTGAAAGAGATGCTAGCATTCAGAATGTCTCCTATGGATTTTAATACAACTGTTGTCAGAAGGGTAATGCTTTAGGCCATACGGAAATCTATGAATATTTATTGAGCAATTAGGTTGATTATATTAAGCATGCACTGCTACCTTTGAATGCTAATACAGCTAAATACACAAAAGGTGAGGATTTTCATTAGAATATAAAATAATATTGAAAAAAAAAGTTGTAGGAAACAAAAAATTTGTATGTACAAATGTGCCTTGAATTTAAAGCACTTGGAGCTGCCAACCGCAGTAATGCATGGTGCCCAGTGATAAAACACCCATGTATGTAACTGTCTATTTTGTTTTACTCCATAGTAAAGTCAATATCATTTTACAGTGCATAACAAACTATAATAAACTGTGTTATAAGGATAGCAAAGCTAGGTATTATAGAGAATAAGTGGACAAATAAAGTTCACTGGCACATAAGGCCAGCATGCTTGACAAAGAGGTACTACCCCGAAATGTTGCACATCTACAAAAAAACGCAAGGGCTTGTCCCTGCTTGTAACTGCCTTGTGTGCCAGTGAACTTTATTTGGATTTGGATTGAGAGGGTGCCGATCCCTCATCGTTGTGCACCAGGCATTCAATTCACTGTAAGGCCAGGGTGTGCGAGCACAGTGCTACCATTTTTATAGAGAATAAGTGCACTGAAATTCCCCAGCTAAACAATTAATGCCATTTATAATGTCATTTATAAACTTTGTAGCTAATTTTGCAATATGAGATACGTAATCAGTAACTCCTGGTGTGAACGGCCATGTAAGTCAGAGTGCATGTGCAAATGCGAATCTGACATCACGAGCGTGTGCATTATAAGCAAGTCGCTGCACTCGCATATTAAGCGCATGCATGTGCCCCAACAAGGCTGTTCATAACGGGCGATCCCTCCTGGTGTGAACTAGCGCTTGTGGGGGACAATTTTTTTTAAAAAAAATACTGTTACCCAAACCAGAGTGCAGGCTCAACAGGTGCCCTTTAAAGATAGCCTTGTGCTAGGTTCAGGGCACCATCAGAACTCTTGGGGCTCCAAACAACAAAATTCTCTGACCCACACACCCCAAAGTACAAAGGCCACCCAGATATTTGGTAAAAAAAAAAACAGTCCTAATAAGGGACATTGGTGATCAGGGCCCCTACAAGTTAAAGAAAAAACTAGTATTTTTTCTGCATGTACACATGAAAAAAACCTGGTGCAATAGGTCCCTACACATTTAAAAAAAACGAAATGTTAAAAGAAAAAACCGGGGCCAGGACCCCCCACACATTAAGAAAGAAAACAATGGGGGTCAGGGCACCCTACAAGTTAAAAACAAACTGCCATGGCCCCCTGCACATTAAAAGAAACAAATGGTAGTCAGGGCTCCTTCAAGTTTAAAAAAAACCTGATGCCAAGGTTTTATACACGTTAAAAAACAAACTGATACCAGGGCCACCTACAGTACATGTTAAAAAAAAAACAATAGTGCTCAGGGCCCCCTACAAGTTGAAAAAAATTTTGGTGGCCAAAAGTATAAGATAAAAGAAAATTTTCATAGTCATTAAAACATTGATGTTCAGTGGAACTGCAGTAGATGGTCTTCTTCTTTCCCCTCGGCAAGCTTTTTCACTCTCCTCAATGGCATCTTTGTTTTCTTCCAGCGACGGCTTCTCCGATGACATTTGCTTCATTTCTTTGCAGCGACAGTTGCTTCTTCTTTTCCGACGATCCTAATTTTTATCAGGTCATGCTTGCTTCATTCTTCTCTGGTGGCTCCTCTGTCAGTGGCAAAAGCTATGTTTTAAAGAGAATAAGTGGACAAATAAAGTTCACCCAGTTTTCACTAGGGTTTTCCTAACTCCCATCTCGCAGCTCTTGTTTAAACAAATTTTTTAATGACATGTCATTATGGGCTCCCTTTCCTGTATATGGAAGCTATGACACACGTGTTACGTCTAAATGGGTCTAGTAAGCATGTCCTGTGACTTTGCATCATCTAAACTTGGCAGAAGGCATGCCTCGTGTTTATTAGTATACTGCATGGCTGCTTAGAGTGTTCTATTGACTACAAAAGTATCATTTTAAAGGTGTAGTATATGACAAGTAATAATAACATAAATTATAGTTCTCTACAGCTCTGCAGCTATTAACTTGCCTACAGCACCTGGAACTGGAACCTCCTGGTAAACTCCAGCACCTCCTCCTGAGGAACCAACGGTGCACATGTAGCCTATGAGTTAAACCTTGTTGTCTTACAGAAGAGGAAGATGAACAGAAGGAATACCAACCCTCTCCACTAGGCCTTTGCAGGAGCCACCTGAGAATGCAAGAACAAACTACATGGTAATTCAAAGGTCGCAACAACAGCTACAGATAGATTTTTAGTAGAAGCAGCAGCTCTGCAGTCTTTTAGGAGGTAGCCAGATTAGAGGACAAATGGAAGGGGCAGCAGGTTCTTTACACATTCTTGGCATGTCCTGAACATTACAATAAACAATGTGGTTATCCAGCAACAAAAGACAACAAATTAGCCAACAACAAACCCCATCCTTATTCCTATTATGCTTGGTATTCCTACTCCACCACTCTATGAATTCCTGAGCTACTTTGGAAGGCACTCACATCTTAGCAACTGGCCATCCTATGTGTCCAAGAGACACAAAAATATGTATGCCATAGCCCTCCTTCATCAGGATTGAAACTTTGTTGTAATGTTATTATGCATTTGTGCTTTGCACAAAAGAGTAAGTTAGTAGTATAAGCGCTCAGAAATGGTGTCACGTACGGCTCCCTAAATTCAGAACAAGTGCTAGGCTCCCTAGTCACGGCTCAATCTTCTGCCTGAAGCAGCCGCCTTTGGCCTCGGTAGGAACCCTCAGCTATTCAGATGCCACCAGGTCTTAAACTTGAGAGGAGCCAAGTAGATGTTCTAAACTGGCAAAGGGGCACATATGTTTACACGGTTTTGGACAGAAGGCAACTGTTCAAGGAGTAGACGAAAAGCTTGGTCAAGCAGGCCGGGGTTGCTACAGGTGGAGTTCAAGGGTTAATATCAGCAGAATTCAGAATAGTCAGGAAGGCAAGGGTCAGAATTGGCAGAGTTCAGAATAGTCAGGAAGGCAAGGGTCAGAATTGGCAGAATTCAGGATAGTCAAACAGGCAGGGATCAAAACCAGGATATTCAAAGACAAAATCCCACCCAGGAAACTAATCAGATTCGACCTAACAATGGGCCAGTAGTCAGCAGTCGGTAGTAGACTACTGGCCCGAAGTCCCTTAAATACATTTCAATTTCTCACCACAGCATG
This sequence comes from Xenopus laevis, assembly GCF_017654675.1. NCBI lineage: Eukaryota > Metazoa > Chordata > Amphibia > Anura > Pipidae > Xenopus > Xenopus laevis. Next base: position 145,549,328 of record NC_054374.1, on the reverse strand, counting down.
ATGACGTCATGCGCCACCAGCATATTCCCGGAAGTGAGCGGCTGTGCGCCATAGAGGATACCGGCGCTGAACGAAGAGGACTAGAACTGCGGGCATCCCCTCTGGGCCCTAGTCTCCGCTAGACCACCAGGGTTACAAATGGGTTTTACATTCCTGTTCCTATTGAGCAGAAACTGTTGGTATATATATATATATATATATATACAAATCTGAAACCAACCTGTTACCCACAGTACCAGAGATAGATTAATACACCCATACAAAGGGACATAGTTAGCTATCTGAAGGGTAATATACAGGTATGGGACCTGTTACCTTGAATGCTCAGGACATGGTATTTTCCAGAAATAATATAAATGCAAGTTATAAACTAAGGGGAAGATTTATTAAGGGTCAAATTTCGAGGGTTAAAAAACCCTTGAATTTGACCCTCGAAGTAAAATAAAAGATTTTAGCGCAAAAGGTTTAATCGACTAAAAATCGTTCCAATCGAACGATTTTAAGCGATCGATCGAATGATTTTTATTCAACCAAAAAAAAACTTCGAAAAGTGCTGTGGAAGGTCCCCATAGGTTAACATTGGACTTTGGTAGCTTTAATTTGGCAAAGTATGAAGTCGAAGTTTTTTTTAACGAGACAGTACTTAGATTATCGAATGGTCGACTGGACGAACGATTTTTACTTCGAATGGTTCGAATCATTCGATTCGATCGAATTAGATTGAATTTGACCAATTCGATGGTCGAAGTACCCAAAAAATTACTTTGAATATTTTTTGATTCAAACTATTCACTCAAGCTTAGTAAATCTGCCCCTTATTGTCAAAACTGTCAAATTAGTCTAGTTAATTGTGCAAATTCAATTCGAGTTTTTTTTTTTAAAAAAAATGTGAATTTGATTTTCGAGATTTATCATACTCTGGCCCTTTAAAAATTCAAATTCGACTGTTTGCCACCTAAACCTGCTTAATTTATGTATAAGTCAATGGGAGAGGTTCAGTGCCAATTTGGAGATGTTTGTAGCCTTCCTGACACTCAAGTTGTTTCGAAGAAAAAACTCGAATTAAGTTTGGTCAAATTCAGATCCATTCTTCCTACCTGTAGTGTGATTGCTGAGCGCTGCCCTCCCTTTATGTGTTCTACAATCCCTCACCACTGACCACAAATTAAAATTAGCAGATTGATGATTAAAAATATAAAAAAAGAATTTATGTATATCTATATTTTAACATATATATATATATATCTCACAGTTTCTGAATAGTGAGAGGACATGGTTGAAGCCTACAATGTTGGATAATTAAAGCACATCCAAAATGACTGCATTCATAAAAAATGTTTTCTTTCATTTATGCTCAGTGGTGACACAATGTTCTCTTATATCTGACTGGTATAAACACTACTCTAAAGCTGCTTTTCTAATAGCAAAAATCCCATCCTTCAGATAGCACGAATGATAGAGTGTTCATTAGAGGGAAAGGTTTGACTTTATGTTGGGCACCTTCCCTGGCTATTTCGTTTTAACAGTGATGAAATAAAAAACACAATCTTAGCTAATGTGATCATTAACGAGATTTGTGGAAAATAATACATCTTCATGCTGGGTATTTGTTACTTACACCCACTATTTTTTGCTTTTCTTAAAATAAAGGATCTCTACGTAGAAGAAGTAAATGAAGGACGGCGCTAGGTTAAATTAACCCTTCAGACAAGATAAACTGTTATAATTATGTCTTATTTGACATGGAAATCATGTGACTATTACTCTAATTAACTCTTACAGAGCCAAGGACAGTGAGGTCTTTATTCAAACAACCTGTATGGATGTAGAGAGGTAATGCTGGGTCCCTGCAGCAGTTCCTTGCAGTGGAGCAGGCACTGGGCCTGTGTCTCCATGTCTTTTGTAAGTTGTAAAGGCTAGGGATGTAGCGAACTGCCGATTTGGTGTTCGCGAACGCCGTTCGCGAACACCGGCAAAAAATGCGAACGTTCGCGAACAGTTCGCGAACTTCGAACACCCGCTAAAATCGTTCGATTCGAACGATCGAAGGATTTTAATCGTTCGATCGAAGGATTTTCATTTGAATCGAACGATCGAAGCCATTCGATCGAATGCTTTTCATTCGATCGAATGCTTTTCATTCGATCGAATGCTTACAATCGTTCGAACGAATGGAAATCGTTCGATTTTTAGCGGTCGAAGGAATTCGAATGGTCGAATGGTCGAATGGTCGAACGATCGAACGCGAACTCAAAATGCGAACGTTCCCAAACGTTCGCGAACATTCGGCGGACGCGAACGGTCGAAGTTCGCGCGAACTAGTTCGCGGGCGAACAGTTCGCTACATCCCTAGTAAAGGCTAATACATGAGATAGCCAGGAGTTGGATGGCTTTTAAAGGAAAAGGAAAATCTGTTTGGACTTGGGGAGCCAAATGTTAGGCAAGTGATTGTATTTACTTACCTGAAACCCTGGGCCGGTGCTCCTTAACTGCACCGGCCACATCCCCGTTTCATACATTAATATTTATGGCATATCTTTTGTCATTAAAAAAATGAAAATGTCAAGTTGCTGAACTGCCAAAGCTTCTATGAAAAGTTATTTTTCTATAATCATTTTCTGCACAATCTGGATACTCCACAGTTCATCCAAATGTTATTGGTTTTGTTTCCAAATGATATTGGTTTTGTTAATAAGTTTTCATAAAATATTCCCAACTAAGAAGATTTATGGCATTCAGGCCTAACTCTTCTATTTCATATATAGCCACTAATGCTTCAAACGAAAATTCAGTGGTAAAAATAGCTGGAATACTTTGCAGGAAATTAGATCACGGGTCGAAAACCCATATCTACCAGAGCACAGTCTGAGCGTTTAATTTGAACAGTCTGCTGTCCTGAGGCAATTTTGGATTAACAGGCTTTACTGCACAACAAACTAGGAATAACGTTGAAAGTGATTTTAAATTAAGCTATGATCTATATTTGGTGGTGTGGCAATATCCTACGGTGAGAAAAATATAGATTATCCAGAATTAAAATGCTCCTGTTTTGTACTTATTTCATTGTTTTTCATTTGTTAAAGGGAAACAGCCACTAATAAACCCACTAAACTGTAGTGGATGCATAATAATAATCATAAGCTTTTTCAATTATTATTTTTATTTTATTTAAAATTAGCTTTCTTCCCCCTGGCAAACTTCCTCGCTTCTGAAATTTGCCTCCAGCCAATCCCTGCTTTCTCAAAAAAAGGAAGGAGTCATCTCTGTAACCTGACCCCTCTCCTGCCTTCCCAGGCCTGCTCTCCTGATAGCAAAATGAAGGGCCAATATGGCTGCCCTCCAATCCAGTGCATTTTGCTGCTCTGCCCCTTACATGACAGATAATGGACACAGCTGCAGTGACTGGCTCTTATGGCTGCCTCCTCCAGTCATGAATAGTAGTGGGCTGAGTGTAGGTGTGTTGGGAGCAGCAAAGGGCAGTATCTACTCCTTTAGCACCTTTGTCTCACTATTTTCCCTCAGCCAGCAGCTGCTCTCCTGCTCACATTTTCTTTGAATGAAGCAGCATTTCAAATTTCCTCTTTGTTGTTTTTGTGTGGTGGATGGTTTTCCAGGGATTTATAAGATTTATAAATATTATACATGGAATTGCCACCATGTCATCATATTAGGAATTCTGGGGGTATTTATACATGAAATTTCCACTGTGCTGTCCTGCTGTGAGTTGTGGGGGTACATACATGAAGTTGCCCCTTTGCCATCCTGCTATGAGTTCTGGGTGTATTAATACATGAAATTGCCACTGTGCTGTCCTGCTTTGAGTTTTTTGGGTACATACATGAAATTGCCACTGTGTCATCCTGTGATGAGTTCAGTGGGTATTTATAAATGAAATTGCCATTGCTGTTAGTTCTGGAGATGTCATACATGGAATTGTCACTGTGTCATCCTGCTATGAGTTTTGGGGGAAATATACATGAAATTGTTGATTTATATCTGGTGTATCTGTAAAATAGGAAGTGGTTTATTGAGGGTATGTCTCCCAAAATGGCTCTATCGCTTTTGCAGAGCATGCACCTTGTCTTGTCTGCCTGCCTAATCTTCTTCCAACAGATAAAATAAATATAAAAGAAGATACAAATGACAACTGAAAAAACTAGATAACGGGCCCCTTGTGTCACCATGCAAATTAGGGTTCAGATTTGGTTCAGTATTCGGCTGACTCTTTAAAAAAGAATTTGTGACCGAATCCCAAAATAGTGTATTTGGCACATCCTTAACTTTCTCATACAACTGGATTAAGCCACACTTTCCCCTTTGCTTTTAAAATAAGTTCTCCATTTCCTTGGTATCTACAATGAGGCTGCATCCTAATGCTCTTCTCATCTAATTCATCCTTATCCAGCTTTTACGCTCACACAATGACATTAGCTTAAAACATTTTCAGCATGATTGTATCCACAAGTGCAAGGGGGTTATTTATCAAAGGTTGAATTTCGAATTTATATGATTTTTTTTTTTACTGTAATAAAAATAAATAGCGATGGGAGAATTTGACCCGTTTCGTTTCGCCAAAAATTCTCCACTGGTGAAATGTCGTTGACGCCCATTAAAGTACATGGGCGTCAAACGCCATTTGCTGCACAACACCATACGAATCTATGGGCGTCATTTCTGCAGCAAAACAACGCAAAAAAAATGTAGATCCCTATCATGAAGTCAATTAACATATTCAAATGGTTCAATGGACCTCTGACAATGACTTGTAAATTAACTAAAGGTTTTAGCTGGCAAATATGTAAATTAGATGGTTTCCATGTTAGAGGTATGCTAAATCTCACATTGGAATTTACATTCGAGTTGGTGCTTTTAAATTCGAATTTGTGAGTTCTGACACAATTTTTTTTTTCAAACATTCGAATTTACTATTCGAACCTTACTAAATCTGCCCCAAAATATGGTAATTTTAACTCACCATCCAAAGTAGCAGCAGGTGACTCTCCCCCTGGTGGCTGTAAAGACACTGGAATTCTGAGAAGGATAAAACATGACGATTGAGTTGGAATTGTGGCAATGAAACATGGCGACTTGAATTGCACTTGCGTTCATAAATTACCCATAGTACATCCATGTTACAGTGTTGTCCAACTTGCGGCCCATGACCCCTCACACACTTGCCCCCCCAGACGGTCCCCCACATGAAAGTCTGCCTGCTTATCCAGGTACTGCCAGTGTTCCAAATAAAGGCTTTTTTACTCAAGAAAGCAAGAGGATTGGAAGGTGGCCATTCAGGGTATGTGCACCAGGACCCCCAGATTTAAAGACTTAGGAGCTGATTCTATTAAACAAGCAAATGATGTGATTCCTTACCTTATGTATGTTTTAAAAGGTATCAGTACTGAGATTAACTGGTTCCTGCCTGCCCTATGCTCTCTGTGTGTGCCATACTCTGCCTGCCCTATGCTCCCAGTATGTGCCATACTCTGCCTGCCCTATGCTCCCAGTATGTGCCATACTCTGCCTGCCCTATGCTCCCAGTATGTGCCATACTCTGCCTGCCCTACTCTGTACCCTGTGGGAAGCGAGTCTAGTAGGGTTTGTTCTGGGGATTTATTAGCATTCGGAAATTGATGTTAGGGACCCCTAAGGTGTTTAATCATGTGTTGGAGGTTGCTGTGTTATTCACAGGGGAGGAGGTGGCATGGGAATTTAAGGGTATTTTATGGTATATTTGAAGGTTTGCCTTAAATTTTTTTATGGTATATTTAAAGGTATGCCTTAAATTTTTTTATGGTATATTTAAAGGTATGCCTTAAATTTTTCACATATGAGAATATCCCTGCAGTGAGCACCAACCATTTGTTTTTTTTGTGTGTGTGTTTTACCACCATTAATGTGGACATGGTCTTAAAAGTTCTTGTGATAACAAGTGTGAGGTTTAAATGGGTATGATTTAAAAGGGGGACTGGTCAACAACGGCTTCTATAATTGGCTCTCTACCAAAAAATTTGGGCCTCGGTAGAATAGAAGTTAGACAGCGCTGCCACAGTAACGTTGCCATAAAACGTCGGAACACCGATGTTCACATTCCCTATAGGAGTTTATTCCTGAACTAATAAGAATTTAAATTAACATTACTTGTTTCATTACACTGTATAATTTATGCAAAACTGTATTCATTATTCAGCCATAATGAAAAACATTGCTTTCGGGTCTCTCAGTAAGGGCAGTTATTCCAAAAGCAGTCTCCATATTAAAATAAATTGGCTTAATTCTAAAGAGTGAAAATTCAAGCAAGCTCCATCCTAATCATGTGCGTTCTACAAATATGAAATATTCTGTAAATCATTTGAAGTGCTTCTTGCCTCAGTTTAAACTAATCTAGTGTTGGAGATATTTCATTATCACTGTTATATTACTAGATTTGAGGGGGAGAACTACTTTTTTAGTTTTTGTAAGTTTACAAAAGACTTTTATTTTCAGATCTCCTTAATTAACATCCCCTTTTTTAATTTGAAGTTGAGTACAGGGATCTTTACCTGAAAATCCAGTTCAGTCCATTTTAAGCAAATAATTCTAATGTTTAAAAGTTTTCATTTTCTCTGTACCTTGTACTTGATGGTTTTTAAGCTGCATTAATTTATATTGGTGGCAAAACAATCCTATTGGGTATATTTAAGATTTTTTTTTTAGCAGACTTAAAGTAGAACTAACCCCTAAAAATGAATATGACTAGCAATGCGATATATTAAATATTGAACATATTGAAACAGCATAAAGGTTCAGAATCTGTATAGTAGTAATTATTCAAGCCTTTAAAGTTGTCACAAGAGTTTCCCATGTTGGACTTTGTTAGGAGTGTCTGCAAGCCGCTCATGCTTAGTGTGTGAGCAGCTGCTGAGAAGCTTAGCTTAGGGGTCGTCAGAAATCATCAAGCAGAAAATAAGGTTGGCCTTTAATAAGCTGATGCTACAGGGCTGATTATTACATTCTGATGTTAATTGTGCTGGTTTATTAGTTGCCACATAACAATAATTATTTACTAATCAGCCTCAGCCTTATATTCTGTCATTTATATTATATATATTCATTATCATCTATAAGTCCCTAAGCTCAGTAAGTGACAGCAGCACAGAGCATGTGCAGTGAATCAGCAGAAAAAAAGATGGGGAGCTACTGGGGCATCTTTGGAGACACAGATCTTCTCTGGTAAATGCCTTTGTTGTCTAGAGCCAGTATGGAGGCCCAAAACAAAATGTACAGTACGTCTGCCTTACTTCCATAACTAACTTTAGTTTTCCTTTAAAGGGCACCTGTTGGGCAAAAATATTATCCCCAGCCAAAGGTGTGCACTTCGCTTGGGGTAACGGTAGTTTTTTTTTTAAAATGAGCAAGTCGCAGTATTCGCTCATTATGAGCATGTGTGTGCCCTGACATGGCCACTCTTACCAGGAGCTCCCTCCTGGAGCGGGTACCCTAGCACTGGCTGGGGTCAAATTTTTTTAAAAAAAACTACTGTTACCCCCAACCCAAACAAGTGCCCTTTAAGGTATGGTGATCCAAGTTATGGAAAGATCCCTTATCCGGAAAACCCCAGATCCCAAGCATTCTGAATAATAGATAATAGACCTGTACTTCCTGTGGCTCAGATAGTTTTATGCTGTCCATATTAAAACAATCTTTGAAGTACTGTATCACTGAGCACCATACTGTATTTATTACTTTTACTAATGAACTTGAGTGGTGGATACCACCAGCAAACCATAGACCAGAGGTCCCCAACCTTTTTTTTACCAATGAACCACATTCAAATGTAAAAAGAGTTGGGGAGAAACCCAAGCATGAAAAAGACCCTGGGAATATCAAATAAGGACTTTGATTGGCTATTTGTAGCCTCTTTGTAGATGGACAGCCTACAGGGGGCTCTGTTTAGTAGTAAACCTGGTTTTATACAACTAAAATGTGCCTTCAAGCTTAGAATTCAAAAATAAGCACCTGATTTGTGACCACTAAGAGCAACATCCAACAGGTTGGTGAGTAATATGTTGTTCATAGTCTTAGACACTGGGCCCATCAGCAGCAGTTCTCTTAATTATCCTTTCTCCTTTCATATAAATGTATAATAATAATTAATTATTTTATGTTTGTTCCACTTCTTCTTTACCATTCTGTCATGTGCTTACCAACTATCATAGAAACATCCACTCATATAGTAACTTTGCCAAATCATTGGATTTTTGCCTTATTTGTCCTCCCAGGTAGTGAGTAAAACAATTGTTAATCCTGATATGATCCTACCCAGATATTTAAATTGATATGTGGCTCATTCACAGCCAGAGATGTCAAATTGTGCATTAAATACAGCAAGGCTTTTTTTAATAGAATGGAATGAAATTAGAAATCAATAGTTTTTTATTCAGTCCTTTATCAAAAACACGTGTGAATACCAAACCTTTTAAAAACCATTTTCAAACCTTTAAAAAAAACCCAAAAACAATGTTAAGGGCTGTTGTACAGGAACATTTAGTGCTCCAAAAAAAAAACCCTCCCAAACTGCACAATCTAGATGGTGGCACTGTACCCCCATATATGACATCAATTGAACACAGCCAGGTTGGTGGACAGTGTCTGGTCACATTGCTGCTTTCTCTCCCTGTCTTTCCATGGTGACCATCAACCCAGCTCTGACTTTTGATGTTCAGATACAGGGGAGATTAGCCAGGGGAGTCTAATAGATTTTGGAGAAGTTCCTGTGCTTGGGTATTGTGTTTTAGCTTGCTAACAATTTCCCTGTATTAAATATTACAGGGCTCACTCACAAATGGATAGGAGAAAATGTTGGCACCCCTACACTTGCCATTCACTTATCTGAAACACAGTACAAATTACACTCTGGGACTTGCCTATATTTAATGCTCATCTTGAGCACTCTCCTTGCTACTGCAGATTGGCTGATTTATAAGGGGGGTGAATGTGGTTCCCATGAGTTGCCCACCTGCCACCCTCTAGTTATAGGTGATGAAGGTGTAAAATCCAAACAACTATTTGACCATTTAAAAGATCAAAATGGCAAGTGTACATTATACGGGGCAAAAATGCTTTAAAAAAATGCTTTACTAATGTGATGTCTACTTTTAGTAATGTCGTCCCATTATGATCTACATTCATAAAAGCATTGTTAGCATTCTGTTCCATGGAAAATATTACTTAAAGGGGATGTAAAGTCAAAAAATGAAATTCCTTTAACGGGTCCACTGTCTAAAAATAAACCTATTGTCAATATACTTCCATTAAAAATTCTGTACCTTTTTCATAAAAATCATGCACAAATGCATGAATTCCTCAACATGGTGGGCCGGCCGTGGCTGCTTTACTTCAAAACAATCTCCCCTCCTCCGAGTTCTGTAGTGTGTGGAGTTGCAGAGCTGGAGCACAGATAATCATGATTTTTATAAAAAATAAGGTACTGATTTTTTAATGGAAGTATATTGACAATAGATTTTCAACTCGGAAATTCGGCTCTTCTAATTCAGAGAGCTCAATTGCGCTCTCTGCACTAGTGATGTTACCCCCCGTCCGGCGCTGAAGGTACGTGATGTGGGGAGGCAGAAAAAACAAAGGCCGTCTCGGGTGTCAAATTGGGCAGGATCACCCCTGCACCCAAAATGAATATTTAAGCAACAATTTAACATTTATTTCATACAAAGTGACATATTAAAGAATCTTAACAAACTGGTATAAATATTTAAGTAAATATTTGCCTTTTACATCTCTTGCCTTGAGTCACCATTTTGTGATGGTCTGTGTGCTGCCTCAGAGATCATCTGACCAGAAATACTGCAGCTCTAACTGTAACAGGAAGAAGTGTGGAAGCAAAAGACACAACTCTGTCTGTTATTTGGCTCATGTGACCTAACATGTATGGTTTGTTTGGTTTGTTTGTGTGCACCGTGAATCCTACGATCCCAGGGGGCGGCCCTTATTTTTTAAAATGGCAATTTTCTATTTAGGATTACCCAATGGCACATACTACTAGAAAAGTATATTATTATGAAAATGGTTTATTTACATGAAGCAGGGTTTTACATATGAGCTGTTTTATGCAATATCTTTTTATAGAGACATACATTGTTCGGGGGTATACTGTAGTTTTCCTTTAATAAATATGCCCTTATTTTGCACAAATTTCTTATATATTTCACTGAATATGGAATCCTCCACTAAAGATAAATGAACCAAATCAAATCCTAAATGATCTATGTTCCAATAATATTTTCTGACTTTAAGGTTTTGGATTTAGTTTTGCTAAGGGTTCATACAAAGCTGAATTCTAAAAGTGCTGGGACTCTGCAAAATCATCAACACTTTTATTTTTTTATTGAAAATTGAATGTAAAGTTTATCCTGTTTGCCTCACTGTATAATCAGGGGCAGATTCATGAATAGACTACCCTAAGCTATAGCCTTGGGGCCCAGAGTGACATGGGGCCCATGTAGCTTTTTCAATTATTATTTATATTTTATAGAATATTTTTAGAATAGAATTCATAGATGACCTATAGTAATAAATTGTGTCCTTATATAGGAAGGATTAATGAAAATTAAACTAAAAACTAACAGTGCTGTATATATATTAAGGAGTTATTTTTGACTGAGGATAGTTTGATTTATAACATTCAGTGAATTCTACTTTGCCAACATTGCTTTTTGTGATAAAACACAAATAGAAGCAAACGCATAGACGGACCAAATCTACTGATTCCAATTACCTTATTCCAGTAAGTATCTTAGAATTAGGGAACTTTAATCGATATTACAAATGTTCTTCCTTTTTTGTGCAGTTCAACTATTAGATTTATATGCAGCTTTATAAAAAATCTGTACTTTTTACATATCCAATTCCTACTGATCCCAAAGTCAAAATGTACTGGGGGTTTAGTCAGTGTATTCTAAATTGCCCCCAAGTCCCCATTATTCTTTCTTTGAATAATAATTCATTTTCGGGATCAATAACCATGAGCACCTTACTCACTTTTAATCCCATCTAACAATGAAAATCAGCTACAAGATTTCAAGATTCATTTCATGATGTAGCCACATTTACCAAATTTTAGTTGAGCTACAATATATATATATATATATATATATATATATGTAACGCTATTTTGGTTACTGTCCCTTTAAATAATAGCTTCCTTGGCAATTCAGGGGCCCTGAGTCCCTTTTGCAAGTCGAAAAGTACTGGGAACTAGGAATCACAGCGCAGTGCCTCCACCTAGGGAGCACTGAGGAACTTACCTCAGAGGAATCCCCTAGGAAATAATAAACACACACTTTGCGGATAACAATATTTAACTTTATATAAACTGTAAAGTAGTAACTAATACACAAGTCACGCCTGTATGGGAATATAAGGGACACCACCTAAATCCCTATTAGGTTTTAACTATCTGTTCAAACACAGTTCTTATAGTATCACAGTCCCACTTGTCTGGAAGGGTTAAAAGCACACAGTTCAAATTGCAATGTCCCTTTCCCCAGAGCTCTTATTCCCCTGGTAGCGCTACCTTTCCCCAGAGTACCTTTTCCCTTGGAAAATAGCAGCTTCCCACGTAGCAGGCAAAATCACACAAGGCCTGTCTTCCTGTTAGGCTCAGTACTGTGGCAAATCCTCTCTTCAAGGGATTTATTCAGCAATCTCTCTCAGAGGCAGATCACAGTGGAAACTCTTCTCAAATGGCACTTTCCTCCTCTGAAGCTTTAGCAGCGTGGCAGGGTCAGACAGCCTCTCTTCTGCACTCCTGGAGACTCACAGATCCAGCAGGGCCTACACACACAGCTTCACAGTCTGGCACACCCTCTCCTCCCAGGATGCACTGCGGTGTCCAGCCAATCAGGTCGCTCTCCAGCCTGTTACTGGGCTGAATGATGTCACAGACAGAAAAGCAGGGGAAGGATTTCTCTTCTCCCCTATATATATATATATATATATATATATATATATATATATATATATATATATATATATATATATATATATATATATATATATATATATATATATATATATATATATATATGTAAAAAAAAAAAATGATGTAGATGTAACACGGCCAGTGTCGGACTGGCCCGGCGGGAAACCGGGAAAAAACCCGGTGGGCCCCGACCCTTAATGGGCCAGACCCCTCTCCCGACCATTTTGTTAAAAAAAAAAAGATTTCTTTAGGCGCCGCGCTGCGCCATCTGCGCATGCGCGCAGCAACATACAGAGCTCTGAGCGGCGTCTCTCAAGAAGGAGCGTCGAAGCATGCTGTCACGAAGGTGTGCAGTGCGCATCACGGTAGGGGGTCGAGGGGGTCGGGGGGCCCTGGACAGTAGTCCCGGTGGGCCCCTGGACAGTAGTCCCGGTGGGCCCCGGGCCCCCCAGTCCGACCCTGAACACGGCACGGATATGAAAGTTACGCTGATTGGTATAAGATGATGGGGACACTTCACAGGCTGGTAAGCCTATAGTTAATGATATATGATCAAAAGCGACTGATATGCTGCTCTGGATCTTGCCTAGTATCTGTATGATCTGTTTTACAGTATTTTCATTGGAGGATGGAGCATATTAGTTATGTAGCCTCAAAGGGTAAGGAACAGGTTAAGGGGCTGAATGGGACAAAGATACTTTTGTTACAGGTTCGGCAAACAACTAAATGTTTATACTGATAAGAAATTGGATAAGCCTGAATTATGTGACAATGTAAAAGTTGTATAAAATGTTGGGGATGCATCTTATTAAATTGTATAGAGGGAAACTCGTCATAGTGGGAGGGGCTATGGATTCACACCATTGACTGGGTATTTAGGGGTGGATTGTTTGTTAACATGTAACTTTGACAAAGGCTGAGTTGCAGCCGAAACGTTAGTTTTTGAATAAAGTATTTACATTTTTGAGATGTCCTGTGAGTGTGGCTTCTTCGGTGGAGGTTTATATGCACCAAGATTTGATGCGTGCACCCAGGCAACTTATACGGATTTATCGAGTGCTGTGATTTTTTGGAAGTATATATATATATATATATATATATATATATATATATATATATATATAGATATAGATATAGATATAGATATATAGTTCCATAGCAGAAAGCACTCAAGGCAAATCACTAGCTTAAGGGGCAGATTTATTAAAGGTCAAAGTGAATTTTCGAAGTAAAAAACTTCGAAGTAATTTTTGGGTACTTCAACCATCGAATAGTCCAACTTGATTTGAAGTTGAAAAAAAACTTCGAAATTCGAATATCGAAATTTATCATGTACTATCTCTTTAAAACTTTGACCATTCGCCACCTAAAAGCTGCAGAAGTGCTGTTTTAGCCTATGGGGGATCTCCTAGAACCTGTATGGAGGTTTGGGAGTTTGGGAGATCGAAGATCGAAGTTAAAAAAAACTTTGAATCAAATAGATCGAAGGTGCTATTCCTTCGATAGTACGATTCGAATATGGACCACTTCGACCCTAAAAAACCTTCGATCTCTATTCAGTATTTTTGAATTCAAAGTTTTTTTAACTTCGAACTACGACCTTTGATAAATCTGCCCCTAAGCGTTAAAAAAAAGGCTTTATTCGTCCATTATATCATATCTACGCATTTCGTTCTGCAGGAGATCGTCATCAGGATAGTGCATAGGAAGTGACATATCCACTTAACATAGCGCATAGGATATCTCACTTCCTATGCACTATCCTGATGATGATCTCCTGCAGATCAAAATGCATAGATATGATATCATGGATGAATAAAGCCTTTTTTACTACAGCTCTTAAGCTAGTGATTTGCCGCGAGTGCTTTCTGCTATGGAACTGTGAGATAAATGGTGAGCACCCGGCCCTTGATTGAAGGTGTGGTGAGTGCCGATAAAAAGAGATATATAGAAAATACAAGCGGCCCTCTGCACTCAACCCATTATCAACCCATTATTTAAACAAAACAGGGATTGTTTGTCCATATATTGCAATATATTTAAGATGGCCAACTACGTCAAAGTCATCCCATATCTGGCCAGTCCTATGCTTAATTTTCATCTAATTCATAAAGAATTCTATTGCTTCATTATACATTTTACACAGGGACTAAGTTTTACCTGCAACTTCTCGCTCTTTTATTTTGAAAGCATTTTACTTAAAATGTATAATGAAGCAATAGAATTCTTAATGAATCAGATAAAATTGAGCATAGGACTGGCCAGATATGGAGTGACTTTGACGTAGTTGTCCAGCTTAAATAAATTGTAATATATGGACAATTGCTACAAATTTAAACAAAGCTTTGCAGTTTGGCATTAAAGATACATTTACCCATTTTGTATTTATACATATCCTTGGGTATGATCCTTGAAAAAGGTCCAAATGTGGACTGAAACGTCGGTTTGATACCATGACAATAAAAAATATTACATTTTAAAAGGGAGTGCTGCTCTACTGATAATTGATATACATATAATTACCGTGCACCCCGCCATCAGCAGCAGCCTTGGAGTGCGGATACTAATTGGAAAGAGTATATATATATATATATATATATATATATATATATATATATATATTAATATATATATATATATATATATATATATATATATATATATATATATATATATATATATATATATATATCTATAAGGTTTATAGAGGAGGTAGGCCAGAGGGCACAGGAGTTGTGGAAGCTGAAGTGTCATTAATCTCGGAGGTTTGTGGAGGGGCCAAAGCAAAGCTGTGGAGTCCGAACTCTGACTCTTAATAACTTTAAACTGCAATATAAAAATACAAAATGCAGCATATTATTTCACAGATAATAGTACTTTTCTGCTGTAAGAATAAAGCCCACTGTGCAGCTGTTTCACAAGTTCAGCTGAGCTATTACACAACATGACATTCATACATCATTATATCTGGAGTATCCAAGCACTAAAAATAATCAAATCATATTTAAGAGCTTCTATGAAGGAGGATCTGGCAGAAGCAATTCTGTTTCTAAGAACAATACTTTTCTCAATTTACTTTAACCTTATTTTTTTATTTCTTTTTTTGTCTTTTGTTTAGTCTTTAGGCTTAAGGGATGTTTGTCATTTCTATAATAAATACAATTAAATGCCACATAGGCTTAGTTATAGATTTAGACCCAAACTTGAACAGTATCCTCATTCATGTTGGCAGCGAAAGTCTTGCATGGCCAATAGGGTAGTGTGTCAGCTTCCCAGCCAGTAGTTCTTTGGTTTGTTCCAAAGACATCATCTCCATATAGCCTTAAAATTGCTGAGGTTTGGCAGTGATAAAATTCCTTGTATGTTGTATACTTCTTTCAATCAACATGGAAAATACATTAGTTTATTACATGAACAGTAAACCCAAAAATGACAGCGTTTTAAATTAATTAACATATAGGGGCACATTTACCTAGGGTCGAATATCGAGGGTTAATTAACCCTCGATATTCGACCGTCAAAGTAAAATCCTTTGACTTCGAATATCGAATCCGAAGGATTTTGCGCTATTCCTACGATCAAACGATCGAAGGAATAATCGTTGGGGACCTTCCCCATAGGCTAACTTTGGCCTCGGTAGGTTTTAGGTGGCAAACTAGGGGGTCGAAGAAATTTTTAAAGAGACAGTACTTCGACAGTAGTTCGAATCGTTCGATTCGAAGGTCATAGTCAAAGGTCGAAGTAGCCCATTCGATGATCGAAGTAGCCATATTCGACCATTCAAAATTCAAACTATTTTTCCTCTATTCCTTCACTCGAACTAAGTTAATGGGCCCCATAATGTTAGCATATATTTAAAAGCTGTGTGTTTGCTTCAGACAGACTACTAAAGTTTATAAAAATAAGCTGCAGTGTAGCCATGGTGGCAAGTTGGAAAAAAAGGCAGAGGTTACATAGCGCATAACAGATCTATTATCTATCTATTATATCTATTATCTGCTTTCTCCTTTTTCTTGAAGCAAACACGTAATTTTTACCATTGCAGGGCAGCAGTACATTATTTTATATTTACTTTGATAATTTTCGGTGTTAATGTTCCTTTAAAAACAGAGGAGTCAGAGACAGAATTGGAGGTACCATAAACTGAGGAGTTGGAGTCAACTTCACAGCTCTGGGAAATAAGAACAGTGGTTGAAGCGCCAATTTGTCTAGCAAAACTGCTTAATTTAGTGGTCGGAGCTTGGCTCAAATGCACCTTGTCCGCTTGGTACTTCTGCTTTCTACTGGACTAAATCAATTGGTCCCTGTTGACTTGCATTCCATTGGTTCCCAGCAATCAGCCTTTTCTATCTGGCCCTCTTTCTACTGCTTCAGTCTACTGCTTCACTTTTGGTCTACCCACACCCTTCTTAATTTCTAGTCATCTTGCTGAGTCTATCATGGAACCACTTTTGGAAAGGTAGAGCACCAACCATAGAGGGACTGAGTGTGGGAAACAAGCAACACACTACTAGACTCTAGAAAAATAAAATATATCAAACTTCTCTTTGATAGAAAAGGTATTTTTTAATTTCACAGTAAACAGAAGAGAACAAGGAAACAGAATAAGTAGGGGCATCATACTCCCCATTAATACATAACGTAATACATGTTTTCAGCTGAGGTACAATGTTTTAAGCATCTATTTTAGAAAGATGATTAAACAAAATGAATAGGACCAAAAGTAATTATTTGCCTACAGTAAATTCTATAGCATGCATTCCCTTGCTAAAACGAAAATACATAAAAGTACCAAGGGACAAACTAGTGCAAATCCCAATCAGCAAAAGGGTACAGAATCTGCTGTACTGAAATATGAACCAATAACTAATAAGGGTTTGTGTTAAAAATTGACCTAGTTTGTACAGTGTTTATATAGTAATTTCAAGGAGAACTAAAGTTTAACTAAAGAAGTAGCTAGAAATGTTGTACATTATGTTTTTGTCTTCTGTACCAGCCCAAGGCAACCACAGCCCTTTAGCAGTAAAGATCTGTGTCTCCAAAGATGCCGCAGTAGTTCCCCATCTTTTCTGCTGATTCACTGCACATGCTCTGTGCTGCTGTCACTTACTGAGCTTAGGGACCCACTCACAATATACAGTACACATAGAATATAAATGTCCCAGTATAAGGCTGATTAGTAATTAATACAGATAATTACTACATGCCAGAAACAGAAACCAGTGCAACTAGCATCAGAATTTAATAATCAGCCCTGTATCATCAGCTTATATTACAGACCAACCTCATTTTCTGCTGGATAATTAGTGACGACCCCTAAATTTAGCTTCTCAACAGCTGCTCAGAGCCCACTGAGCATGTGAGTGTCACAGACACTTTCCAAGATGGTGACCCCCTGTGACAAGTTTGAAGTCCTGGATCATTGCTGCTATTGACAAGCTGAAACTTTAGGCTGGTGCAATAAGTTCAGAATATAAAATATGGTATGGATAGCCATATTCATTTTTAGGGTTTAGTTCTTCTTTAAGTCATCTTCCTGTTAAGCAAGATGCCAACAAGCAGTTATCACGTATGATGGCCATACACTGATCCATCTGTTTGGTGAGAACTAGTGATGTGCAGGTCAAGTAAAACTCAGCCCGAACCCGGCCCTAACTCACAAAACCTTAACCTACCCCCGACCCTTAGCTGCAAATGTTGCCATTGTAGGACCTGCACACAAGCTGTACCCACATTCTTGCTCTGTACTTTACTATTTGGCCTGCACCCAAGCCAAATTTCAATCTGAACCCGCACAACCAGTGCTTAACCCACAGTTTACTGCAGGTTTTGGATCAACCCGCACATCACTAGTGAGAATGTAAAACAAGCAGATCTCTGCCCGGTTTGACTACCCAGGAGGTCGATATGGACTGATAAAATCATTTAATCATAATACGAACCTATGCAAACCCTTTGGGAGAGGTCTGTCTCAAGCAGTTCTTCTATAATGGGATATTTCAAACCTGCCCAGTAGATATCTGGCTAAAGCTGGCGATACACAGGCCAATAAAAGCTGCTGAGTCAGGCCCAGTTAGCAGAATATCAGCCTTTCTACTTGGCCCTCTGTGCCTGCCTCCATAGGGTAGGTCCAATCACAACCAATGACAAGATCAGCCTGATTTGGCTCAGTGTTTGAGTGGCCACAACTGGCACATACAGTATTTGCTTGTTTGGCCACCAACCAGGTATCAACAGACATAACAGTTACATATTCAGACAAACATTTCACCAGAATAGATGCACAGTCACAATTGCATATTACTGGGAGACAATAGGGGGATGACCCTGCTCAAGAGAGCTTGCAATCTAAAATGATGATAAGCAAGAATAAAAGGGTTTGAAGTATAGAATCTTGAAGTACTTTAAATAAAATAGGATGAAGTGAAGAGATTGATGCAATATGGGATTACATGGGATTAGAAAGACAGCAGGAATCCAAATAACAAGTATTCAGCATCAGCAGGTGTGGCAAAGTAGGATCCTCATACGCTTAACCCCCTGTGCTTCTGTCCTATGCATGTAGTGTTGTGCACTATTAATAAAAGAATTGCAGCATATCATTGCTCTCCAGCTTTCTACAATTTCTTCGCTGCAATTTAGCATGATATGAAGTTGCACACAAATAAAGGGCAGTTTCTTGGATCCCCAGTAAAGATGAGCTATGGACAAGGTGGTCAAGCTGATTCAAGACCAGGGAGTTCCTGACAGCAGGTGGTAAGATTAGAGTTAGAGAGGAGAAAAGAGATGGTCTTCTCTGTCAGTGCACATGTGAGTAAACCATAGGGTGGTGGCTGAAGTCCATTGTTAGTACTCTTAGAAGGAGGTAAGAGTAAGAAGCTTGGAGGCAGGTGAACCATCAGTATAAATGGGTATATTAAAGTCAGCTATGATTACTGCATGATGTTCTATTATAGGCTGACCCAACAGTGGTTACTGTTTAATCAACAAATAACCTAAATTACGTTATGATGACTGGGATCTTCTCTTTCCATTCTGGAGTTTGACTCAAGTTCCCTGCCATAGGATATCTACAATACTACAGTATATACAGCATTTCTGCATCCATTGCCACTGCATTCCTAGTTATTTTAATTAATGTGGTCAGGGTTGATTCTAGCTCTTAAGCCACCCTGAGGCGGCTCCTGTGATGCCTCCACCCCTCTCTCCCCAGCGATCTTACTTATCTCGCCACACAGCGGGTTGGGGGGGGGGGGCACATCACTGGTGCAGAGAGCACTATTGAACTCTCTTGCACTAGAAGAGACAAATTTCCGGTTTAAAATTCAGCTCTTAAAGTTGCCAGTTGGCTTTTTGCTAACCCTGATAACTTGCAGGGCAATGCTGCCTAAGACGAGGTTCTCAACTTGTTTCATAGCACAGGCGCCTCTGAATATGGTCCTTCCTCCCTATTTGTAGAAACATCTTGTAGATCTGTGAATATTTTGATTACACAGTATACAACGTCCCTCTGGAAAGAGGAGTGTACCTCTCATTAGGTAAACAGCACACCTGATTAGAGAGTAGAATTAAAATAATTATAAAGACTATGGGAATGGACCTTCTAGTAGTAGCTTAGTGGTGAACATTCGCCGGTTGTCCTAGATATGTTGAAAATATGGCAGGATGACTCTGCCACTGTATCCAAAACAAAATGCCACTGGATCCAAATAGTTTGAAAACCATTGGTTTATAGTAATAACTTGTGCCTCTGCTTTGCTTTTATTTTGACTACAGAATAAGGGATATGTAGCTCTGGCCAATATCAGATCTTTTTTCAGTTGCAGCAGCAAAGCACAAGATGAAGAATCACACTATTTATCCTACTGTATCATGGCAGAAGTAGTATTTATTTGGCCTGGTGTCCCACTCACTTGTCCTCTCACCCCCTCCCCCGCTGTATGCTCGCTCATAATTCGCTCTCCACCTACTGGATGCTGGTCACACCTTACACAGCTGCCTAACCCTAGGTCCAACCATACCAGAAATTCTATATTTCAGGCCATTTTAAGAATGTGTCTTGCCTCTTTCTACGTATCCTGTGACCTGTAGGCACAGCTAGGGGCATAGGGGGCAGAAGGTATAGGGGCCCCATGGGTCCCTAACTCATCAACAATTTCAATAAATTTTGGTAAAACAGGTCAACCTATAGACATTTTGGGGGCCTGAAAATAATGTGCTCTGGGGACCAGTAATATCTAGTTAAGCCACTGTCAACAGCACAACACTAATACGTTTTCCTATAAATCTTGCCACTATCACTTTTATTAGGTGAATTTGACCCATTTCGTTTCGCCAAAAATTCACAGCTGGCAAAATATTGCCAACGGCCATTAAAGTCTATGGGCGTCCAAAAAAATTTGACGTGCGGCAATTTTTTTTCTGTCATGCGTCATTTTTTTTTGAACGCGCAAGTCTATGGCCGTCATTTCTGCAGTGAAATAAGGCAAAAAAATGCCTGTCCCTACTTAAAAGCCTAACATTCTAGTTCTTAAAATTTAAAGGCGAATTTCAACTTACTACTATATGGGTAGAAAGGCAAACTTTTAATTACATTAAGGGGCAGATTTACTAAGGGTCGAATATCGAGGGTTAATTAACCCTCGATATTCGACTAGGAACTAAAATCGTTCGACTTCGAATATCGAAGTCGAACGATTTAGCGCAAATCCTGCGATCGAACGATCAAAGGATTATTCCTTCGATCGAACGATTAAATCCTTCGAATCGAGCGATTCGAAGGATTTTAATACAACGATCGAAGGAATATCCTTCGATCAAAAAATCACAGGCAAGCCTATGGGGACCTTCCCCATAGGCTAACATTGACTTCGGTAGCTTTTAGCTGCCGAAGTAGGGGGTCGAAGTTTTTCTTAAAGAGACAGTACTTCGACTATCGAATGGTCGAATAGTCGAACGATTTTTAGTTCGAATCGTTCGATTCGAAGTCGAAGTAGTAGTCGAAGGTCGAAGTAGCCCATTCGATGGTCGAAGTAGCCCAAAAAACACTTCGAAATTCGAAGTTTTTTTAATTCGAATCCTTCACTCGAGCTTTGTAAATGTGCCCCTAAAAGTAAGAAAATGACCTTTTACTAAGATAACAGCTCATTGGTATAGTCAGTAATTTTACATTCTTTATTTGTTTTCCACTTCTTGGTCTGTGCCATCCTCATCTATAATTTAGGTCCATCCTATTTAGAATGCAGTTACTGACCAAAAAATAAGGCTCAACAGTTACATGTAGTTGCATAGCTATGTTCATATTGTTCTTGTCCTGCAAAGAAGAGACACTGTAGCTTACATAAAATTAATCTCTTCTCTTTACTCACCTCTGCTTTAAATCTCTGGAACAGAATAATAAAAGTTGCAGTAAAAAATGTGTAAGCTTTCAGGATATCTAGTTAATTTCCACAGAAATAATAAGGAAAGGGAAGAACTGTGGGTGCGTTTCCACAGTTAAAAGAAATATGATATGGTCGCAAGTATAGCAGTAAAGTCTATTAATCTCACTGAGCCAATTTAGTTAATCTATCGTAGTAATCAGGGAGTCGTCTGTTGTTTCTTAGAACAAACACTGCTGGCAGTGCTATTTTATGGTAATTTGCTATTCATGATCAGCGTTTATATAGTAATAATGCCTTTAATTGCATTTACTCAGTACTAAAGCAGGGCAATGAAGCTTATGTTTATTGTATAATATTAATAGCTTCTCTATTCTGTCTGCTCCAGTTATAGTATTACATTAATAAATGAATACATTTATTATTCTGCTTTTGTTTCTTTTAAAATGTTTGTTAACCAGCTGGTGTCCTTCCTTGATTTCTTGTGTCGTTATTCTATTGCTGAAAGCCTAAATGTAACTTTTAAGGCCTCCCTCTATTGCGTGGATTTGCTCTACATTGAACCACCCTTAACATTTTAATTCCGTTGCTAAGTATTAAATTAAATAGGTATAATCACAAAACTTAGATAGTGTGGGCATCTTATCAAAGAGAAAACCTGAAATAGATCCAGTAATATTCATCTGGCACACTCAGAACTCCCAGCAAAACTAAAGAGCTAAAATGTCCATCAAATATCTGAATGCAATGGTTTACCTAGAGACAGGATTTTCTTTTATATTTATTTTAATCTGCGCTGCTGGCCCTGTGTCCGGTCCTTACCTGCTGGGAGAAGATTAGGCATGTAGACAAGGCGATGTGTATAAATGAACAGAGTGGCAATTTCATGTATAAATACCCCAGAATTCAACCAGGGGGATAAAGTCAAAAGAATTCCTTTTATCAGTTCATTTGATAGTAATTCATCTGTTTCAGGCCCCCCCCTTTATTTTCATATAGGAGAGGGAAAAATGTAGGCCAACTAATTAAATCTAGAAGTCAGCAATCTGATACCAGTCGCCTAACTGAACATTCCATTGGCACCTTCCCCTGTAGGAATTGTGGTCACTGCAACGGAATAATTCCAGGCAATGCAGTCACCCACCCCCACCAAGGAACAAAACATAAAATAAAAGGTTTTTTACATGTGACAGTTATGAGGTCATCTACTGCATTAAATGCCCATGCGGACTTGCTTACGTGGGACAGGCATCATGTCCTATAAAAGTCCACCTAAACGAACACAAATCTGTCATACGTAATTATCATCCACCTACAATTACTGGGGAAGATGCAAAGATTAAATCTGATGTTACAAAATATAAAAAAGAGACCATGTTAGCCAAACATTTTTTTGAACACGGGCACCGGGTGGCACAAATCCGGTGGCAAATCTTGGAAAAAATTACAACTAAACAGGGACAGGATAAAAAACGTCTACTCTCGCAGAGAGAGTGTTATTGGATGTGGTTACTGCAAACAAGATATCCGAGGGGATTAAATGAAGAGTTTAATTTGTCCTGTTTCTTGTAAAATAAGTGTCTAATAAGCTTTCTTACTTCCCTTACAGATAAGAAAATTTCTTTGCCTAAACTACAGGGACAGGTATCTGTAATTTTTCTCCCTTGATATGTAGGGTAAGATTACTTTTTAACTTTTTTATCTTTGTATAGATTTTTTGTAACTTTTATCTTCCTCTTAATTCAATTGCAACAATTGTTTCAATTGAGGTGTTCAACACTGGGAGTCTGGGACTTTGAATTTGTTGCTTTGTGTTATTAACATGGACTTAAAAGTATTATTTATACTGACACATATATACAACAATTGTGAAAAGAACCAAAGTAATTTTATAATAATCTTTTTTTCTGATATGAATTTATTCTACGTATCTTTGATAATTGGTAATTTTTATAATGAAAAATCTTCTATAGGGAAATTGATTCTTCACATTTTTGCATAATGACGCACTAATTGGTTTGCCTTTATAATGTTCATCTGCACCTGTATGTAGTATGCTTGACAAAGGGGCGGAGCCCCGAAACGTTGCACCACCGCAGTAAAAACTTTTACAAGGGCTTTCCCTGCAGATACAAGTCTCGTGTGCTGGTGTGTTTTTTTGTTCTAAATACCCCAGAACCCATAAGGGGATGATGCAGTGGCAATTTCATGTATAAATACCCCCAGAACTCACAGCAGGATGGCACAGGGGCAATTCCATGTATCAATATCCCCAGAACTAATAGCAGTGGCAATAACACAGTGGCAATATCATTTTATGTATAAACACTCCCAGAAATCCTCCAATTAAAATTCTACTGATCAATTTATAAATGCAAAGGAATTGCCCAGTGAGAATGATGATTCCCAACACTGTCAGGCATCGTGCTGTAATCTTACATGCAGAGATGTGGGGTTTTTTCTTCATTATATTACACTGGAATCAAACATGGGGATAAAGGACATTTTTTTAAAATTCTCGGAGCCTACTTTATGGGGCCAATTCATTAACTTCGAGTGAAGGAATAGAAGAAAAAAAAACTTTGAATTTCGAAGTGTTTTTTTGGCTACTTCGACCATCGAATGGGCTACTTCGACCTTCGACTACGACTTCGACTTCGAATCGAAGGATTCGAACTAAAAATCGTTCGACTATTCGACCATTCGATAGTCGAAGTACTGTCTCTTTAAGAAAAAACTTCGACCCCCTAGTTCCCCACCTAAAAGCTACCGAACCCAATGTTAGCCTATGGGGAAGGTCCTCATAGGCTTGGCTAAGTTTTTTTGGTCGAAGGATAATCCTTTGATCGTTGGATTTAATCCTTCGATCGAACAATTATTCCTTCGATCGTACGATCGAAGTATTTGCGCAAAATCATTCCCAGTCGAATATCGAGGGTTAATTAACCCTCGATATTCGACCCTTGATGAATTGGCCCCTATGTGTCCAACTCCAGTTGCAGGAACTAATAAACGGGAGCCAGATGTATACAGATTAGCTGGGCTTCTCATTAGAGGGTTTTTTTTGTATTTTTAAAACAGCTGCTGGCTGTGGTGACTTGGGGAAAAGTTTTACTGTGCAATATTACAATTACAACCCTGATGTTGCTTGACGACAGCTTCCAGCATGCCTCAACCGTTATTATATGTTACATTATTCTGGGATTTGTAGTCCAACAACAACTGAGCAAAAGTTTGCTTGAACATTGCAGTGCAGCAGGATTTACTACCCCTTTAAGATAATAGGAGATTTTAACATTGTTTATTGGGTACTATTGACCCCTTAAGTTAAGTTCGTAGTAATTGCTATTGAAATATTATTTGGCTGCATTAATTTATGAATAAATGATGCCAGTATAATTGACAGGTTGTCTAGCTGTTTGTTTGTTAGACTACACAGCATTGGTGTAACTACAGAGGAAGCAGACCCCTTAGCTGTGGGAGGTGCAGGTCTGCTTGCTCTATAGGAGGGCAATGGGTGTCCCAAATATTTTTTTTTTGCATTGCAGGTTTCCAATTTCTTAACAGGGGGGGGGGGCTTTTGCTGGGGGGGTTGCTAAAAAAGTGTATTGCTTTTAGTCCAGTTTTTTAAAATTGGTAAAATGAATAACTCTGTGGCCAATTATCTTGTGGTGTTGGGACATTAATAATCTACATTTTAGGGACTGCTTTACACCTTCGGGGTTTGATCTAGACTACGCAAAATATTTTTTAATAATTATTTTTAACAAGACACTGAGTTTTCAAGACATTGGGGCAGATTTATTAAAGGGTGAAGTGGTCTTCGCCAGTGAAAGTTCGCCAAAAATCCATTCTGCAATTTACTATCAGGCGTAGAAGACAATTCCATACAAAAGAGAGAGTCGCTAGCGCAGTTTAGCGCCCTTTCACCAGGCGCCTTTGAAACTTCGCCAGTGTTCGGCTGCCGAGACGTAACTTCGTATTTTAGTAAATTAGCATAAGTGGTAGCGAATTTATGCCTGATGAAGTTGCGAGAAGTGTGCCTAAGCCTGCCAAATCGAAAATTCACCCTTTAGTGAATTCCCCCATTGAGTTGGGACTGTATATTGATTCCCCGCAGCCCACTACTAAACATTTGTGGCTAAATCCTGGAGAAGAACTAAGGGAGATGCGGTTACCCCTCCCTTCCATGATTGCCACATGCTGATATACTTTAATTTACTTTAGTTGAGACTGAAAATATTGACCCAACTTACAAAGCTTTCTACTCATTTGACACACTTCACTAGTTTCTGTTGCTGTATAGCTTCTGCCAGTAGTGATGGGCGAATTTATTTGCCAGGCGCGAATTTGCGGCGAATTTGCGCTATTCGCCGCCAGCGTATAAATTCGCGAAAATTCGCAGCAAAAATTCGCCGGCGTCAAGAACGGGCGCCGGTGTCAAATTCACCCATCACTATCTGCCAGTATTGGAAGGGCATTGGAGCAGTCATGAAAATGTAGTCAGAGTAGTAAAATGTCATATTTATCAATTTTAACAAGATTATCACTGGAACTGATTAGTATTATTTGTTACCTAACAGAACACAGTCTTCAAACTACCATACACACTAAAAATTATAAAACTCTACAAAAATGAACCTGTATTGATTTGCTTCTTTTCATTGTGGCCTTATTAGATTTTATCTCTTTTAGACAAAGATTTTACATCATTTTTTCCCCCACAGAACACTTAAAATCTATAATTTATTGCTATGTGGCACTTTACACATTCTGTCGGATACACTCCTTGTGCATTTTAATGTTTTTAGCACTTATAAATCTATAAACAACATCAAGGTTAAGTGCCATTTTTTCAGTTGTTTGTTTATTTGACAGGTCCAGGAATTTGTTGCTTTCCTTGGGGACAGGTATCTTACATGATTCATGTTCCATTTTTATGTGGAATTGGGAAAGCTTTGCTTTTAGCTATAAATATTAGTTATTTGTCATATAATTTTGATTTTGCTAAAAGCATACAGTATAACTAAAACATACACCAAATGTCTTTAACGTTCTAAACATGATTTAGTAGAAGTAGCTTTTAGATTTTTGAAAGTAGAATAAACTTTTACCCAATAGACCCCTCCAACCACCAATTGTACCAGATTCTATTTAAAGGGCATCTAAAGGCTAAAAAATAAAATCCTATTTTTACTTTCTTTAATGAAAAAGAAACCTGTCTCCAATATACTTTAATTAAAAAATGTGTACCATTTTTATAAGAAACCTGATTGTATGCAGTGAAACTCTCCCTTCATTTACTGCTGTGGATAGGAATTGCCAGACGTCCTTAACTGCTGAGCAGGGAAACAATCATACTTATGAACAGCAGGGGAGCCCTAGCCTTACTTCCCAGCCATGCAGAACTCAAGCAGCTTTGTCTGTTTCCCTGTAGAGCAGTCGGCGATTGTGTAGAGATTAGGGATGGGCACATTTTTTCACCTTGTTTCGCCGTGGAAATGACGTCCATAGACTTGTATGGCGATGTGCGACAAAAATAAAAAAAAAACGCGACAAAAAAATGTAATGGGCGTCGGCAACATTTCGCTGGCGTTGAATTTTTGGCGGAACGAAATGGGTCAAATTCGCACAGTAGAGATTTGTATTGGCTTTTATTTTTGCCTTTCCATCTCCTTTACTGTTTCCAACTCCAGCTGCAGGGACAAAGATCATGGAGCCAGATTAAAACAGATAAACTGGGATTCTATTTGGAGGATTATTTTGCTGCAGCCATTGGTTCTGCAGAGTTTGGAGAAAGTTTGTATTAAACAATAAAAAAACTATAAAATCTACATTAGATTACATGACAACACAGGACCCAGTGCAGTCTGCCTATTCTGATTATTTATCCATCTTGCTGTATCAGCGTCTGGCAGATATTATTTGACTTGTGCTGTTTTGATAATTTATGACAATCCCTAAGCAGCCCAGACCACACTGAGCATGTGCACAGTCTTGGTCTTGCAAAGATGTTTAACAAAGTTCCAAGATGGTGGCCCCCTGTGGCCAACTTTGAAAGCATAAATTATTTGTTTGATAAGGCTTGTGGTGCAGTAAGTTCATATTTATGTTAAATTTACAAATTACAGCATCTCTAGCCTTTTTATATTTTAGACTTTACTTCCCCTGTTATAAGAAAAGGGTACCCTAACTCAAATACAAATTTTCAAAACCATGAGAATTTTTTTCTCATCAATGGCTTCTGACGCATTGTTGGACAGGAGCCTCCTGTACTTTCTGTCTGTCTAAAGCAATGGTCCCCAAACAGTGGATTGTGAGAAACTTGTTGCTCACCGACCCCTTGGATGTTGCGCTCAGTGGTAGGGATGTAGCGAACGTCGGAAAAAAAGTTCGCGAACATATTCGCGAACTTGCGCAAAAACGCGAGCGGTTCGCGAACGGTTCGCGAACCCCATAGACTTCAATGGGAAGGCGAACTTTAACATCTAGAAAAGACATTTCTGGCCAGAAAAATGATTTTAAAGTTGTTTAAAGGGTGCAACGACCTGGACAGTGGCATGCCAGAGGGGGATCAAGGGCAAAAATGTATCTGAAAAATCTGCCTGTGTGTGCTTGGAAGAGATAGTGTAGGGGGAGAGCTGTTAGTGATTTCAGGGACAGATGATAGTAAGTTTGCTGGCTAGTAATCTGCTTGATACTGCTCTGTATTGGAGGGACAGAACAAGGTCACACAGCTAGGTGGCGGGTTGAAGAAAACACTGTGCAAATAATGCCTACAAGGTCAACGTATACACTACTACAGCGGTGGATACGGATTACGTAAAATATATTATGGCTGCTTGAAAAAAGTCACTC
Source organism: Xenopus laevis (assembly GCF_017654675.1). Lineage (NCBI taxonomy): Eukaryota > Metazoa > Chordata > Amphibia > Anura > Pipidae > Xenopus > Xenopus laevis. The sequence continues at coordinate 145,521,116 of NC_054374.1, read as the reverse complement.
CGGTGTTTTTTCTGGAGACGGTAATATTATGGATATTTAGACAGAATGTGAACAAGGTCACACAGCTAGATGGCGGGTTGAAGAAAACACTGTGCAAATAATGCCTACAGGGCAAATAATGCCTAAAAGGTCAACTTATACACTACTACAGCGGTAGTAAAATAAAAAAAAGTAAAATAAAAAAAAAATGAATATTAAAAAAAAAAAATTAAAGTTGGTGCTGCTGAACTACTAGGAGCAGCAGATTAGCACACCAGTCCCACTCCCCAACACTGCTAGACTAATAGCACTGGGCTCTTATAGTAGTAGTAGTAGTAGTAGTAGTAAAACAACAAAAAAATAAATAAAAGCAGTCCTTACAAGGACTACTGTTATTGCAGCAGTCAGCAGATGAGATCAGAAGCAGGACAGCTGCCCACTGCAGCTACATACAGAGCACTGCAGTAGAAGGTAGATTACTAGCCAGCAAAGCTACCTAAGCTTAAATGTCCCTCAAACCCCTGCAGACTTCTGTCCCTCCAATAACAGAGCAGTATCAAAACGATTACTAGCCAGCAAACTTTCAACTGTCCCTGAAATCACTAACAGGCAGCAGCTCTCTCCCTACACTATCTCTTCAGCACACACAGGCAGAGTGAAAAAACGCTGCAGGGCTTCGGTTTTTATAGGGAAGGGGAGTGGTCCAGGGGAGAGCTTCCTGATTGGCTGCCATGTACCTGCTGGTCTGGGGTGAGAGGGCAAAAAAAAGCGCCAACAATGGCGAACCCAAAATGGCGAACGTCGCGCGACGTTCGCGAACTTCCGGCGAGCGCGAACACCCGATGTTCGCGCGAACAAGTTCGCCGGCGAACAGTTCGCGACATCTCTACTCAGTGGCCTTAAAGCAGGTGCTTATTTTGGAATTTCAGGCTTGGGGACAGGCTTCAGTTGCATAAAAACCAGCTGTACTGCCAAACATAGTCTCCTGTAGGCTGCCAGTCCATATAGGGGCTACCAAACAGTCAATCACAGCCCTTATTTTGTACCACCCAGGAGCATTTTTCATGCTTGTGTTTCTCCCCAACACTTTTTACATTTGAATGTCGCTCATGGGTAAAAAAAAGTTTAGGGACCTCTGGTCTTAAGAGTTGAGGGTTGGCCATGTAACATCCAGCGCCTGTCTCCATGACAGTGATGACCGACTAGGATGACGTGCATTGGATGGGAAGGGTCATACAATCTGGCATTAGAAAGAAAAAAGGAAAACAATAGACATTGCAATAAATAATGAATCTGATTTTTAAAGTACTTTAGATATTTAATCCAAACACTAGGCGAGGGGGGGAAGATAAGTGATAATAATATTGGTCAGGGACACATAAAGTGAGAAAACACTATCAACACAATTTAATGATGCACAGATCCAATCCACCTACTATTATGGATCCTTATTATTATTATAGGTGAAAATGATGGTTTCAAAAACTCACACTTGTTTTGATGAATTCACACACAAAGCAGTTGTACCTGAGTTTTCTTGTGCAAGGGAAGTGCAAGGGAAACCTTTGCTTGAGACCTACCTTTGATCAGGCAAAACATATTGTGCTCTCAATAGATAGGTTACATTTGAATGCTGGTATAAATAAAACATGGCAAACCATCCTTGTTTATTTATTTTTCTGAGATTTTTCAATAAAAAGTAGCAATAACAATAACATTGCAGCCTTACAGAGCATTTGTTTTTTAGGTGGCGTCAGTGACCCCCCATTAGAAAGCTGGAATGAGTCAAAAAAATGAGGCACATATATATATATATATATATATATATATATAGTCAAATACAAGAGTCCTCTGCACTCAACCCATTATCAATATATTTAAGACAGCGACATTTTGTGCATACTGCTACTAAAAAATGCCTTACCCTTTAAACAAAACAGGGATTGTTTGTCCATATATTGCAATATATTTAAGCTGGCCAACTACGTCAAAGTCATCCCATATCTGGCCAGTCCTATGCTCAATTTTATCTGATTCATTAAGAATTCTATTGCTTCATTATACATTTTACAAAGGGACTAGGTATTACCTGCAACTTAACTTGCTGCTTTCAAAGTAAACCTCCATACTTGGCTGCCCTTTTATTAGACACCAGTGGGATCACCTGACTATAGCTGGGAAGGGTGGGAGCTACAACATGGAGCTGGTCACTGCTCCTGTATAAACTATAACAAACAAGGGAAAGTTGTGCTCACCACTATTTTTTAAAACCATTAGGCGGGGTGCAATGAGGCTGTGACCACAAAATACATATAGTCAAATACAAGAGTCCTCTGCACTCAACCCATTATCAATATATTTAAGACAGCGACATTTTGTGCATACTGCTACTAATGTCGTAGCAGTATGCACAAAATGTCGCTGTCTTAAATATATTGATAATGGGTTGAGTGCAGAGGACTCTTGTATTTGACTATATGTATTTTGTGGTCACAGCCTCATTGCACCCCCGCCTAATGGTTTTAAAAAATAGTGGTGAGCACAACTTTCCCTTGTTTGTTATAGTTTATACAGGAGCAGTGACCAGCTCCATGTTGTAGCTCCCACCCTTCCCAGCTATAGTCAGGTGATCCCACTGGTGTCTAATAAAAGGGCAGCCAAGTATGGAGGTTTACTTTGAAAGCAGCAAGTTAAGTTGCAGGTAATACCTAGTCCCTTTGTAAAATGTATAATGAAGCAATAGAATTCTTAATGAATCAGATAAAATTGAGCATAGGACTGGCCAGATATGGGATGACTTTGACGTAGTTGGCCAGCTTAAATATATTGCAATATATGGACAAACAATCCCTGTTTTGTTTAAAGGGTAAGGCATTTTTTAGTAGCAGTATGCACAAAATGTCGCTGTCTTAAATATATTGATAATGGGTTGAGTGCAGAGGACTCTTGTATTTGACTATATGTATTTTGTGGTCACAGCCTCATTGCACCCCCGCCTAATGGTTTTAAAAAATAGTGGTGAGCACAACTTTCCCTTGTTTGTTATAGTTTATACAGGAGCAGTGACCAGCTCCATGTTGTAGCTCCCACCCTTCCCAGCTATAGTCAGGTGATCCCACTGGTGTCTAATAAAAGGGCAGCCAAGTATGGAGGTTTACTTTGAAAGCAGCAAGTTAAGTTGCAGGTAATACCTAGTCCCTTTGTAAAATGTATAATGAAGCAATAGAATTCTTAATGAATCAGATAAAATTGAGCATAGGACTGGCCAGATATGGGATGACTTTGACGTAGTTGGCCAGCTTAAATATATTGCAATATATGGACAAACAATCCCTGTTTTGTTTAAAGGGTAAGGCATTTTTTAGTAGCAGTATGCACAAAATGTCGCTGTCTTAAATATATTGATAATGGGTTGAGTGCAGAGGACTCTTGTATTTGACTATATGTATTTTGTGGTCACAGCCTCATTGCACCCCCGCCTAATGGTTTTAAAAAATAGTGGTGAGCACAACTTTCCCTTGTTTGTTATAGTTTATACAGGAGCAGTGACCAGCTCCATGTTGTAGCTCCCACCCTTCCCAGCTATAGTCAGGTGATCCCACTGGTGTCTAATAAAAGGGCAGCCAAGTATGGAGGTTTACTTTGAAAGCAGCAAGTTAAGTTGCAGGTAATACCTAGTCCCTTTGTAAAATGTATAATGAAGCAATAGAATTCTTAATGAATCAGATAAAATTGAGCATAGGACTGGCCAGATATGGGATGACTTTGACGTAGTTGGCCAGCTTAAATATATTGCAATATATGGACAAACAATCCCTGTTTTGTTTAAAGGGTAAGGCATTTTTTAGTAGCAGTATGCACAAAATGTCGCTGTCTTAAATATATTGATAATGGGTTGAGTGCAGAGGACTCTTGTATTTGACTATATATATATATATATATATATATATATATATATATACACAACAAAAAATTGATAAACCAACAGAAAAGATAATGCATGGTATTTTATCTTACTTCATCTCCGATGTGCTCATATATATCATTTTACCTGAGCACAGATTTCTGAATGCAATTGATATTCAGCTCTCTATGGATAGTAAGTACTGAAGTACTCTGTGAAATATATTCATTCCAAACCCAGATCCATGGCATGTGAATATAGATACATTATGAATAGTGTGATCTTTTAATAAACACATGAGTAGAATTGGGACTAACCAGTTTAAACTCAGTCAGATGAGAATACAGATACCCTTCTTTTTCTGGTACAGATATGGGACCTGTTATCCAGAATGCTTGGGACCTGGGGTGGGTTTTCCAGATAATGGATCTTTCCGTAGTTTGCATCTTCATACCTTAAGTATACAAGGAAATCATGTAAATCATGAAATAAACCCAATTGGCTGGTTTTGCTTCTATAAAGGATCAATTTTTATCTTAGCTGGGATCAAGTACATGGTACTGTTTTATTATTACAGAGAAAAAAGGAAATCACTTTTAGAAATCTGGGTTATTTGGATAAAATGGAGTTTATGGGAGATGGCATTTCTGTAATTCAGAGCTTTCTGGATAACTGGTTTCAGGATAACAAATCCCTTACCTGTGCTTTGGGTTTGATTGTTCATATATTACATACTGACTTCTGCTTTAAAGGAACAGTAACAGCAAAAAATGAAAGTATTCTAAAGGAATGACAATATAATGTACTATTGCCCTGCACTGGTAAAACCGGTGTGTTTGCTTCAGAAACACAACTATAGTTTATATAAACAAGCTGCTGTGTAGCCATGGGGGCAGCCATTCAAGCACAGGATACGCAGTAGATAAGTTCTGAAGAATCCCATTGTAAACTACAGAGCTTATCTGTTATCTGCTGTGTATCCTGTGCCTTTTCTCCTTTTTTCAGCTTTGAATGGCTGCCCCATGGCTACACAGCAGCTTGTTTATATAAATATAGTTGTGTTTCTGAAGCAAACACACCAGTTTTAACAGTTAAGCACAAGAGTATATTATATTTCTATTACTTTATGACACTTTCATTGTTTTGGGGTTACTGTTCCTTTAGGAACAGGAATTGTGCCTAGTATTTAACTCAATCAAGTCAATGGGGCTAACTTACTAACATACAGTAGGTACTAAACTGAGTTACAAATAGCAGCCAGTTAGCAAGTAGTTTTAATGTTACAACATCAAAGTAAACATCTAAGGTTTCTGTGAATAAGTTCACTGGTGCAGTTCAGAATCTTTAAATAAGCCCTATAATAAGCCCTATAATATGAAATAACTAGCTACCTACTAGTACGCAAGTGTATGATGTAAAGGAAGCCCTGCACATTGATTTGCAATTGACACTCCTCTGTGACATCAGCAGACGTGCTGACATCACGTTGGCTCAAAATTTTATTCTATCTAAATTCTAATTCTAGCTGTGAGAAGTTTATGGGGGCCCAAAAGGGTTGCAGTGAAAACAGAGGTTAGCTGGGCTCTCATACTTGCCTAAAAGGTTAGTATTAGCAGTCTCCAGGACTCTCTAAACCAATTGGTAGGTATGGTAAGTAGTTGGCAGTACTTTCTATGTTAGACTAGTACGTATCTCTAATCAGATAAGTCTCTCAACACTCTTGAATTATTCAGTACAAGAGACTCATTAGTAACAGTAACTGCTCAAGATTCTAGAGTTTATAAGACCAGAGGGAGTTGGTAAGATAAGAGATATAAATGAAGAAATCCTATTAATCTGTCTGAAACATTACAAATAGCTTTTAAAGAAAAAGAAAAAGCATGAGTTATAACAGGGGAGGGCAGTTATGATTTTCTGATATTTTCATAACAATGTATCATGCCTTACAAATAAATAATTACATAAATCTTCTCTACATATTGCAACTAATCTCCCCAATGCCTTCCTCAAGCAAGAATGCCAGCAGGATGGCATACGTATCGCTTAGGTTTTCCAAAGTTGTCTGAAGTTGCTTCCGGCGACTTCGGAAAACAAAATGATAGGTATGCCATCCCGCCGGTGATTTGCATTCTTGACGGTGGGAAGGCATTTCGGGGAGATTAGTTGCCACAGTAGAGAAGATTTGTTGCTTGGCGACAACCAGTTAGAAATATGAATATTTATGACTGCAAAATTCTCCCCCTAGTTGGAGCAAAAAACTCAAGACTTCAACAAGGGATGAATATAATTCATCATCCTTTAGAACCCTTTCAACTAAAATATGTCAGAGCAGATTGTTGCCTCCTCAACTACCTAGGGCTATGAGATGTGTAGCTTTTAGACTGTAAATACTTGTAGACATCAGAATTGAACTACATGTTGGTGATCTAACACTATTGATATGAAAGGGAAGTGCCAAGAACCAGAGTCAAGCCGAGAACAGATGCATTGTAACACCTGGTGCTTTCCGTTCATTGATAGTAGGATGATACAGACCTGTGGAGGCTTATTTATTGAAGGTTGGATTTTAGCGATTTTAGAGGTTTTTGAAATCACGACTAAACTCACAAACTCTAAAACCACAATGGTCATTGAATCTATTAAAAAGTCCAAATTAAAAAAGTAAGAACAAGAAAAAGCGCCGAACTATGCACTACAAAATACGAAAACTTTAAAAAAAGATATTTGGACACTTCCTACCAAAAAAAATCTGAAAAACTCTAAAAGTCCTAATCTAATCAAATCAGCACAGCCCCAATTGACTTCTGTAGCACTTCAATATCTTTTACTTGGTGAAGTTGTGCCTTAGAGGTTTTTGTGGCTTTTACATTGAACGAATTTCTAATTTTTAGAACTTTTTAGATATATTTAGCATATATATGATTGTCAGTATATGGGCCTCAGAGAAACATTGCTGCTGAAAGCAAGTTTCATGGATTTGGGGTAGGGGACACTGTGGAGGCAGAGGTGAAAAGGGTAGTCCTTAAGGCAGGGACTAGCTGTGCACACAAGGAACAGAGAGGTAGGTCAGGAACAGGACGAAGAGGGTGATGAGTCAGAACTGAACTGGATAATACAGGATAAAGAGGGAGTAGGACAGAATGGGATGGAACAGGCGTAGCAGTACAGGAAAAGACTGGATAGGACAGGATGGACCGGGCATAGCAGAGCAGGAACAGGACTGTAGCAGGAACAGGACTGTAGCAGGAGCAGGTCTGTAGCAGGAGCAGGGCTGTAACAGGAACAGGACTGGAACAGGAACAGGACTGGAGCAGGGATGCCAGGCAAAAAGAGCAGGGTACAAAACAAGGTCAGAGCAGGACTAGGCAAGAGATTAGTAAAATTAGGGTAAACAAGGCAAGGTTAGGCTAGAACAGAAAACTAGCTAGGGGCTGTCACGATCGACGCCCGGAGCAGGTCCAGGAGCTCCGGGCGGCGCGTCCTTCCCTGCCGGCGTCGCTTCCAAGATGGCGGCGCCCATGGCCACCACGTGGGTAGCGGCGCCGGCGCGATGACGTCAGCGCGCCGACGTCGACGCAAGGACGCCAATGACGTCACTATGGCGCCAAATTTGAAATAAAAACGCTACCTAGACGCCAGAATGGCGCCCAAGTATAGGAATACATTTCCTAAGTGTTTTCCTGGGTTTCCTGTGAGCTGATTTTGCTGATCCTGTTCCTGATTACTTATCTTGACCCCTGCCTGGACTTTGGACTTTGCTGTTATCTGCCTGCCCCTGAACTCTTGCCTGGATCCTGACTACTCTTTGTATTAACCCTTTGGACACCGCGACCTTGCTCCCTCAAGAGGGCTTCCTCCTCGATCCTGACTACCTCCCTGGAGGGAGCTCCCGGCTCCCTGACAGGGGCAATGCCACAGTGCAAGGAAAGCCAATACTCAGCTGCCTGTTGTGAGGAGGGCTGGCCTTATGTAGGACAGGGTCAGCCCTGATTGAATGACCCAAATCCATAAATTAGGATGCTGGAGTGAGAAGACTGAGAACCCAGTGGTTAGGGCAAGCAGCCAGCAACCAAAAGATCCCAGGATCAAACCCTAGCAGAGCCTGGCAGCAAGGTTATTATTAACTGTGCAAGTCCTTGTGAAAGCAAGTTTGCACACTTACTTTTTGTGTACATGTCCCACACACTCAATGCATGATGTTATTGGATATATCACGCATCCATCAAAGTGCAGAGAAGCTCCATTATCACAGTTCACTGTACCAGTGTGTCCATTAGAGACAAGTGAGTGCCAAATCCAGTGGGAACCCAACGGTAGTTGAAAGTCCATAATGTGAAAACAGGGCAATTTATAATTCCCAACATATGCTATTATGAAACATACGTGAAACATGGCATTGCACATGACAATGACTATGTAGGCTGTCTATCCATTAACAATGTATAGTAGAACACTAATAAATATTACATTTTATTTTACAATGAATACATTGATGCAGCATTTCTACCTCTAGACCACAAGAATAAAGAACTTGGAATGTGTATAATATACTTTAATAAATAAAGAAGTTATTCTCCTTTGGTCTGTGGTCTGTGGTCAACATCTTCATGTACCTTTAAATATTTTTCTTACCCAGGAAGTCCATTTTCCTTCAGAAAAAAAGTACAACTTTTAAATCTATACTACAAAATTAAATACTTTTTATTTGTAAACTATGAAGGCATCCTCATTGGCTCTTTGGTGCCAAACAACGTGCACCATTGCATAAATCAAAAAGTAACCTGGAAATGTAGGTTCTATGGTGTCGCAGTCAGGTCCGTAAAAGCCACTGCCATATCGTTTATGATCTACAGAAGGTAAATGATTAAAGGTAAAGGAAAGATAGAATCACTGAGTTGTTAGGTACACCCAAAGTGATTCTACTATCTTACTTGTAACCCTGTATTTGTAGCAGTAAGAACAACTCCTGTGTATGAGAAATATTGTTTTACCCTGGCTAACAAGCCCAAGGAAAAATTGCATTAGGCTCACGTCAATAAAATTATAAAGACACCTCCTCATATTCCACCATTAGCTTTGTATCACTAATCATTTGCTTTTTGATAGCTGAGTTAATTATTTTACCAAAGGAAATAAAGATTTTAGTGGCCGCTGGTGCTTTTCAGCCTGTAAATCTCATTACAACGCTGTCAAATTTAATCCTACATACACAATTATATAACATGAATGAGGCCAATTTGTTAAATGTTTAAGTTTTTAAGATGTAATCCAGTCGGGGATACAAAATGAAGGCTGCAAATAAAATAGGAAAACACCAGTCTGGATAAATATCAAGGTGTGAAAATCAGTGTAAACTACTGTGAATTAAAATGTTTCCGGGGTCACTAAACCATTTTGAGATTGTCTCTAATGTATTTGGAAATGGACCAATCGGAAACATGTTTGAAATAACCAATCCAAAACACCCAGTGTCGGACTGGCCCACCGGGATACCAGGAAAACTCCCGATGGGCCCTGGTGTCAGGGGGCCCTTGAGCTGCTAAAGATTTGGCCTATTTCATGGCTATTTCCTATTTCTTTGAGAACAAAGAGGTTAAATACATGGAATACTAGATTATAGTATGTAAAGAATAGAGACTAGGAGAATAGAGGTTGAGTGAGGAGAAGAATAATAATAGTACTGAGAGTGGGCCCCTGGTTTAAGGTTTTAGGGTGGGCCCCTGGTGTCCCAGTCCGACACTGAAAGCACCATTAAGGTGACCATACATGTGCCGATAAAAACTGCCGACAGATCGAGTCGGCACCTTTTTGGCCCGTGTATGGGGCCCTCCGACGGGCTTCCCCGATCGATATCTGGACGAAAGTTGGCTAGATGTCGATTGGACAAGACTAAAAATCCCGTTGGATCACGTCCGCATCTGTTCGTTGATCCGCCCGCCCGTTAGCCTTCACTATTATCCGATCATTGGGCCCAAGGGCCCACGATCGGATCAGTCCGATATCACCCACCTCAAGGTTGGCTTATCGGGGAGATATATGCTCATTTGGCGACATCGCCAAATGAGCCGATCTCTCCGTGTATGGCCACCTTTACAGATTAAGTATTGGTTGTACTTAATCTGTAATGGTGTTTTGGAATGGTCATTTCAAACATGTATGCCTCCCTGAGGTGAAGGTCTGGGGCTTGAGCACCTGGACCCCCCTTTTTTTCTGGGTAAGTTAACCCCTTTAACTACTGCACTCGACACTGAATGCCTTTTTATAAATTCCTCAGTGGGCCTAGAGGCACCTGCTTTGAAAATCCAGCCCTGGGGCTGTTAAAAATAGTACTGTCTACACATTCTTCAAAAAACAAAGAAATACACATGCAACATGTCAAAAAGAGGCTGCCAAATACATTTTGCATAGAAGAACTGCTCCTGCATAATAACTTGGCCCCCAATCTGAATTCAATGCCTTTTTAAATTAAGTTTTCGATAATGATTTCTTTAGGCTTATCTGCCTCCAGTGTTTAGTCAATGATTTATACCTCTGTAGCTTCTAATATTACTTTTCAAATGTTTAATTTGCCTATTAGACTCAATTAATTTACTTGTCTCTTTGGTGCCATGTTTTTTAATTGCCAAAATGAGTCATTTGCTGGGTTGAGTCGTCATTCCTAATCAAATTTGGTAAAGGAATTTGTCTAATTCTCTGAGTATAACATGATCAATATTATTTTATGGCCAGTGTAAAATGAAGATATGAATTAGCTTCCTGCAAAGAGAAGAACTTCAATTTTTATTGCATTTAGTAGGATCTAAAATAATGATTTTGCCCTTATGGAGTATGATTATTCAATCAATCGAGCGTTCTATTGAGCATTAAGCTAAATAAAGAAGCCATTAATAATTTTCTTAGCAGTTTATAAAAGTGTGACTAATTTCTAGAAGTATAAAATAGTTTCAGTAAGAACTGTATTCCTTAACATGCAGTGACTACCAGAGAGCAAAAATTTTCAGTATGACTATGGGGCTATGGCATCCATTTACTAAAGTGAGATAGACATTGATAGTTACTTGTGCCAGAAATAATGCCAAAGTAGGTTTACTCAAGTGTCAGCACTTCTGTCATCGCGCACTTTCTGGCATATTTTTATATACTTTTATTATCGCATCCACAATACGTAAGATTGCAAGATTAACTAAAGACTATCACCAGAATTGTTGCCTAATAAAGACAAAATTGTCACCAGTTTAACCAAGTAGCGATAAGTGAATAAATTCCTGAAATTGTATATTGGGAGAGATATAAAGTTGTTTTTTTTAACATGAGCAATAAAAATGAGAGAGTGCAAGTATTATTTAAAATAATTATTAAATTGTGAAAATAATTGATTACCAATATTACTTCAATATATGTAATGATACATTCATAAATTGCTAACAAATACTGTTTTCTATAAACTATTAATTAATATGTCTATTAGCAGGGTCGGCAAAAAAACCCTGGAAGATGTACAGAAGATTATGCAGTAGGCCTAATTGAGAGACAAAAACTGGCAACTCTCAAGAAATGATGCTGAAATGACTTGCAATGCTTGCATAAACAAAACCACATATTGCAAGATATTATATATGTCACATTGCACTTTAGTAGACATGGGAGCAGTGGTTTTTCATCAGGGAAAATGTGACAAAAATCTCCCATGCATTTGGCACTAGAAAAACAATTTATTGAGTTCAATGTTGACACCATACAAAAACGCAAACAAAAAACATCCATTGACTCCAATGCACTAGGCACAACAAAAAATGTCTGTTTACGCCAATGTGTAGGCTACGAGAAAACTGCCCACTGACCCCAATGTATTTGGTGCAAGAAGGCCGGTTCATTCCAATGCATTTGGGGCAAGAAAAAACAGCGGTTGACTCCAATGCATTCGAAGTGAGAAAAAAACATGAAGAAAAATGGCCGCTGACGCTAATGCATTTGGTGAAATTTCACCAGTTTGCTAATTTCTTCTGCAGTGTCGCGACCCGGAAGATGGCTTCTGTGAACTCTGATCCCTGAATCTGCACAGAGGGGTAAGTAAAAAGTTAGGGGCGTTTGCCTGGGGTAACACTTAGGCTGGGGGCAGAAGGGAGGGGGGTCTCTGTAGGGTATGGGGTTAGGGGTTTTTTAATGTTAGGGTTGAATTCTCCTTTAAAACTAACTCTACTATACTGGTATCATTTTCTGGACAATGTACACTTTGCAATTGTGCACTTATCATAGAACTGGTGACTGTCTAACTGGTTTATGTGTCTAAAACTTAAAACAATTAAAATTGTTGAGTGAAGAAAAAAAACAAAGGGACATTCTGATATGTACATGGCCAACATTATCCTCTAACCCAGTGATCCCCAACCAGTAGCTCGTGAGCAACATGTTGCTCTCAAACTCCTTGAATGTTGCTCCCAGTGGCCTCAAAGCAGGAGCTTATTTTTGAATTCCAGGCTTGGAGGGAAGTTTTGGTTGTGTAAAAAACAGGTGCACTGCCAAACAGAACCTCAATGTAGGTTGATAATCCACATAGGGGCTACTAAATGGCCAATCACAGCACTTATTTGGCACCCCAAGCACATTTTTCATGCTAGTGTTGCTCCACAACTCCTTTTACTTCTGAATGTTGCTCACGGGTTCAAAAGGTTGGTGATCCCTGGTCTAACCGATTCCCAGCGCCGGATTTCAATGTGCGGCGCCCCTAGGCCGCGCGGTCCCACCAGGCGGCCGCGCGGTCCTAGCGCCCACCTCGCCTCCCCTTCCCAGCGCGCCGGCGTTTTTTCGCCGGCGCAGCTGCTGTAATTGAATGGGGACGCATGCGTCCCCATAGTGCGGCTGGGCGGCATGCCGCCCCTATTTTTTTGCCGCCCTAGGCCCGGGCCTATGCGGCCTTGCCGCAAATCCGGGCCTGCCGATTCCTATCCACTGTATCCCTCTCTGTTTTAAACGTTTTAAAATCATACAGTTTAAAAATGTCTACAAAAAAAATAATATGAAGGTATGAAGGCCTGATTTAAGGTGCCAGTGGGCCAAAATCTATGGGCAAATATGCATTAGTGCTGTGCTCAAACAGGTGAACTAGAATATATTAAGGAAGGTGATAAAGAGATGGTCTGTGTTTACCAAAGTAGTATTGGCGTCCAGGTGCACAGACAGTATAGGGACAGAGAGTTCAAATTTATTAAAATGGCCCTGCCAGTGCCAGGCCTAAGGTTGTGGGCGCTCCCCCCAGCCCCAACAAACTAAAATGTAAAAAAACACAATTTTATATATATTGTATAATTGTTGTGCTTTCTGTGGATTAAAATTAGGAAATTCCCAAGGGGATGCTTTAGTTATAAGTTATAGCAGATGGTAGAAAAAGTCTGATGGTAGGCCCCCTATCTTGGTGGGCCCTGGGTAAATTCCCCTTTTGCCTATTTATTAAAATGACCCTTCGAGTGCCAGGCCTAAAGTTGAGGGAGCCCTCCCCCTGCATTGGCCTCTTCTCCTCAGTTCAACTCACAAGCTGAATCCTAGACTCTTAGGGCAGATTTACTAATGGGCGACTTCACACACTTTGCACCACTTCACCAGGCGCAAATTCGTTACCACTACGCTAATTCACTAAAATGCAAGTTGCATCCTGGGCACCGAATGCCATCGACTTCATAGAGAAGATTCGCTAGCGTTCGTTTATGCCTAGCAAAAAGTCGCTAGTGATCTTATGCTTAGGTCAATTTGAATAGGGCGGGTACATGAAAGTTGTATGGATGTCTTTATTAGAGATGTTGGTGCAAATGCTTGAAGTGACCACTTTTTATTACAAATGTCCAAGGAACCTTAATAAAGACAAAAGAAATCATACAATGCCCTACACATGATCCCACCCTAAAATGAATGTTCCGTGGCCCTTAAATGTCTGGGGAAAAATGTTAACCCAAAAAAGTTCAAGTTAGGACTTCTGCAGGCAATCCTGCTTAAAAAAAGGAAAAGTCACCAGCGTTTTTTCAACTTTAATGCATTTTTGGCAGACAGATATGATGTAAGTGACAGAAGATTGAGGAAGATCTAGCTTCATTTTAGCAGTTAGTCTGGTCTCAAGTGGCAAAATCAACTCAGGTGAAAGAGGTAACGTTCAGTAAAATCCGAACGAATTCTTGAACGACCATTCGCCTGTGGCAAAAGTTGCCTGACGATAGAGTGCGAATGAATTCTAGTGACGGTCTCTTTCGCTAGCGAATTTTCATCTGTTTCATCTGAATTGGTGATGTCCCTGCGGATGTGATTTCTGGTGAAAAGTCATTAGCATTAGCCACTTCGCCCTTTAGTAAATCTACTCATTAGATGGGTTAAACTAGGGGAAGGCAGGCAGAAGAGGTACATGCCCAGCTCCTCCCCACAAAATCACACAGTTGCACCCTAGGCACATGCCTCTTCTGCCTACTCCTATTTCCAACCATGGGCTCTGCTAATACATACTTTAAAATATCAATAAGCTGATTCCCCTATGTTCCTCTCCTCGCCATTCTCTTTCTTGTACTGTTGACCTCTCCTGACTGCAACTTTTCTCTCTTTCCCTCACTAGCCAAGAGGTACAGTACATACTTGTTGCCATGGCATGAACGCACATTCCCCAAACTTTGCAAGTAGTTGAAATACTAAATGATTTCTTACAATAAGACTAAAACAAAAAAAGAGGCAAACATGCAAAACAAACTGCTTACATATTTTCCATTTGTCATTCATTCATTTGTCATCAAGTCTATGAAATGAGGAATTTCTAAAAATCTGATTCAAAAAGACATTTTTGAATAAATCTGTGATCTAACAAAGAAATTGAGCAGGCTTCAGAACGTGCATGCTGTTATTGTTTTCAGGAATAGCCAATCACCTGTGTGCTTGGCATGTAAAGAAAATCTTCTTTTATCATATGATTTTACTCTAAAAATTTAAAATCATTCTTATTCATATTTATATAGTGCCAACAACAAAGGAACTGATCCTTATTACTTAGTTTTGCTTACAATCTAAGGTCCATAGCAGGTCCACAGAACACAACAGAGACAACTTCATCAGCAGAGAGTTATACCTGATTTGTATTGTGTTTAATGTATGTTCTCCTAAAAATAAAATATAGCATTATATACAAATAAATACCAACTTATATCACTATATAATTTATACCAATAAAGATCTCTTGAGATCCCTTTATAACATTAGTTTGGTGTTGCCCATTAGTTTGGGATTTTGTATTTTAAGGATACTTGTGGCAGTTTTTTTACTTTTATGTCAAGGGAATTTTAGTTTTAGAATGATTTTTTATGTAAACAAAAAGGTCTAGCACATTCTTTTATATTGGTTAAAGCATGGAAGAATTATGTTGCCTTTAGAAACCCAGTTTAATCCCAGTGAGACTCACTGTTTGCATTATAAACTAACTTAAACTACTGCTCGCCACTGCTTTATACTGTAGCTACACATAAAAACCACTGAAATCTAATACAATCTGCAGACCATAAGAAATACATAAGAATATATTTTGTTGTACTTGGAGGAACTGATTACAGGTATAGGATCTATTATACGGAATGCTTGGGACCTGGGGTTTTCCAGATAAGGGAACCTTCTGTATTTTGCATATCCAATAGGGATGCAGCGAATCGAGAATTTGGTTCGGGATTCGGCCAGAATTCGGCCTTTTTCAGCAGGATTCGGATTCGGCCGAATCCTTCTGCATGGCCGAACCAAATCCGGATCCTAATTTGCATATGTAAATTAGGGGCAGGTTGGGAAATCCCGTGAGTTTTTGTAACAAAAGAAGATTTTTTTCCACTTTTTCCTTTCCTGGCCCTAATTTGCATATGCAAATTAGTATTCGAATTCGGTTCGGTATTCCAAATAGTGGATTAGGTGCATCCCAAATATCCAAACATTATGTCTACTAAAAATCACTTAAAAATGAAGCCCAATAGGATTGTTTTGCCACCAATATGGATTCATGCAGCTTAGTTACCATTAAATACAAGCTACTATTTAGTTATTAAAGTGATAGGGGAATTCATTTGAAAAAATTACTGTTTTTTTTGGATTCTACAGGAGATGGCCTTCCTGTAATCCGGAGCTTTCTGCATAATGGATTTCCTGATAAGGGATCCTATACCTGCAACATGAATAGTCATTAGAAACAAGTTATGTCTCTTTTGGTTATGTCTCTTTTACGATCTCAAATTAATTTGTCAATCAAAGAAATCTTGAAAATTCAAATGAAAAACATTTTACTGCTAATACCTGGCAAGCTTCTATAGCAATCAATGGGAAGGACATCAAGTCCCAGAACCTACCCCTTCACAGTGGAACATGGCAAGGGAGGGCCCTTATATTGTGAAACTAAGGGATGCTGGGAAATTGTTTTCTTTCAGTCTGTGGAAGCAGGCATATTTGTGTAAAAACATTTATATTTATTTTTGGAAGCTCAGATGGTGTTTATACAATTTTCTAAATAAGCCCAACTAAATGACCATATGCCAAAAGGGGGGGGCATATTTTCCTATAATATCTTTAAAATATATTTAAAATATCTTTAAAATAAAAAAACAGATAAAGTAATTTGCACAAGTGCTTGGAAGTACACTCTGAGCAATTTGACATGAATTTATTTTGAAGGCTAACCTTTCCTTTAAATTGCACTCTTGATGCCTGGGTTCTTTGGTTCATGTGGAACTATTGTGTAGCTTTATTTTTAAGGAACTTAGCTGCCATCTACTGGGGCAACATAACAATTGACAGTTGGTGAAAAATGTTGACGCAAACTTTTCAAACATAATTAATATAGTGATGGGCGAATTTATTCGCCAGGCGCGAATTCGCGACGAATTTGCGCGATTCGCCGCCAGCAAATAAATTTGCGAAATGCCCGCGAAACTTCGTGGCAAAAAATGGGTGCCGGCGTAAAAAAAACGGGTGCCGGCGTCAAAAACGAGACACCGGCGCAGTTTCGCAAATTTTTCGCCGTTTCGCGAATTTCACGGCGCAAATTCGCCCATCACTAATATGGATATGCTTGACCACCCTTATGGATTTTTCACCACTATCACAAATGTATGCATTGTAGCAACACTGTATTAACACAAGGATTAAGCCTTGTGGTTGCCAAATAGAGAAGACAGTAAAGATAAGTGAGGTGTAGAAATGTTTCAATTCATAGTATTATAACTGAATAAAGAATCATCTACATAAAGCAATAAAGCACAGAGAAGAGTCTCAAGACATAGCACACACAGCACATAGAAGCATCACAAGACTCTAGTTCTCAGGAAATTAATTTTCAGGCAACTGTAGCCAGTCTGATGAAATGCTCAGCAAGTGACCCTGTTGTTACAAACTCAATATAAAAGAAGCTTAAAAACTGCTCATAGCATGACAGTTAGAAATGAAAATGAATGTATATAGAAAAAAAGAGCACACAGCAATTTACTTTACAAACACTGATTAGGGGGGTAAGTACCTTCAGTTATCTGGGAGATCAATAGAATAACTGACCTTGGGAAAACCACAGCTGTACCCCATCAGATCTTCCCAGTCCTTCCCTACAGTCCATAGGAGTAGAGTCCTGCGCCGGTCCATTTTTTGGAACCCGTACCCGCAACCTGCAACCCGCATTCTTACCTGCTTGGACCCACGACCCGCTAACCATCAAGAATCACGAAGTGCTGAATCAGGAAGTGTGATCAGAAACAAGGAGTAAAAATCGATATTGAGAAGACCCACAGAACCGCCGACCGGCGTCTATACCCGCACATGGAACTTCTACCTGCAACCTGCAGGGTACCGCAGGTTTTTGCTAGTAACCCGACCCGCTACAGGACTCTACCTAGGAGTTACGATACTTCAACTCGCACAATTTCCATTCAACAAAAGTTTCAGGGACACAAGCAGGATTGCACTTGACAGCAGTGAGTAGAATTCCAATGTAATAATAGTAGGGATGTACCGAATCCAGAATTCGGTTCGGGATTCGGCAAGGATTCGGCCATTTTCAGCAGGATTCCTATGATTTCCTATTTCCTATGATTGACGAAGGGACCGGCCAATCGCTGGTCGCCATGTCATAGCCACACCCCAATGTTACTGTCACTTACATGGCCACACCCATACTGTGTCAGCCCCGCCCCTGCCAGGATTGTAACGAGCGAAAAGGTGGCAACCCTAGTCAGACTGGCCCACTGAGTGGATACCAGGAAAACTCCCGGTGGGTCCAGGTGTCCGTGGGCATCTTGCTTCTAACTGTTTAGCCGATTTCATGGCCATTCCCTATTTCTTAAGGGGCTTAACAATGGAAGAGTAGAGTATAATAAGTAGATATAAAATACAAGGAGAATAAAGATGCTGAGTCAGGAGAAGAGGAATAATAGTTTGCATAGTGGGCCCACGGTCTAAAGTTTTCTGGTGTGCCCCTGTCATCCCAGTCCGACACTGCTGGTAGGTAGATTGAATAGGCCTAACTGGTGTTTATTTTACAATCGTTCCGAAGAGCATTATCTGTTTGTGTCGATGGCCTGATCTGAAGGGAAGAGAGAAAGAGCTGTGGCCCACTATTAGAAGCAGAATGGGCAGATGAAACATTCAATTTGGACAGATCCACTGCAATCTATTTGGCGAATGGTCCATTGAAACCACAACCAGAGTCGGACTGGGGCCCAGGGCCAACCAGTTCTGCAGCCTCAGCAAGCCACACCCCCAGCAGCAAAGTCTTCTCTATGCCACCACCTAACGGGGGGTTAGGGGAGGGAGTGCAGGGCCAGAGTTTTTTTTCCCAATGTCGGCCAAGTCAGACTCTGATGACCACCTACAATTTAGGGGTATTCCTAGACAGGCTGGGCTGTATGTCACATAGACTAATTGGCATGATCATATCTGCCCATATCTAGACTAGTTTTAGAGGTACATAAAACTGTCTTAATTTATGACAAAAAAAGATGTAAATGTTGGTTTCGAATGCATGCCCTCTTTATTAAGCCCCATTACAGGGCTTACATTTGTATTCTGACTGAACTATTTGTTATATCTGTATTTCCCCTTTATAATACAATAGTTAAGATACCAGGATACCAGTTGACAGCCATTTAGCTGATTTTAAGAAAAGGTTCCGTTTGACAAAACTTTTCTGATTCTGACTGCTTTGTGTATTATTCTCCAACACTTTCTAATCTATAGCGACATCTAGTGGTAGCTAGTGATATGGCCACATTCACATATTCTTCTTTATGACATGAAGAAAGACTGCCCCATATTTAGGTGTAACTGACCCAAAATACCCTTATTCAATCAGGTTACACTGATATTAATCAATAAGGTATGGGATCCATTATCCGGAAACCCATTATCCAGAAAGCTCTGAATTAGGGAAAGATCATCTCCCATAGACTCCGATTATATCTAAATAATCCAAATTTTTAAAAATGATTTAATTTTTTCCCTGTAATATTAAACCCCTGTAATATTAAAAAAATAACTTGTACTTGACCCCAACTAAAATATAATTAATCCTTATTGGAAGAAAAATCAGCATATTGGTTTTATTTAATGTTTACATGATTTTCTAGAAGACTTAAGGTATCAAGATCCAAATTATAGATCATATAGCTGTAGTCTTATATAGGAAATAATAAATTAAACAGGTAATGCTGCTGATTTTCTGACTGGCCAGGTGCCCTAGGCAACCTGGCCGGCCGTGGTGCCGGCTGAGCGCACACATGTGCTAATTGACGTCGGCGCACATGCACAGAAGTGCTACGGGGGACTGGACAAGGGGTAAATGACAGAGCAGGTACGTGCCTGGTGCCCCCCCCCAGCTTTGTGCCCTAGGCACGTGCCTACTCTGCCTACTCCTAGTTCTGGCCCTGCCTATCGACATGACTACATGCATCTGCAAAGCATCCTGGGATATCCCTTAAGCCAATCTCCACCTGGCAGCCTGCCTGAGACTACTGCTGGTGCATATGGTGGAAGAAGCTTTAAAACCAGAAAAGGGCACTGGAGGCAGACTAAGTGTAAGAGGAACATAATATCCACCGATAATAGTAGTCTGACAAAGAAAGAGTCACCTCTCTCTACCACCAGAATAATGAAATCCTCAGAAGACAGTAGCAGCAGTAGTGTCTCCAGCTCATTCTCTAGCTCAGATGAGACGGTGCCATGGTATACTTACTGGCTCATAACACAGGGCAGGGCACAAAGCAATTGTTACAAGGACATGCCTAAAAGGGGAATTCAACCCTTAACTAAAAAAAAACATACCCCCCCACCCTACATACCCCCCTGGTCTAAGGTTTTTGGGTGGGCCCTCAGTGTTCCAGTCTGACACTGGGACACTGAGGGGCCACCCAAAAACTTTAGACCAGGGGCCCACTCTCAGTGCTATTATTCTTCCTCTCCTCACTCAACCTCTATTCTCCTAGTCTCTTTTCTTTAAATACTATAGTCTATTATTTCATCTATTTAGCCTCTTTGTTCTCATAGAAATAGGGAATGGCCATTAAATAGGCCAAATGTTTAGCAGCATGAGGGCCCACTGACACCTGGGCCCAACGGGAGTTCTCCTGGTATCCCAGTGGGCCAGTCCGACACTGCGTAGACCCCCTCCCTCCTCTCCCCTAGCCTAGCTGCCCCCCAGGAAATGCCCCTAACTTTTTACTTGCTCCTCGGTGCAGATCCAGGGATCGCAGTTCTCGGCAGCCATCTTCCGGGTCTTCATGTCTTCTTCCGGCGCTTCGGCAATTTCCAACCATTTTGGCACATGTGCAGTTGTCACACACAGGTAAATTGCTCCAACTGAACATGCGCTGCTTCACTGTTCTCAGTCTCAGATTACCAAAGACCAGGAAGATAACTGCTGTGAACTGCTATCCCTGAATCTGCACCGAGGGCTAAAGAAAAATAAAAAAATTATATATATATTTATATTTATATTTTAGGGGCACACATGACTTGTCTGGCCACCTGCTTAATTGCTAAACAGCAGCTGGGGGGACTACCATACAGAAGACCCCTAGATTTTTTTTTAGCTATTACAAATAAATTGAAACAAGAAGACAAAAAGGGAAGACTGCAGAATGACTCTGACAAACCCAGTTTTGACTCATCAGGTAAAGAAACTGAACCTACTGTAAAATATGTTAAAGGACAAGGAAAGTCTAAAATAGAATAAGGCTAGAAATGCTGTATTTTGTATACTAAACATAAGCATCAACTTACTGCACCACAAGCCTAATCAAACAAATAATTTATGCCTTCAAAGTTGGCTACAGGGGGCTGTCATCTTGTAACTTTGTTAAACATCTTTGCCTGACCCTGACCCTGCACATGCTCAGTGTGGTCTGGGCTGCTTAGGGATTGTCATAAACAAAGCTGCTTGAGTTCTGCATGGCTAGCAAGTAAGGTGGGGGCTCCCCCTGCTGTTCATAAGTATGATTGTTTCCCTGCTCAGCAGTTAGGGACCGTCTGACAATTCCTATCCACAGCAGTAAATGAAGGGAGAATTTCACTGCATTCGGTCAGGTTTCTTATAAAAACGGTACACATTTTTTAATTAAAGTATATTGGAGATAGGTTTCTTTTTCATTAAAGAAAGTAAAAATGGGATTTTATTTTTTTTTGCCTTTACATGCCCTTTAAGGTATGAAATGGAAAGGAAACACTAAACTTGAGAATAGACACATTGCACTGATTAAATGGAAGCCACATTAGACTCATAAGGAGGAATTTAATATGTTTCGCTAGTGTAAACAACTTTTGCATTGTGAACATTAGCGACCATGTTTGCTCCATTTTTGACTGATTAAAGACTTCAACGACTTCCTCGCAAAGTTTGCCACGAAGTTGCTTTTGCGAAAGATCACTGTGTAATGTAATGAATTTCGCCATCGCAAACCATTTTTGCAACAAAATCTTTCATGAAACTGCAGAGCAGTTATTAAAGGTCTGCAATGTGCTATTAAGATTCGCAATGCAATAAAAGCCTAACGAAGAATATTACATTGCAACAGGCGAAATTTTTATTTGCAAAGTTTTGCTCTTTGCAAATTTTTTTACATTTCTCCCATAATGTAAAACACCCCCTCCTTTACCTTGTTCCATTGTGAAGTGATGAATTATGAAACTGGAAATCCTTCTATTATTTTCCAGAGAATCTATGCACCTCCCACTATGGAAATCATTCAAATTCATATCTTAAAAATAAAACAAGTTGAGTGAGGAGTTGATTACACAGTGAACCAAAGGGGGGGGGGGCAGGACCTGGTCCCAGCGAGCACATAGACAATCATGGCTTCATTTCAATCTGTGGAATCAGTTGGTGTTTAAGCACCTTTTTTACATAAACCACTGTAAAGGGCCATTTTACCCTATATTTTCCTGAAGGACTGTGTTTGCTGCAATGACATAACTGTAATATTTAATAATGAATACAGCATCAGGCCTGTGTGAGACAGGTCTTAGTAAATGATCACTGTTGTGTCCTGCTGTAAGGATATGCCTAAAATGGGACCTGCTTCTAATGTTTAATGACTACACATGAGAATTGATCCCACTATACTAGTTGGAGTTTATTAATTATTAATCATGCAAAGGCTTTAAGAATTACACACATGATAATCATCGCAATAAACAATATGCAGGTCAGAGCGTTATTAAAGAGAGAACCTATATAAATATTTATGGATATAGATTTTTTTTTGGGGAGTGGGATCTTTGCCTTAAATCACAGGTGACCCATCACCTGTACAAAATCCCAGGTCAACTGTAATTTCACATGTGTTATGGGTCACAAGCCCCCCCTAGTTAGTCACATTTTTGTGATTTATCTGCTGTATTTTAATCAAATTTTAGCCTAATTGTGAAATAACTGTTCAGGTTAAAAAAAGACCCGCACTCACTAAGCCTTCATTCAGTTACAAAGCATATCATTTGGGTTGTATCCCATTCATACATTAGTATCTATCTGGATTTCCATGGTTCACAAGACAAGTCTATTAAGCAGACAATGTTTTAACTACAGATGCACTGAATCCATAATTTAAGACATAGCAGCTTCGAAAGGGACCAGGGGTCCATGGGGTGTGCCTGTGTTGAATCATGCAAAATGATGACAGCTAGTGATGGGCGAATGTATTCACCAGGCGCGAATTCGTGGTGAATTTGTGTGATTCGACACAGGCGAATAAATTTGCAAAACGGCCGCGAAAATTCGCAAATTTTTTTGCCAAACTGCGCAAATTTGCCCATCACTAATGACAGCCTTACTTCTATATAAGCATCCAAGGCTTGTGCCTAGGACAGAAGATTTAGGGAGCAGTTATAAGGTGCCTATATAGAGAAAAAAATCCCCAATAGCCCACCACCAAAAATTTATGGTTAAATCTGGCAGAAGAATTGTCAGGGGTGCTCTTCTGTGATCAGCCTATACATAGACTGCCCTGAGATGAGGGGGCAGGCAGAGGGCAGCACTGGATAAAGTATAACCCTGGTGCTGGCAGGAACTGGAGGGTGCGCTACAGGAACCCCTATCAATATAGCAAAAGGAATATTAATCACAGCAGTTCAAACTGCAACTCTAGTTACACTATGGGGCCTATTTATTAAACCTCAAATTTTTCTGGTCAAGTTTTTAAAGGGGAAAACTCCAATTTTCGAAATCATGTAGAAGTCAATGACAGATGGTCCATTTAACAAATGAAACATGTTTTTTACCTTCTGGATTCTTGATGGTTTAGGGCTGTTTGCTTTGGTTTTCATTCGATAATCCGATAAATTCGAGCTACAATTCTAAAGTTTTTGGAGCGACAATTCTAAAAAGTTGCACAATCTGAATTGACCCTCGATTTTGTCGCACTGGTTTTATCAAGAAGTTTTATTGGTAACTTATTGGGATTCATCATCCCATCATACCCTGCAGAATATAATACTATATTCTTTGGAGATCTGAGATTGCATTGCAAAAGGACAATGGAGTGCCAGTTCCAATTCCAATTCCAATTTGTTAGGGACCAATTATTGACTTTGGTTGCTAACAGGGGACACCAGGCCCAGCACTACCCTTCTCCAAAGAGTTTTCCAACCTGGGGTAGTCTCTGAGTGGCAAACCACCATTTTCATTCATCTCTGGGCCAACATGCACAATATAGTTATTTTCCTGTCTTTACTGGAGGTGCCAGCCCAAGCTCACTGTGCAAACATTTATATCGCTATCATTACATATGTAGCATGGGAGACATTCATTCTGTGTACTGGGGATATTTTTGTATAAAGAATGTATTTTTGTAGACAAAATGTACTGGGGACAAATGGCACACCATATAAATTACCATCCAAAAATTCCTGATGTATTGCCCAGATCTTTTAGCAATAGGCAAGTGGTGCTGAGCTAGGAAGGGTAGATGACAGGCTGCTAGTGCCACCAAAGACTACATGGACTAACGTTGCAATTTAATAAATGGCATAAAATGTGTTACTTCTCTAGTAACCAATAACAATCAGTCATCAGTAAGTATTTGTTACCTTACCCCAACAAAGTTAAAAATGCTCTGGAAGTTTATATCAAGGCTTAGCAGTGGGTCCAGAGCCCATTGAAATTTTAAGAAGAAAAAGCCCTTTGCCATTGTAAAAATTATGTATTTTCTAAAATATGAGCTATTGAGCTCACAAAATGAATGTAGGAAAACGTATGTGATATATGGTAGTAAGTGATTAGTTAATGAGTTAAATTCAATCAGGGCCACCATCATAAAGTAAATGGCAAGCACTCACAGAACATTAAAGTTCCCAGTCCTCTACAAGCCTATCTGTGGGATCTGTGAGTGCATGCCGTTTTTTCTGAGATGAAGGTCTGGGGCATGTGCACCCAGACTCCACGTTAACACTGGTGAGAATATAAACTTAGTGGCTTTACACCAGGAATTTCTTTCTTTCCTAAATCCACCATCATAAAGGAACATAAGTAAGTCCTTTAAGTAGGGGGCATGAAGGGTGTATGGTCTGCTCCTCTCTGCCTGTGCTTTGTACACAGACACAGAAATAATTGGATCCCCTCCCATATGCACCTGTGTGCAGTTCCACTAACTGGCACTGTATCGGCCTGAGTGCAATTGCAACGAGCAATATTAGTGCGAAAATGCCTTTTCCCCACATTTTTTGCATCAATATCCATAACTTTTAGCTCACAGGAGCAGAAGATCCATTTTTCTCCACCATTATGGGACAAATTACATGGGTCCCAAATGGGTTGACCATTCTGGTGTTGGGTGTGGCCTCCAGAGATAATCTTTTTTTTAAACGTATTTATTTATTTTTAAATGGGTACTATTTGATTGTGTTTATATGTGCCACCAGCCTTTCATGAGGCAGGAGCAATGAATACTAGTCAGCTGGACACTACACTATTCAGGCAATATCCTCCAATGTCTCTTCCATATTTTGTGAACTTAAACAAAAAATACCCCTACAAGTAACCAGCCCCACAAAGTGATGCTAACTCACCTTACATTTCTGTAAGTCCTGGCCAAAAAGCTTCAAAAAAGCTCAACATCAATTTGAAAGATGTGTGTTCATATTATACCAAGGCAGAGCTTTTTGGCCAAAGTTTTTTTCGGCCAATACGTGTGGTGCCACTGTCCATGGTTCAAAAAACCCCACATACCTACAGTGACATATTGGTGGTGATACCGTGATAGTGTGGGAATTCATTTTATCAGTTGGGACTGGGCTTCTTTAAATAGAGGAAAGAATAGTTGGTGCAAAATACATGTACATGTACAGGAGAATGTTTTTTAGGCTCCAAAAACCTGAAAACTGGGAAAGTTGGTCTTTCAGCAGTGGCTGGCTGGTGCCAGGCCTAGTACTTTTGCATTGGGTGGCAATACAACTTGACCTGACTGTGTTGACAAGTTTTTTAAGTGTACTAAGCTTATCCCTTGTATCCTGTATTAGAACCAGGAACAGAAACCTATAAAATTGAGCTCAAGTTAATTTGACTGTGTAGAGATGTTAATTCTTTATTTTTTTTCTGTTTTATCCAGGAGTAACAGCTTAGTGATCAGGATGAAAAATATAATTACAACAGCTGCCACAAGGGCAAGAACTAGGGTTAGGCAGGCACAGGTGCACTGCCCTCAATCACTTTTCATTTGAACAGCAACGTGCATCATTCATCTACTGCAAGAGCCGGAGCTCGTTGCTGAAATCTTCAGATTAGAATCTTGTCCTGATTCTAATCAGTCATGGAACAGCAGTGCAAGTAAGAGAAACAAGCGGTGCTGCTCCACGATTGAGTTGGGTGGCAGTTCAATGTACATGTCTATAGTGATACAGTAGTTAATGAAAGCTGTTTAAAATAAAATGGCTAAAAGAAGAGATGATGGAGGCCATGGTGATGGGATTAGGGCAGAGGACTTTGGATGTCCATATAACTGATATATATTTTTTTTAAAAAAAATAAAAACCTAGGGTGGCACTGGACCTAAATACCGAACTGGCCATGGCTGGTGTGCATATTTTATAAATATAGCACTGGGTTCTTACTTCAAGAGTGCTGCCCAGGGCTGGTTTCTAGGGTGGTAGGTAGAAGAGGCACGTGCCTAACGTGCAATGCTGGGGTGGTCATGTACCTCTTGCCGGCATACCCCTAGTCCTGGCCCTTGAGTGTCTGATCTCTCTGGGGGCAGGGGTGGAGCGCTGTTGCCGGCTGGTTTGCCTAGGGTGCCCGGCCGGCCTGGCCCAGTCCTGGTGCTGCCATGTTGAAGCCATTTTTCCAAATAGCTCTGACCCACTGGTGTCACTTTGCACGTGAAGAAGGTCCCTGCAAGGAACAAAATGTTAAGATATTGCACCTCAGATACTTAGTTTTGGGCAGGTCTAAGAACATTCTGTGAAAGTTTGTTTCTCCAATTCAGACTTTTTTGAGCAATTTTCTCTTAGTTCTTTAATCCATGAATTTTTCATAATTTATCAAGTGTAAAAGCTACGAACATTTAAGTCGAGGTCATGTAGACATCAATGGAAGCTGCCCTTCTTTTCTTGCAAAGATCTGTCTTTTGTTTGTAGGTTTAGAGGCTTTTGGAGATCAGAACATCTGTGTTCATACGAATGTTCTTTCGTTCACAAAAGGATTTCAGATTTTTTATTACTCCGATAAGCTTAAAGGAGAAGAAAAGTATAAATCACTGGGGGTGCCAAATGCTAGGGTGGAGCAATCTCCTTTCGCTAGCGTTAATTTGTCCACGCAAGCATTTCATAGCGATCTTTCTCTAGCGCTCAATTACCTAGCGAAACTTTGTTAGTACACTTGCGCTTAGGTCAGTTTGAATAGGACGGGAGTCATATATATGTCTTTATTAGAGATGTTGCTGCAAATGCTTGAAGTGGCCACTTATTATTACAAATGTCCAAGGGAGCAAAATAAAGACAAAAGAGATCCTCTAAAGACTTGAGCCCACCCTAAAACAAATGTGGCATGCCCCTCGAATGGTTGGGAAAAAATGTTAACACAAGAATCTTTAATACTTAGAACTTTTGAAGGCAATCCCACTTTAAAATATGAAAAAACATCAGCGTTTTTAGAACTTTTATGAGTTTGCAGCATACAGGATATGATGTCACTGACATAAGATTGAGGAGGATGTAGCTTCATCTTATCAGTTCGCCAGGTCAAAGGTGTTGAAGGAAACTCTGGTGAAAGTGAATTTGCGGAGTAACGATCATTCTCCTGAGCGAAAATTCGCCTTGGCCAGTGACGGAACTACCGGGGGAGCAGACACACCGCTGCTATCTGTCGCGCGCCTCTGTTTTCTTTGTGGAGAATCACGTACGGAGGGGGGTGTCCCGCGCCAGGGCCCGCCCCCTCCAGTTACGGTACTGGCCCTGGCGATAGGGTGCGAAACTATGCTAGCGACAGAAAATTGTCCTCTACGCCTGTTGTGACTTGGCGATTACCCTGTGGATTGGATTTCTGTTGATTTTTGCTAGCGACAGCCACTTCGCTCTTTAGTAAATATGCCCCAATATGTATTTAGGGCCAGAACTACGGGTAGGCAGAAGAGGCAAGAGGAAAAATCTTTCCTAAGCAGAAGAACATCAGAGCAGTCTCTTTCTCCCGACAACTTCCGTGACTACTTGGTGGTTAGAATGGCCTAAAAATGTGAAAAAGGCTTTGTTCGAGAGATATCCACCTGTGTTGTTGCTCTCTTTCCTTGTTGGGTCACACCAGCCAGACCAATGCAATACTTTAGACAACGAGGGATAGGATGGAGAACACAATTCAGGATCCAGGTGATCCAAAACATGTGATCAAATAAAATATTTTGCAGCAGAGCCTGCGGATTGTGTGCTCCATCCTATCCCTCGTTATCTAAAGAATGGTCTGAAAATGACCAACAGGAGGCACTGTTGTAACAACATTCATTTTACATTCACTTATTTTAAAGGTTAACTTATCCTTTAAGTGAGTTGCAGTAACACTTCACCCTTTCTTCATACCTTCCACATAGCAAAGGCCCATTTCTGCATGTTAGAGTCAAGTGTAACACTTGCTCTGCTGTTCTTAGCGGGACATAACCTTTTATAGCTTAATATAGCCCAAAATAACGTTACAAAAACATGGACCTGAATAGCGCAGGCACCCCTTGCCAACTAGAAATCTCTTTGCAGCACAATTCTAGGGTGACTTTTCCCTTCTCCATATTGAATATTTTACAGGTCTGTCATCCTGAGGGAACGCTAAAAGTGGATTCCAATTAGGGATACACTGAATCCAGAATTCTTCTGTCCTGCCAAACCGAATCGGAATCCTAATTTGCATATGCAAATTAGGGGATGGGGAGGGAAATCGCATGACTTTTTGTCACAAAACAAGGAAGTAAAATGTTTCCCTCTACCCACCTAATTTGCATATGTTTCCCCTAATTTGCATATGTTTCCCCCTAATCTGCATATGTTTTCTCCTTCCCATCCCTAATTTGCATATGCAAATTCTGATTCGGTTCGGTCGAATCTTTAATGACGGATTCGGGGGTTCGGCTGAATCCCAAAGGTGCATTGCTAATTCCGATGTTAAAAGTGGATTCCTCTTACCATACATCAAAAGCTATTATGGCAATTTGTGGCAAAATCAGCTATCAGCAATCTCATTTGCAAGACTACGTGCTGCCACGTGGAAGAACTCATTGGTATCAATGCGCGCCAGTGACCGTTTTCTGCTCATTAAATCAGTCAATGTGCAAATTGTGTGGGCAGAGAAGCAGCCGGAGGATAGAAAGAAGGGGAGTGACATAGTCGTGCCCAGTGCAATACAACGTGAATATCTGTGTGACAATATCTGTGTGACAATATCTGTGTGACAATATCTGTGTAACACAGGGAACAATATGCTGCTGTGCAGGGGCATAACTATAGAGGAAGCAGACCCTGCGGCTGCAGGGAGGCACAGGGGCCCCATGAGGCCCTAATTCATATACAATATCAATAAATATTGCTAAAACAGGTCAACCTCTAGACATTTTGGGGGCCTGGAAAATTAATTGCTATGGGGTCCAGTAATATGTGGTTACGCCACTGCTGCTGTTGCTCCTACTGAGGGAGGGAAAGAAGTTTGAGGGAATTGAACGCTGCTTTATTGTGTTAATAAAAATATGCCCCATTGTTGCATGATGTTGTGCTGCCCTGTCACGAAAGAAACCCCTGTCGTTCCACGGACTGCCGGGCTTCCCCAGCACTGCCCATGACCCCCTCTAGATGCCCTGCCTGTACCCACACAGATGGTGACTGACGTCTGTTTTGGAAATGAGAAAACTGGAGCAGGCGAATGGGCCAATCATCGTTGCCAGGGATGCTGAGGAGGGCGGGCCCTGGAGCCGGTTGCCTAGGCTTGTTGGGGAAGGCGGAGCTAAAACTGACAAGAGAAACAGAAGGGGGCAAACTGGCTGTGAACTAGAAAATAAAAGCAGCAGAAGCAGTGGCAGAAACTGGGCACATCATGCAAAACGGCTGTAACTCTTTCACTGTGTGAGGAAGGTAAGAAACTATGCTCTGTGTGCTGCTCCTGTGTGTCATGCCATGCTGCTTGCCCATGAATATTTCAGCTTTTCATTCCGCTCAGTCTCAGTCAGTGGGAGGGAGAGGGGGGTCGGGGACTGTCTCATTGTTGTATGTCCTACAGCTGGGCATTGGCACTCTCATTCAGCCCTTCCTCAGACAGACATGAAACACCTCACACAGTTATTATGGCTCATTGTTTACATCGTGGATGTTCTTTGAATTACAGCTTCCAGCAGGGTGTGATGGGAGTTTTAATTAAACAGGTGAAGCCCCTCCAGGTGTTACTGAATTGCAACTTCCAGTAGGGGATGATGGGAGCTGTAGTTCGACAAACCTTTGGGGCAAAGATTAACTATAATAATTGTCCTGTCCCCTCTTCTTTTGCTCCATGGAGAGGAAGCAGATTCTGCGGCTGCAGGGTGACCAGGAGATATAGGGCCCCATGAGACCCTAATTCATATACAATTTCAATAAATACTGGTATAACAGGTCAACCTCTAGACATTTTGGGGGCCTGAAAAATAATTTGCTAGGGGCCTAGTAATATATAGTTATGCCACTGCCCATGAGTATTTCTGTGCCTTGTTATTATACTGATATAATCACTTCCCTATATCTGACGCTGTCTACAGAGTGTTTTTATTGCTGGTCTTCTTGAACAGGGTTTGTTTTTAACCAGAGCCAGGGTCCCTTCACTATAAAAATTGTGGTAATTTCATTACCTGCTATCCCACAGCCCCACTCCCTTCCCAGAGACTATTATCCCACTGTTACTATAGGCACCATCTCTCCTTACTATACCTGCTATCCCACAGCCACAATCCCTTCCCAGAGACTATTATCCCACTGTTACTATAGGCACCATCTCTCCCTACTAT
The DNA here is from genome assembly GCF_017654675.1 of Xenopus laevis. Classification (NCBI taxonomy): domain Eukaryota; kingdom Metazoa; phylum Chordata; class Amphibia; order Anura; family Pipidae; genus Xenopus; species Xenopus laevis. The sequence continues at coordinate 145,490,267 of NC_054374.1, read as the reverse complement.
ACCTGCTATCCCACAGTCACACTCCCTTCCCAGAGACTATTATCCCACTGTTACTATAGGCACCTTCTCTCCCTACTATACCTGCTATTCCACAGCCACAGTCTCTTCCCAGAGACTATTATCCCACTGTTACTATAGGCACCATCTCTCCCTACTATACCTGATATCCCACAGTCACACTCCCCTCCCAGAGACTATTATCCCACTGTTACTATAGGCACCAGCCACCATCTCTCCCTACTATACCTGCTATCCCACAGTCACAGTCCCTTCCCAGAGACTATTATCCCACTGTTACTATAGGCACCATCTCTCCCTACTATACCTGCTATCGCACAGCCACACTCCCTTCCCAGAGACTATTATCCACTGTTACTATAGGCACCATCTCTCCCTACTATACCTGCTATCCCACAGTCACACTCCCTTCCCAGAGACTATTATCCACTGTTACTATAGACACCATCTCTCCCTACTATACCTGCTATCCCACAGTCACACTCCCTTCCCAGAGACTATTATCCCACTGCTACTATAGGCACCATCTCTCCTTACTATACCTGCTATCCCACAGTCACACTCCCTTCCCAGAGACTATTATCCCACTGTTACTATAGGCACCATCTCTCCCTACTATACCTGCTATCCCACAGCCACAATCCCTTCCCAGAGACTATTACCCCACTGTTACTATAGGCACCATCTCTCCCTACTATACCTGCTATCCCACAGCACCACTCCCTTCCCAGAGACTATTATCCCACTGTTACTATAGCCACCATCTCTCCTTACTATACCTGCTATCCCACAGCCCCACTCCCTTCCCAGAGACTATTATCCCACTGTTACTATAGGCACAATCTCTCCCTACTATACCTGATATCCCACAATCACACTCCCTTCCCAGAGACTATTACCCCAATGTTACTATAGGCACCATCTCTCCCTACTATACCTGCTATCCCACAGCCACAATCCCTTCCCAGAGACTATTACCCCACTATTACTATAGGCAACACCTCTCCTTACTATACCTGCTATCCCACAGCCCCACTCCCTTCCCAGAGACTGTTATCCACTGTTACTATAGGCACCATCTCTCCTTACTATACCTGCTATCCCACAACCCCACTCCCTTCCCAGAGACTAGTATCCCACTGTTACTATAGGCACAATCTCTCCCTACTATACGTGCTATCCCACAACCACAGTTCCTTCCCAGAGACTATTACCCCACTGTTACTATAGGCACAATCTCTCCCTACTATACCTGCTATCCCACAGTCACACTCCCTTCCCAGAGACTATTATCCCACTGTTACTATAGGCACCATCTCTCCCTACTATACCTGTTATCACACTCCCTTCCCAGAGACTATTATCCCACTGTTACTATAGGCACCATCTCTCCCTACTATACCTGCTATCCCACAGTCACACTCCCTTCCCAGAGACTATTATCCCACTGTTACTATAGGCACCTTCTCTCCCTACTATACCTGCTATTCCACAGCCACAGTCTCTTCCCAGAGACTATTATCCCACTGCTACTATAGACACCATTTCTCCCTACTATACCTGCTATCCCACAGCCACAGTCAGTAGCGATTCAGGCCCTGAGATGGCTCCTGTTATACTGGACCCCTGCCCTCCACCCCCACTCTTATTGTATCTTCTGTCGGAGCAGGTCCAGTGGGGTCCTGAAAATTTTATTTTTAAAGTTAATAGAGGTCCTACTAATACTTCTCCCCAAAAATATCTTAGCCTTGCTTAACAAGAAATTTGCATTATAACTTAACAGCTACATCTCCCATCAAACCTTGATTCAGAGAATTGTAGTGTAACAGCATCTAGACAGACAGGCATAATACAAATAGAATGTTACACTTGTCCCATTTTAGTGATTTGTTTAATTTAAATGTAGTTTATATCAAAACTTCTGGATTTGGGGATTTAGATCTGAACAAACATTACATATGCAGTAAAATTCTGTTCATCCTTTAACTAGATGGAATTTGTTTGAAAGATCCTGCTTGGAATAAACATCTCTCGTTAAAGGGGTTGATCACCTTCCAAACTTTTTTTATGGTTCAGTTGTTTTCAGACAGTTCAATTGCTTATTTCAATTGCTTTCCATCTTTTATATTTTATTGTTTTCCCAGAATATCAGTTTAAAGCTTAAATTTCTTGTCTCTAGTGTTTCTGTCTGGCAGCTCAGTGATCCAGGTGCACTGTTACAATTTGCTACATTTAGTTTATACAAATAGTTGATACATATTTCAGCAGCATCTGTGCAATATTAGCAACTATTTTATTGATTCTCAATTATAACAGCTGCCTTTATTAAAAGGAAATAGTGTTCACAACAATAAACCTATTTAGTATATAAATTACAAATTAACTTTTAGTATGATATCCTGATATTCTAAGGGAATTTGCTATTGGACTTTATTTTTTAACTTTTCTGGCCTATATCAGCTGTTTTGTGGGTTTGTTCCTATTTGCACCCCTTGAGGACAGTTCTGCCAGTCACTATAGTAACCAATGACAGAGGGTAAGATGGTAGTTAGTGTGACGATTTTGGCTTAAAAATGTAAATAAAGGGCCCAGTGGAATTCATGTTCTCCTTCCCAGTACCAGAGGTTAATTGCAAAGTTCTTTACCTAACGCAAATTACCCAGCAGGGAATGCGTGTTTATAATTAACCAGTAAGTGTTGTGGGTTTTTTTTTTGTTTTTTTTACAAATTGTCGAGTAGTGCCTGGAAGTTCAGCATCACCAGTATTATACTGTATTAACTATAGAAGTAAAGGTATTAATGTACTTCTCTTAATATCTTTATATGATCAAGCTGAGGCCACATTTGGAGAAGAGACAGCACCTAGTAGTGTGGTTGCCTCATATAAATGGGTAAAATTACATAAATTAGAAGTGTCCAAGTTAAAGCTGCTTTTTAAATACAGCTTGGATATCCTTGTACTCAAAGTACTAACAATAGTTGCATATTATATTTGCCTTATTTATGACAACCCTTTTTCTCTTAAAGGGGTCCTTTGAATAAATGTATTTCTAAGCAACTTTGCACGTACATTAATTAGGATGTTTTAGATTTATTTGTAAATGTAATTGCAGCTAATGCACAGTTTGTTTTCTTTTTTTCTGTTTTCTGGTTCTGATGCTTGAAACAATGTAAGTCAGTTCTCCTTCACTTTTGTAAATGAGCTACATTTTCTTCAGGTGAAGTGCAGAGAATACAATCAACTCTCTTTCAATAGCAATTAAAGTCACAAATAACTTTGAAACCACTGGAAAGTGGGAAAAGGTGAGGCGAAATGTAACTTCCACATTTGAAAAGGGACAAAACGCACTTTAAACATTCAAAACCTCCTTTCCGTTATATTTTATATATTTGAATACATTTCTGGACTCTGAATAGGTAGTTTATTTTTATTTTTTGCTCATTATAAGATTGGCTGGCTTTTTGACTATCTCAGTGACTATGTCAGAGAATAGAGAATTGATTGAAGTCCTATCTACATTTCAAATATGTATATATATATATATATAGCCTGAAGAGAGGGTCCGCACAAACAGGACTTATAAAGTAAATGAAAGGTTTTTCTTTGAAGAGAGCAATCTGACCTTTATCAAAGACTCTGGTATTCTTCTCACGAATACATATATATATATATATATATATATATATATATATATTGTATGTATATATATATATATATATATATATATATATATATATATATATATATATATATATATATATATATATATATATATATATATATATATATATATATATATATATATATATATATATATAAGCATTCACAAAGTACCTGCACTCCTTCCTTGTTGTTCGAATATGGGTGCTTGGTCAATCAGCGTATACAATGTTCAAAGTGGACCAGCACACCGAAGTTTTCAATCAAAAGAGTTTTATTTCAACATCACTCATGTGTCCAACGTTTCGGCCCACATTAGGGCCTTTATCAAGGCCCTAATGTGGGCCGAAACGTTGGACACATGAGTGATGTTGAAATAAAACTCTTTTGATTGAAAACTTCGGTGTGCTGGTCCACTTTGAACATTATATATATATATATATATATATATATATATATATATATATATATATATATATATATATATATATTTATGGTAATGCATCTTCAGAAAGGTTCCAGATTATGAACCAAAATGTTGATGAATGCTTGATATGTATCCAATGATGCAATTTTGCTAAATAATCAATGAAAGAAAATGAGTACGGTGTGCGCACGATTATCGAATCTATGGATTTTTCAACCTCTGCATAGCACCCGAATAATGACTATATGTGACGACCTGAGAGGTAAATTTATAGTGGTGTATTCTCTAGGCTGTTCGGAGACCATAGTAGTCATGAATTACCTCCTGAACCACATTTTACAACAGTAATCATCCCTTTTCACACACCTCAACCCACCCCATTACTTGCGCTTCGCCTAACACAAAAGCTTTGCACAACATTGCTTGACAACTTATCATTATTTTTTTTATTTTTAGCTGAAGTGATAGGATCTTTATTCTTTTGCAAAGGAACAGGTAATGCCCTGCTTATTCTGCCAGCTGTTCTGCCAGCTAGGTAAGGGAAAAATCCCCTGCTTTATTTGGTAGATTCCCCCTCTCTCTTTTAGTTTCCATCCAAATAATTGTTCTTCTCTGTCTGTTCACATAAGGACCATTGTCACTGTGATTGAAAGGAAAGGCTTTGGATCCAGCAGGGACCTTTGTTGCAGCTGCCACTTGGCTCAGCTACGTTCCACTTGATCGTTGAGCGATTAGTCTTGTTCCAAGAGTGGCTCAGATGCAGATATTTGTCTAGTCAGATTTCCAGGAATGGACATGGGCATAATCCTCTATATTCAGTCACCCATCAGCAGGGTCCTAACAGACTTTTGCATCCATACCTTAGCAGATTTGTCTTCTTTTTCGCCCCACTACTCTGAAATTCCATTAAGCCTAACATGTTCTGCTAGAAGTACCAGCTCTTATTGCTATCAATCATTTATAAAGTATTAATGTGTCTCCCAGCACTTACATATAAAAATGGAACAGAGACAATATATAATTCTGGGGATTTGTTATAAGCTGAACAGTAGTTTGATCCTGGGACCACCATAGAATTTATGTACCACCAGATTGATGTAGGAAAAATGTATCTCTGCATTCAGTCATCAGTTTTCCCATAGAGTTTAATGGGCAGATTTATCGAATTTTGAATTTATGTGATATTTTTTACTCTAATAAATTCAAATATGCTCTTGAATGGGAGGTTATTTAATAAAAAATGAGAATGTCTTATATTCGATCGAATAGTCCCAACCCAAAAATGGGAATTGAATTTGATTTGAGCTTTCCCTTCGAAAAAAACTTGAATGTCAGGAAGCAATTAACATATTCAACTGGTTCAATGGACCTCTGCCATTGACTTGTAAATTAATTTGGCAATGTCATGTTCAACACCCTATATCCAGAACCCAAGCTAAGCTCCCTGGTCTCAGCTCTCTCTTCTGCCTTTAAACGCCGCCTTTCAACTCGGGAGGAGCCCTCGGCTAATTGTATGCCGCCAGGTCTTAACAGAGAGAGGAGCAAAGCTAACGATTCTGGACGAGCAAAGGGGCACGATCGTCTCACCAGGATACTGGAAGGAAGAACACCACCAGGAACAGGCAGGCCGGGCCAGCACAAGCAGATAGAATGGTCAGACAGGCCGGAATCAGGATAGAGAGCGTAGAATAGTTGATGGACAGGCAAAGGTCGGATTGGAGAGGTCAGAATAGTCACAGACAGGCAGGATCAGAGAGATCAGAGTAGTAAATCAGGCAGGCAAGGGTCAAAACACAATAGATCAGTCAGGATTCACAAGGAATTAACACCCAGGAACTTCTAAATAGAACCCAACAACGGGCAGTGTGCTGCAAACTTAGTTCCTTTCTTATACTTTTGAATTTGGAGCCATTGCACGCTGACATCAGACACCAGCGTCACTGCGCCTTTAAGAAACGAACGTGTGCGGCGCGCGCCTTAGAGGAAGCCGGCACCAGGAAGGAAGGAGCGGCGCAGCGGGTGTCCATGCCAAGGACGCGGCGGTGGACCCCGCTGCCCACTAGACCACCAGGCAGAGGTAAATTATTTACAGGCAAGTTTAAGGTGGCGAATATTTGAATTAAAACTGTTTCCATGGTCGAGGTGTGATATATCTCACATTAGATTCGAATTTATATTTGAATTTGGGATTAAAATTCGAATGTGTGAATTTTGACCCAAGAGGCACATTTATCAAAGGCTGAATTTCAAATTCATGTGAGTTTTCAAAAACTCCCCTAAACTCCCATAAATTCAAAATTCGACCAATTGAAATTTATCAATTATGGAATCGACCCAAAAACTCAAATCGAATTTGAGTTTTATCTCTGAAAAAAACTTGAATGTCAGGAAGGCTGCAGACACCTAAAAATTAATCCCTGGACCTCTCCCATTGACTTAAACAGCATTTCTGCAGATTTTAGGTGGTGAATAGTCGAATTTGAGTTCTTAAGGGGCCCGAATATGATAAGTCTTGAAAATCAAATTCTAATCGTTTAAAAAACTCTAATTGAATTTGGATAACTCCCTAGTCAAACTTGACAGTTTTGAACATAAAAAAACTCGAAAATGCAACTTTTAAGTCGACCTTTAATAAATCTGCCCCTAAGTGAGTTTTGAGTAGATAAAAAATCAAACTTAACCACAGTCAAACCATTTCTCAGCAGGGTGGACAGAGTAGTTTTACACTTTAGGGTGGAGGATCCCTCTCTGAGGCTAAAGCTTTGGGTTAGTTGTTGATGGTTGGAACTTTGTCAATTACCCCTGGGGAGGATTAATGCACAGGATACCCATGTCTATAGCCCAGTGGTCCAGCGTGATCAGGTTCCATTCTAGTTTTTTTTCAATCATTATTTCTGTGTTCTTTTAATATTTATTTTGTTTGCACTACTTGGTCCAGTCGGGGGCACCTCCTGGGAGAAGAAGGCAGGCAAGGAGCATGTGTGTGTCTGGATACCTGCAGATCCAGTGACGTCATTGGTGCACGCCAGACCTGATCCGGCATAAAGAGATTGGGTGCATGTATGCCTGGATCTGTAAGCATCAGGACCCAGCAGTAGCCTTGAGGGGGGCCTGTGTGTGTGCATGTTGCTTAGGGACCCACATGTCATTAATCTGCCACTTAGTGCCCCCTTAGTTCATAATAAAATTACAGATTACTGTATCAGTTTTGTAGACTTAGTTCCAGTAATACATAGCAAAGCAGATGGACAGAAGTCCTCACACACAAATCCCACTTTATGGATCTTTAGGTTAAAGGAATAGTTTAATGTAAAAATAAAACTGGGTAAATAGATAGGCTGTCCAAAATAAAAAATATAAAGGCTGGAGTGACTGGATGTCTAACATAATAGCCAGAACACTACTTCCTGCATTTCAGCTCTCTAACTCTGAGTTAGTCAGCGACTTCAATGGGGGTCACATGGAACATAATTGTTCAGTGTGTTTGCAAATGACCCTAAGCATTCAGCTCAGATTCAAAAGCAAACAGTTATGACCCATGTGCCCCCCCTCAAGACATTGATTGGTTACTACCTGGTAACCAATCAGCGGAAACCAAGAGAGCTGCAAAGCAATAAGTAGTGTTCTGTTATGTTACACATCCAGTCACTCCAGCCTTTATACATTACATTTTTGGCTATCGCACTATATTGGAAACATTTGTATTTTACCCAGTTTTTTTTTTTAATATACTGAACAATTCCTTTAAGCTTCCTGGAGTATCTAAAATCTTACCCTAACTGGCCTTTAGTCTAAGTCCCACTTGCTCTTGTTCAGATCCCCCCAAGGGCACCATCCCCACAGTTTGGGAACCTCTGATCTGGGTGAAACTAGCTGTTTCAGGAATAGTTCTCATGGATAATACTGCTGCGGTTGGGATTCCTTGGGGTTTCCTCCCACACTGAACAAACATACAGGCAGGTTAATTGGCTCCTGATGAAATTGGGCCTAGTGTGTTGTGTGAATGTGATTAAAAATTTAGACTGTTCTGTTCTAACTGTGTCAATGTGTTGTCACTATATAAATAAGGACAATAATAAATATTTTGCCTTTGTGATGTAACCTGAAAAGTGACAAAATCACACAAACAAACCAGCTGAATAGAAGAGTTGCTCTGTGGGTTCTACCTGAATGACTTCCCTAGCAGGGACTGGGCAGTTGTACAAACACATAGTTCATCAAGCTCATAAGTCATTAGTTACTTAGTGACAGACAGAGCATGCATCCCCTGCTTTGAAAGGCAAAGCTTAGACAGACATGTTGCCATGAGACATTGGAACAAAGAGAGACAACCTGTGGCTGCTGAACAAACTTCTGGCACCTGCATCTCTATTCTGGCTCTGCTAGAACTTGCCTAGTATTGGCAATTGTAGGGCAAATTCAGCCAAAATGAAATGCATTGCCAATCCAAGGGAAGGTTTCCATGAGTGAAATGATGGGGTATTTAACCTGAAGCAATAAACTCCACTTCACTGCCTGTTTGGGCTGTCCCAATGGAGCAATTCCTTGCACTTGTAAACTGTAAGGGGAGGGATAAGGTATAAGACCTTCATTCGTGATATAACAACCCCCCCCACCACCACCAAAACCCAGAGTGGCACCATTATAGAAATAATAATTGTTTCAATAATGTAAACCGAATATTACATGCATTTTCTTGGGCTCATAAAAGTTATCTTATATATTTTCAAAGCAGCTGAACATTTAATAATGAAATGGCTAAAAAAAACAAAAATACAGTTGCATAAATATAGTCCACGAGAGAGAAGAAGGCTTGATTCCAGGAGAGAACCCCGCTGTGTTCTGTTTCATGGCCTATATTTAAGCCTTCTGTTTTCAAGCCTGTGTTGCTCTAAAAGCTTATGCAATTCGATATCTTACTTTTTTTTCAGTTCTTTTTAAATTGTTCACCATAAACAAAGACTTTTTTTCAATTACTTTCTATCTGTTATTTTTTACTGTTTTTCTAAAATTTAAGTGTCTCAGTCTTACAGCTCAGTGATCCAAGGAACATTCTGAACTGTTACAATTCGCTACATTTAGTTAATATATTTCTCAGCAGCATTTGGGGAATATTAGTAACTACTGTATCTATTCTAAAGGCCCCCATACACAGGCATTTGGGGAATATTAGTAACTACTGTATCTATTCTAAAGGCCCCCATACACAGGCCAATAAAAGCTGCAGACAGACAGAGTCGGCAGCTTATTGGCCCGTGTGTGGGGCCCTCCGAAAGGCTTCCCCAATGTCGATCCGGCAGGGTAAAAAAATCTAGTCGGATCACGGCCGCATCTGTTCATTGTGGGAATATCAGGGAGAGATCCGCTCGTTTGGCGACATAATAAATGTATTAGCTAAATATATCAGTTTAGAACATTTAAAGGTGAAAAATTAAACTTTAGACTTCAATATTAGAAAAATGGTCACAAATAGAAAATTGAAAGTAATCGGAAAAAGCTTAAACAAGTTCATTATTTATGCAAATTCCTTCCTAAAAGCTGGGGAAGTAGTTATACCTACCATATACAGTGTACTGTACACAGTACTGTACAAGGTGTGAACACGGGTATAGGACAAGGGTATAGTTACAGTATATTAACTTATACAGTAACAAAAGATACATCTTTGCTTAAAGGGATCTTGTCATCGGAAAACATGTTTTTTTTCAAAACGCATCAGTTAATAGTGCTGCTCCAGCAGAATTCTGCACTGAAATCCATTTCTCAAAAGAGCAAACAGATTTTTTTATATTCAATTTTGAAATCTGACATGGGGCTAGACATTTTGTCAATTTCCCAGCTGCCCCTGGTCATGTGACTTGTGCCTGCACTTTAGGAGAGAAATGCTTTCTGGCAGGCTGCTGTTTTTCCTTCTCAATGTAACTGAATGTGTCTCAGTGGGACATGGGTTTTTACTATTGAGTGTTGTTCTTAGATCTACCAGGCAGCTGTTATGTTGTGTTAGGGAGCTGTTATCTGGTTACCTTCCCATTGTTCTTTTGTTTGGTTGCTGGGGGGGAGGAAAAGGGAGGGGTGATATCACTCCAACTTGCAGTACAGCAGTAAAGAGTGATTGAAGTTTATCAGAGCACAAGTCACATGACTTGGGGCAGCTGGGAAATTGACAATATGTCTAGCCCCATGTCAGATTTCAAAATTGAATATAAAAAAATCTGTTTGCTCTTTTGAGAAATGGATTTCAGTGCAGAATTCTGCTGGAGCGGCACTAATAACTGATTCATTTTGAAAAAATTTTTTTTCCCATGACAGTATCCCTTTAAAGGGGTTGTTCACCTTTGAGTTAACTTTTGGTATGATGTCGAGAGTGATATTCTGAGACAACATGCAATTGATTTTAATTTTTTATTATTTGTAGTGTTTGAGTTATTTTTTTTTTAATTCAGCAGCTCTCCCGTTTGCAATTTCAGCAATCTAGTTGCTAGGGTCCAAATTATCCTAGAAACCATGCCTGATTTGAATAAGAGACTGGAATATGAATAGGAGAGGCCTTAATAGAAAGATGAGTAATAAAAAGTATCAGTAAAAATTAGTTTGTAGCAGTACAAAGCATTTGTTTTTATATGGGGTCAGTGACCCCCGTTTAAAAGCTGGAAAAACTATTTTATTGATAATCCAATAATTTATCAGCCTTACCCCAAAAATACACTGCTACCAATTTAATGAATTAATTTAAATGCTGCCCTAATAGTCAACTGCTGAGTACAGTTGGCACTACATATGCACATCAATACAACTTTTGGCAGCTAAGACTGAGCATAAAACATAATAACCAAGAATAAAAAAAATAATTGCCAAAAAGGTGTTTGAAGAGTTAATTCTGATAAAACTGTAGAACGAATATAGAATGAATATAGAAAACAGAATATAATGTATACATATACTAGACAAGGTCATCTGCCCTGCCCCCTACAACATGCAGGTCTTATAAGGCAACAATTAAACATTTATTAAAGGATCATATATATGGTGCCCTTTTGTGCAAACTGCTGACCCTTCCTCAAGCCAGATCAGCTTGCAGAACATGTTACACTTTATAGTGTGTGACTTGTAGGTCATTAAGGGGATATCAGTCTAACGTATCCTTGCAAGTTACATACAGCAAGGAGCAGCCTCTAGTATCCATTACTAAATTATTTAGGGGCCGATTCATGAAGCTCGAGTGAAGGATTCGAATTGAAAAAACTTCGAATTTCGAAGTGTTTTTTGGACTACTTCGACCATCGAATGGGCTACTTCGACCTTCGACTACGACTTCGAATCGAAGGATTCAAACTAAAAATCGTTCGACTATTCGACCATTCGATAGTCGAAGTACTGTCTCTTTAAAAAAAACTTCGACCCCCTAGTTCGGCAGATAAAAGCTACCGAAGTCAATGTTAGCCTATGGGGAAGGTTTTTGATCGAAGGATATTCCTTCGATCATTGGATTTAAATCCTTCGAATCGTTCGATTCGAAGGATTTAATCGTTCGATCGAAGGAATAATCCTTCGATCGTACGATCGCATAATTTGCGCTAAATCCTTCGACTTCGATATTCGAAGTCGAAGGATTTTAATTCCCAGTCCAATATCGAGGGTTAATTAACCCTCGATATTCGACCCTTAGTGAATCAGCCCCTTAGTTTTGAAAACAGGGGTAAGTTCTTAAGGACAGAGGAGCCAATATAGGAAGCCATATATAAAGGTCAGGAAAATGTTCTAGTACTAACAGTTAAACATAGTAAGGACTGTAAGCATCAGTATCCCGGTAATGCTAAACTGTGGCTCATATATAAGGACAGTGAGCAGTATAAACCTCAGTCCTATGGCAAATGAGGCTTTCTAACCTCCATGGTGTTGTTAGGGTGAACCATAGTGGTCAAAAACCCCTTCCCTGCCTTCTTGCCTCATAGACATATTTTTTCTTCAATAAACTCATTTTATGTAATGTAAAACTTCTGTAACCCTGTGGTATCTTTAGTGTCTTCAACAGTCTTTTTTAAAACTGCTATTTTTTCGATTTGTCATGCAAAAAAATCTGAATTTTCTCTTACAAAACTTATGCACCATAATAGTCTATGAGCCAATACACATTACCGAGCATCTGCAAATGTTTACAATACACAGTAAAGCATGTAATGTACAATTAGTACGTCTTCCATTAAAGAAAAAAATAAAATATAAAAATAAAAAGCAATAAAATCAAAAGAAACACATACAAATCACAATCCTTGTTAAATCCACCTTGTTGCAGAGTATTTAATCTATTAATCCAGTAAACCTCTCTACATTTGAGTCGCTTGCTACTATCTCCCCCTCACCGTAATTTCGCAACATGTTCCAATACCATAAACTATGTATCATTGTTGTATACTGATTGTACATTACATGCTTTACTTTGTTTTGTAAACATTTACGGATGCTCACTAATGTGTATTGGCCCATAGACTATCATGGTGCATAATTTTTGTATCAGAAAAATTCAGTTTTTTTTTTTTTTTTGCAGGACAAGTGCTTGCCAGATCATAATGATTCCTTATTACATTTTGATAGCCTGCAGTGCATTGGATTAATTCAGGATATGTTTTCTTATATAATTGCTGTATCCTGTCCATCCCGTGTATAATATTGTTTATCCGCTGTTAATAATGAGGCTTTACATGGGAATACTAGCAAACTGTAATATAGATTTTATTATAGCATCCTGCAAGCCTCCTTCATAGTCATTAAAAACCAATAAAAATCCAATCTAATAAAAATTCTACACTGCTTGGTTAAGAAATTCCTTCCTGACTCCATAATGATAATCGGACCAGTCCCTGGATCAACTTGTAGTCCATATATAATATACAATACACACATGAATATCCTGTAAATTATATAGTGAATAAAGTACCCCCTTATGTAAATTATAAGGATATTATAAGTCACCGAGGAGTTTCATGACCATATAAAAACACGAGGCCAAAGGCACTCCGAGGTAACGTCTAATATTCTCATATTTTGCAACTGGGGGTACTTCTAATTCACTATATAATTTACAGGATATTCATGTGTGTATTGTATATTATATATGGACTACAAGTTGTAATATGTTTATAAATTACAGCAGTGGGGACATCATCCAATATATATATATATATATATATATATATATATATATATATATAATTTTTTTTTTTTATGTCATTGCAAGGATGCAGAATACAAATAAATAAGGCACAATAAAAGTTATGCAGTTATAGAGTAGTACAAGAGATACTCCTACACATGTAGGCTGTCATTTCTCTTTAGGTTGCCGTTCTTAGCTTGAAACTTTACATTTAATTCTGTTGGTAAAAAAACATATGTACCTCGGTACCCCAGTTTATATACATGACCTGCCCTGTAACCATTTGAGGCAGTCATACAAGCTAAAATAGAGGCACATGATTCATAACCATACATACATAGTTATAGAATTAATGCCTTTTTCATGTAAAATATTTTGCCTAGAGCACAGGTGCTGGATGAAAAGATGCCGACTAAAAGAAAATATTTTCACTTTCTAAGCTGAAATTTCATTCTTTCTATGATGTCTCTGAGACATAGCGCTTTTACCCTGTCATCATCCAACACACAGATGTCCCTCTGATATCTGGTCTCCGTGGCTTGCCTAATATACTGATTGCACTGCAAGGACTCAGCAAATTAAAGCTTCATTAAAGATAAGTTTCAACAGTTTATTTAATTGCCCTGCCTCATTTGCATAAACACTCCAGCCAGGACAAGGCTGTGACTATGTGAAATGCAATGAATAAACACACAATACTGTATATTCTCGATGCCTTTGTTAGAATCTGACAGTTATGGGCAATACTGCACCGGGAGCAAACAAATGATCAGTATGTGTTTCTTCTCATCTAGTCTACTGCCTCAGAACTGCCGAAAGATACATTGATGAAATAAAATCCTCTATTAATGGATGGAGCTGGAGGATTCACTACATTTTCTTTTGTTAACCCCATTGGGAAGAGCGAGGCTTCTAACAAATCAAAAGTGTGTGCCATCCTGGCATAATCACAATCTGTTGAGCTGTATGCCAGCTGGGTTTGGGTCCTGTCTATCTCTAGTTAGGTGTTCTATACTGAACTCAATATTAGCCATTTCATGAATTTTTTTTATAAAAAAAAAAGTTATTGTCACCTAGGGGCACATTTACTAAGGGTCGAATATCGAGGGTTAATAAACCCTCGAATTCGACCCTCGAAGTAAAATCCTACGGACTTGAATATCGAAAACGAAAGGATTTACCGGAAATACTACGATCGAACGATCAAAGTAAAAATTGAACGATCGAACGATGAAATCCTATGATTCGAACGATTCGAAGGATTTTAATAGATCGATCGAAGGATTTTCCTTTGATCAAAAAAACCTTAGAAAACTGATGGAAATGGTCCCCATAGGCTAACATTGTACCTCGGTAGGTATAAACTGCCGAAGTAGTTAGTCAAAGTCAAAGAGACAGTACTTCGACTATCGAATGGTCGAATAGTCGAACGATTTTTAGTTCGAATCAAAGTCGTAGTCGAAGGTTGTAGTAGCCTATTTGATGGTAGAAGTACCCAAAAAAATACTTCGAAATTCGAAGTTTTTTTACTTCGAATCCTACACTCAAGCTTAGTAAATGTGCCCCCTAGTGTACCAAGACTTAGGGGCAGATTTACATATGGTCGAATATCGAGGGTTAATCAACCCTCGATATTCGACTGCTGAATGTAAATCCTTCGACTTCGAATATCGAAGTTGAAGGATTTACCGAAAATAGTTTGATCGAACGAAAAATCGTTCGATCGAACGATTAAATCCTTGGAATCGTTCGATTTGAAGGATATTAATCCATGGATCGAACGATTTTTCTTCGACCAAAAAATTGTTAGAAAGCCTATGGGGACTTCCCCATAGGCTAACATTGCACCTCGGTAGGTTTTAGGTGGCGAAGTAGGGGGTCGAAGTTTTTTTTAAAGAGACAGTACTTCGATTACCGAATGGTCGAATATTCAAATGATTTTTAGTTCGAATCGTTCGATTCAAAGTCGTAGTCGAAGATCGAAGTAGCCAAAAAAACATTCGAAATTCGAAGTTTTTTTTATTCTATTCCTTCACTCGAGCAAAGTAAATGGGCCCCCAATTGTGTAAGTATTATTGTGCCAAACTTTTCTCCCAGTCTTGACCAAATTGACCAAATGTCACAAAGAATGGCGAGAAAAACACATATTTTTTTATAAAGTTTATAAAGCTAATGTCAGCCCTTGTAAAGCTATAGAATCAATCAGTTGTGTATAAAGAGTTCTGTATAAACTACTTCACACACTGAGTTGTGATCTCTAATAGTCTAATGAAATAATGCAGTGGAAATATTTACCCTGGTATAACTTGGTCACCGGATACTTTATACAGCCATTAGAACTGTTACAGTTCTACCTGCAACAGAGAGAATATAGATGACAGAAAATATGTGACATTGCAGCATTAAAGCCATTGTAGGAAATGTGGAATTGCTTGCAAATAAAACACTTTGTGCACTCCCAGAAATACCACAGAGGATATGCATTTTTCCAATAAAAGTGGTATTAACTGTAGAAATGTGATATTTACTGGGAAAATCTGATTTATTTTTAAATTCCATCTGGGAAATAAAGAGCCAGCGTTAAAATGAGAAAGAAAAAGAGCATATAACGTGTTAAATCTAATCTCAGAAAGGACATTTGTAACAAAGGCGTCTGACTAATCTAATAATATACTAATTGGTAAAAACAAGACTGTAAACCTGAAACCATGACTCATTGCCTTAATGGGGAGCCACTTAAACTAAAGGTTATAGTGCACGCATTCAGAAATCAGTATATGGTGAAAGCCTCATATTTGATAAAAACAACAGTAAAATACAAAATGATTCAGTTAAACAAGTGACTTGAAATGTTGGTTAGAACTATTGTAATTTTTTTACTGATATAATGTGCACATTGCCCCCCCCCCAATTACAAACTTCTTACCAACACACCCAAGAACAAAGACGGGGTTCAAAGGATATAACCCACCTTCGTTTAAATAATTAGTTTAGTAACATATTAATTTCCCATTATAAGATGTACAGGGCAGGGCCCTTTTAACCATGACTGTGACTATTATCACTTCACTTAGGGGCAGATTTATCAAGGGTCGAAGTGAATTTGAGGGAATTTTCAAAGTAAAAAAATTCGAAATTCAAAGTAATTTTTTGGATACTTCGACCATTGAATAGGATACTACGACTTCGAATTTACTTTGACTTCGATTCGAAGTAAAAATCTTTCGACTATTTGACCATTCGATGTACTGTCTCTTTAGAAAAAACTTCGACTTCAATATTTCGCCATATTAAACCTGCCGAAGTGCTATGTTAGCCTATGGGGACCTTCCAGAGCATTTTTCTAAGTTTTTTGAATTCGAAGGAAAATCGTACGATCTTACGATAAAATCATTCGATTCGAAGTACGATCAGAATACGATCGTATGGTGTATAAAATCATTTGACTTCGAATTCGAATCTCGGAGGATTCTACTCGATGGTCGAATTTCGAAGTTTTTTCGACCCTTGATAAATCTGCCCCATGGGGTTATTTATCAAGGTCCGAATTTATCTCTATTGTTCGGCGTTTTCCGCAAAAACTAGGTTTTTTTCTGAGCTTTCGGAGTTTTTTGCGCCGAAACCCTGAAATCATCGGACATCGGTTCCATACCTCCCAACTATCCCATTTTTAGAGGGACAGTCCTTCTTTTGACAGCTCAACCTGCAGTCCCTCATTTGTACTGGAAAGTCCTGTTTTTCTCTGCACTGAACAGCCAGAAAAAGAAACAATGTTTCTAACTTAATCGGCTTTTGGCAGAGAGCCCAGAACAGCTACAACAGGAGATAAGATTCTTTTGTAACAACGTGGAGATAACAGGTCCCTTGGGAAAAGTTAAACTTACAGCTTAAAGGGCAATTCACCTTTATTAGCAAAACTGTAATAACTGAAAAAAAACACAGAAATATGTTCAAAATTTCATGTGCGTGGTCAAAAAAGTATTTTTATTTCCAAAATGTTGGGAGGTATGTGGTACTGACATCAGCGCAGACACTGGGACCTTCCCCATTGACTTATACAGGACCTCGAGAGCTTTTAGATGCCGGGGTTTCGGATTCTGAATTTTTAGACCATCGGACTTTAATAAATCTCGAAAAATGTATAGTTTTATTTTGCTCAGAATACTACGAATTATTTGAGGTTTGGATATTCACACCTTGATAAATAACCCCCAATGTAACTGAATGTGTCACAGTGGGACCTGGATTTTACTAATGAGTGCTGTTCTTATATCTACCAGGGAGCTGTAATCTTGTGTTGGAGAGGTTATCTGTTATATGGTTACCTTCTCTTTGCTAGGCTGCTGGGGGAAAGGGGGGGGGTTGATATCACTCCAACTTGCAGTACAGCAGTAAAGAGTGACTGAGCACAAGTCACATGACTGGAGGCAGCTGGGAAACTGACTTTATGTCTAGCTACATGTCAGATTTCAAGATTAAATATAAAAAAAAACAGTTTGCTCTTTTTAGAAATGGATTTCAGTGCAGAATTCTGCTGGAGCAGCACTATTAACTGATGTGTTGAAAAAAAAACATTTTTCCCCATGACAGTATCCCTTTAGCAATTGAATATTTAACAGGAGCACCCACTGCTGTTCTGTCTGCATAGGGGCAGGATAGAACGCCAGGCTTAATTTACTGTAGAAAGCACTAAAGAAAGCCTCTATACTCTATAATTCTATTCCTTATTGTGACAGGAAGTGCTTCCAGTGTTGGTTAATAAACCTTTTGCCATTTTTGCCAAGCTAAATCTAGCTTGCTTCAGCAGAAAATTCTAAAAGGTTAAATGCTGTGGGGTAGCCAGCATGCTATCATGGCCCCGTTTCCATGCATTGGAACAATGTAGTGCTACCATTGCTCAATAGAGCAACCATTATGGCACATCTCACACTTACTGCAAAATCAGATAGGAAAGTCTCATTTTGCAGAATACCCCATCCATACTGTATACATGTTTTGCTGGACATTTATCTATAAGTGAAAGCCATGTCTGCCAATAAATGGAGCACATTTTACTTTTAAAAGTGAATTCAAACTTGGATAAAAAGCAATGGACTGAAAATAAATCTGATTATCCCTGGAATGGTTTTACATTTGCAGAGTAGCATTAATATGTCTTTAATGGAGTGGTGAAAATGAATAATTACTGTGTCCTAAAACAAAGCTGTCATTATAGAAGCAAGAGAACCTCCATTATGTGAGATACTGTATGCCGTCAAGAGGAACTATTTTCCTTAAAGGATAAGTAAACCTTTAAATTGTAAAACTGATGAGGGTGCTATTCTAAGAACTTTTGTAATTTATTATTAAGGTATTAAGGGACATATACTGTTAATATGAATGAATTTTGTTACAACATCGCCACCTGCTGGTCAGTTTCCCACCAGTCTGACCACCAAGTAGTCAAGGAAGTTGTCAGGAGAAAGAAAGAGACTGCTCTGATGTTCTTCTGCTTAGGTATAAATTTATAAACCTTTACAAATCTTTCCTAAGCAGAAAAACATCAGAGCAGCCTCTTTCTTTCTCCTGACAACTTCCTTGACTACTTGGTGGTCAGACTGGTGGGAAACTGACCAGCAGGTGGAGCTGTTGGAACAAAATTCATTCATATTAACAGTACATATAACCCTTAGGGGCCGATTCATGAAGCTCGAGTGAAGGATTCGAATTAAAAAAACTTCGAATTTCGAAGTGTTTTTTGGGCTACTTCGACCATCGAATGGGCTACTTCGACCTTCGACTACGACTACGAATCGAACGATTCGAACTAAAAATCGTTCGACTATTCGACCATTCGATAGTCGAAGTACTGTCTCTTTAAAAAAAACTTCGACCCCCTAGTTTGGCAGCTAAAAGCTACCGAACTCAATGTTAGCCTATGGGGAAGGTCCCCATAGGCTTGCCTAACTTTTTTTGATCGAAGGATATTCCTTCGATCGTTGGATTAAAATCCTTCGATTCGAAGGATTTAATCGTTCGATCGAACGAATAATCCTTCGATCGTTCGATCGTAGGATTTGCGCTAAATCCTTTGACTTCGATATTCAAAGTCGAAGGATTTTAGTTCCTAGTCGAATATCGAGGGTTAATTAACCCTCGATATTCGACCCTTCATACATCTGCCCCTTAATATCTTGGAATAAAAACAAATTAATTGATGAATGTAAATTACAAAAGTGCTTAGAATAGCACACTCATCAGTTTTACAATTATTTATTTTAAAGGTTTACTTTAAAACCATTACAGGTATGGGACCTATTATCCAGAATGCTCAGGACCTGGAGATTTACAGATAATGGACCTTTCCATAATTTGGATCTTCATACATTAAGTCTCCTAGACAATCATGTAAACATTAAATAAACCCAGTAGGCTGTTTTTTTCTTTCAATAAGGATTAATTATATCTTAAGGTGGCCATAGATGCACCAATAACATACTTCGGTTTTCAGAGGGACAGTCCCTCTTTTGACAGCTCTGCACTGAGCAGCTAAAAAAGAAATAATGTTTCTAACTTAATTGGCTTTTGGCAGAGAGCCCAGAACAGCCACAAGGTTCAGATAAGATACTTTTGTAATAGGTCCCTTGGGAGAAGTTAGACTCACAACTTAAAGGGCAATTCACCTTCATTAGCAAAACTGTAATAACTAAAAAAAAGGCAGAAATATGTTCCAACTTTCATAACCTGCTAAATTTTGTAAAATGAACACGGTAATTAGGTTATTTCCAAAATGTTGGGCAGTATGCAATAATATAAATTTCTTACGATATTCTGTGCGTCTATGGCGGGAGATGAGACAACCAATATCAGCTCGTCGATCAGGTTGGACGGAAAATTTTGATACGGCACCTTTGACGGCAGCCAAACATTGGCCACTGTTAGTGCTGAATCATCAGAAGGTAGAATTCTATTATTTCTACCTGTATATTTGACAATTCAGCTCTAACAGTTAGTATTGAAAAAAAATCAATGGTCGCAGGCAAGATCGTACTTGTAATGTCTATTGCCACCTTTAGTTTGGATCAAGTACAAGGTACTGTTTTATTATTACAGAGAAAAAAGGAAATCATTTTTAAAATTTGGATTATTTGTAAAAATAGAGTCAACCTTTCTGTAATTCAGAGTTTTCTGGATAACGGGTTTCCTTATAATGGATCCCATACCTGTATATATGGAAGTATAGAGGTCAAGTGCTCCTTGCTATAGGATGCCATGTCCTATGTGACTGTAAGGGAATAAAGTAGCAGATAATAATGTATGTGACAATTTATTGGATATCTATGGATTTATTTATTATTCCACCTAATTATTCAATTATTCCACCTAATTAACTTTAAGTTGATGAAAGAACATATAATTCCAAGTAATTTTCCAAAATGCTTCAACAATTTTTCAATTTTGGTTGTATCTGTAATAGTTGTTGGGTAAGTACACTAAGGGGCAGATTTGTCAAGGGTCCAATTTCGAGGGTTAAAAAACCCTCGAATTCGACCCTCGAAGTAAAATTTTAGCTTTGTTCGAATAAAAATCGTTCGATCAAACGATGAAATCGTTCGAATCAAACGATTCTAAAGATTTTAAGCGATCGCTCAAAGGATTTTTATTCGACCAAAAAAAACGTAGAAAGTGCCGAATCATTCGAATCATTCTATTCGATCCAGTTTGACCAATTCGATGGTCGAAGTACCCAAAAAAATACTTTGAAATTCGAATTTTTTTCCATTCGAATTATTCACTCGAGCTTAGTAAATCTGCCCCCACGTCTTTCTTCCATTGGAGTAAAAAGTTGTTCCTGGGTCCCACATCAAAATCATTTTAAGATCCCCTAATCTTTGGGAACAAGAAATCATTCCTTAAGGAAAATTCTAGTTTGCGAGCAAGAAAGTTGGTAATCTTTGAACAAAAACTGGCAAACATCTTTCAGTGCCATGCCGCATCGATGATATACAAGGTTAGGGTTATATCCCATCAACCTCTGTGTGCTGGGTGTAGTGTAGAGCTGGTGTAACATTGTTCTGTCTGTTAAGGCCAAAAGGAGTTAATAATGCCTTGTACAGGTATGTGATCCGTTTTATGAAAACCCGTTTTACAGAAAGATGGATTACAGAAAGGCCATCTCCTATAGACTCTATATTATCTAAATAATCCAAAATTTTAAAAATGATTTCCTTTTTCTCTGTTAATAATAAAACTTTACCTTGTACGTGATCCAAACTAAGATATAATTAATCCTTATTGGAATTAAAACCAGCCTATTAAGATTGTTTAATGTTTACTTGATTTGTTAGTAGACTTAGGGGCTGATTCAATAAGGGTCGAATATCGAGGGTTAATTAACCCTCGATATTCGACTGGGAATTGAAATCCTTCGACTTCGAATATCGAAGTCGAAGGATTTAGCGCAAATAGTGCGAACGTACGATCGAAGGATTATTCCTTCGATCGAACGATTAAATCCTTCGAATCGAACGATTAAATCCTTCGAATCGAACGATTCGAAGGATTTAAATCCAACGATCGAAGGAATATCCTTCGATCAAAAAAAGTTAGCCAAGCCTATGGGGACCTTCCCCATAGGCTAACATTGACTTCGGTAGCTTTTAGATGGCGAACTAGGGGGTCGAAGTTTTTTTTAAAGAGACAATACTTCGACTATCGAATGGTCGAATAGTCGAACGATTTTTAGTTCGAATCCTTGGATTCAAAGTCGTAGTCGAAGGTCAAAGTAGCCCATTCGATGGTCGAAGTAGCCCAAAAAAACTTCGAAATTCGAAGTTTTTTACCTTCGAATCCTTCACTCGAAGTTAGCGAATCGGCCCCTTAGGGTATGAAGATCCTTTCAAGAGAAAGGAGCAACAGTAGTTACTGCTTTATTAAGCATGCCTTTTATAGTTTATTAGGGGCTCTTGGGTATTCTACTCAAAGTTTAATTAAAGCTCATTTTTCACAATATTTTACTTAAAATATATACATTTTCTATCATAGTTACACAGTTCATTTGGGTTGAAAAGGCAAAGACACCTGCCCATCAAGTTCCAACCCAATGCTTATTTATTGCGAGAGAATCTGTAAATAAATACAGATCCTGAACCCAGAAGAGCCTGGCACATAGATATACAACATTTAAATGTAGCATATATTTAAAACAAAATATTAATAAAGTGGAGAAAATATAAGTTACTACTGGTAAATTTTTAAGTGACTCTGAAATGAATTAAACTGGCACATCATCAATATTTATTGATCAACAAATCTATCAGGTACAAAAAAGAAGTAATTAAAAAAGACAAATCTATTTAATAACAATAACTATTTTAATGGCTATTGATTTGAGCTTGGTGAAACATTTGGAAACAGCGCTACATTCATGTTTGTATTGATTTCATGAATCTTAAAGGAAGAAAGAAACAGCCGCTGGCTTCTGATTTTCTATTCATTGTGTCTGTGGGGGAAATAGTTACCCTTATTTATTTTTGCCATCAGGCTTTGCATTGTCTCTAAGTGGCTGCTGTCAATTGAAAATATGTTTATTTCCAGCCAGATACCAAAGATACCAACTTCTTTACCACTTACACTAGTTACTGCCCCTGTGGAGCTTGCAATCTAATGTCACTATCACATGCACACACCAACAAGGGTATCAGTGGCCCAGTATAAAGAAGATACAACAGGAAATACAAACTGCATGCAAACCCAAATTATCCCTCCTGGCTCTGCACAATGATGGGGAGCTTGGTGCTTAGCCTTTCCTGCAAGGGGGTCAATGTTTATCGATAGCAAAAAATCAGTAGCAATACGATCTAATGTGTGGCATAAAAGGTGATTTATTTAGCTCATGTACATATGAAAAAAGGACTACTTTTCAGGCATTATCCGTCATCCTTTCCTCTTGTCCTGTCCTGTCTAAAAGCAGGGTTGGACTGGGCCAGCAGGACACCAGGAGAAAACCTGCTGACCCAGGACCACTGTTTGGCCAGAATCTGAGGGCCTACATTTCCTGCTGGCCAGCATCTCTGAGTACACTCCAATCCCCATCATATTTGAGCAGCTGCAAATTTTTTTTAGGAGAGAGCAGGTAATGGGGAGATTGCAGGGAGTCGGTCACGACTGGGGTGAGGGTAGTTGATCTTTAATATGCCCATTGTGCCCTGGATACCCCAGTCTGACACTGTCTAAAAGGTACTTCCAGAGCTACACAAAGAAGGATCTAACACAGGGGTGTCCAAAAGGTAGATCCGGATCCAGGGCCGGAACTAGGGGTAGGCAGAGTAGGCACGTGCCTAGGGCGCAAAGCTGAGGGGGCGCCAGGCACCTACCCCGTACTCTGCTCTGTCGTCTACAACGCGTCCGGTCCCGTCTCTCCCCGACTGCCACTGGTGTCCTCCGTGTAAATGTGCTTCTGCGCATGTGCGCAGTCATTTCATGCATGCGCGCTGGAGCGGAGTTGCGCGCATGCGTAGTCGAGCGCGCACAGAGCCGGCGCCGTGGCCCGCCAGGCTGCCTAGGGCGCCTGGCCGTGTTGGCCCGGCTCTGTCCGGATCTACCAGTAGACCTTTTGCTGGTGAGCAGTAGATCTCAAAACACTGTCAACAAACAGCTAGTCTAAATCATCCTTCTAGTTCATGCTTTTTAGTCAGATATTTATTACATCAAGGTCTAAGTTATATATGTTTAAATATAGCAATATACATTTTCTCATAAATCAAAATCAAAGTAATATTTTACATTGAACAGAATGCTAAAAATGTTTTTATGGATGCAGATCATCATGGAATAACATCACCTCACATTAGTAAAGTATGGGCACCCTTGATCTAACATATCATTAACCTCCAGAGGCCAAATCTTATTTGAAACAATACAGTTCCAAATTAAAACTCCCCACTCCCCACCAGATCTTGCACTTCATCGCTAGTCAATGGAGAACTGTTAGAACATGGAATATAGAAGCCTTCATTTGTTGTCCAAACTCCTCTTTAACTCCATCTTAGCAGTGGCACCTCAATGCAGAAACGCTGCCTTCACACACCTGGGATCCTACACAACTCAATATAACCCCTTTAATTGTTCTGCAGGTGAAAAATAATTGTTAGTTAGGCTTATTTACCCCCATCTCCAAACTCCACATAATTGTATCAGTCCCAGTTCTATATTTTTCCTTCTGCCAGTAATTTCAGACGAGACAGTTGCTCTCAGTACATTGTGTCTGACCTAGTTGGTGTTCTGGAAATTAGAACATAAACACATCAAGAGCATGAATATAGAGATGGAGCTCAGTGTCTGCAAGGCAAGAATCCTTTTAAACAATCGCAGCACATCAGGATTAATATAAATCACAACATATTTCACTCCCGGCTTCCATATAGCTGACCCTGCAAATGTTCCGTTTCTATGCAGAGAGCTCTATTTTTGGATCAGTCGCATCAAGCAGCAGCTGAGATACTTGTTTATCATTTCTGTCCATTTACAGGAACCAATGGCCCTTACTAAAGAATATATTTTAAACAGCCACTATATATTATTTATTTTTAATTATTTGTCATTTTCTAAAGGAACATTATCTAGTAATGGGCTTTTTCATTTGCATGGAATATGAATACGAAGAATCTAAGATGCTGGACTTTCCAGTCTCTCACCAAGAACTCTATTAGGAAAATGGCACATGGACATATTGAATGTTTTGTTATCGAGGTATTTTATAGAAATATAGGTAGGAGACAAAACGGTCAAAATCACCCCTCATTTGAAATATGGACATGGGCCAGAGAGGATCTACGAGGAGCTCCAATAAAGGGGTCATTTTTATAGAAAATTATTATTTTTAGCCTAGAGTGAATCCAGCACCATTTAGTATTCATAACTGCCTACAAGATTAAAGGGGTTTTCATTTATGCTAAATGTCTCCTTTAAAAGCTACCATAAAAAGCCAGTCATACCAAGTAAACATACTATGAATGATCGAACAATAACAGAAAGCCATTTGCCCTTTTATGTCTTTGGCCAACTAGAAATATAATTTTAGAGATAATTTGGGAGCTCTTTTTCTGGGCTATGCATGCTCAAAACACTTTTGTACAGGCTCCAGAAACCAGGCAATTGGCTGACCATAGGGCTATATGAGTGACCAGCTTTAGACACATACTGACTAAGTAGGGTTAAATCATTGATCCAAGCTGCAGCTACCTTAACTGCTCCACCACTGTGCCATCATGCATAAAACTATCCCACGCAAGTATTTATAACAACGATGTGGGTGGCTAATTTCTGCGTTAGCTGAATCCTTAAGGCAGATTTTCTTGCATAATGAATATTTTAATGAAAAAACCTTAAGAGGTTTATCTGTAGACAAAGCTTTGCATATAGTATAACTTATGCATAGGGCATAATTATCAATACTTGTCATTTACTGTACCTTGAAAGACCAGTCTTTTAAAGGGGTTGTTCACCTTTAAGTATGATGTAGACATTCATATTCTAAGACAATTTGCAATTACTCTCTATTTTGTTATTGTTTTATTGTTTTTCAGTTATTTGTTTTTTTTTAGAAAGAAGTAGGCGACATGACTTGGTGTGCATCCTATGCCCCCCCCCCCCCACACCAGCCCATGATTGACACTTCTCTTACATATACAGAGAGATGGAAAAACCACAGCAAAATATATGGCTGTAGACACTAAAAATGGGCTCTGAACCAGCAACAGCATTGAGAAGGGTGGGGGTACCTCTGCTCCAGAGGTTTTCAGTATGTCTAGGTTCAAGCACACATTTGCAGTCTTATGGTTGGTCTGAACTTTAGCTCATGTCAGGTCTGTGGCTATTTCAAATTATATTCATAGCAGGGATATACCAAATACCACTCACCCCAAATCTTGCCCCATAATTGATCTTCTGAGCCCTCCTATACTGCTTGATGCCTCCAGGTTAAAAGAAATGAGAACCAATAACAGACAGTAGATCAGTTATTAAGAACTGAAAAATGTCTCAGTATTCAGGTTTTTCTATTTCAGAACACTTGAATTATTACATTGACAGTTATAGTGACAGAGGGAGGGGAGAGTAATAGAGGGGAGGGGAGAGGAGGGAGGCAAGAGCAGCAGGGAAGCTAACCACCCAGACTAGTGGTAGGCAGAAGACTTTTGAACAGGTACCTGACCAATGCCCCCACATCTTTGTTGTGCCCTAGGCAGGTGCCTCTTCTGCCTACCCCTAGTTTTGGATACTGGAGGGCCTGTGCCTAGGGCGGCAGCTGTAGGGGGTGGCCCTTGAGTGCCCATATGTTAAAAAAAATGTTCCCCCATCAATTTAGGATACTTCATTAAATCTGCTGGTCGAGGTGGTGGGGAAGGGGTAGTGGGTACCTTGCTGCCTGCGATCTAGTGGGCTGATGGGGGGCAGTTTGGGCCTCTATGTGCCTGAAATGCCAGGGCCTATTTTGACTCCCAGTTTGGACCTGGCTGTGCAAATATGTGCATGAGTTGAGGTGCCATTCCAATGTAGCGCAGAAGCAACCACAGGGACTACTCAGGAATGAAACACAAGAGCAGCAATTACAAGAGGCTGCAAGTTCCACTCACAATAAAACAAAGACTTTAGAGTTGCTGTTGGTTAGGGCAGGGGCGATCTTATGCTTGCATTGACCTGATAGTAGGAGCAAGTTGTACAGGTCAGTCCTGTCAGCCCGCAAGTTAAGTAGGTGCACTCATTATTAGCAACCCCACCCACCTCCACTCTTCCCAGCAAGCTAACGGTTTAGGTCCCAGGGAGCAGGCACACACCACCACCATCCTTGCTCCACCCTGACTCCAGCACCAGCCCCTGCGGACAAAGAACAAGCAGCGCTGCCGGCCTATGGAGGGAAGCAGGGGCAGCCCAGGAAGCCTCATAGGATTTAGCGAGGGGCTGCAGCACCAGAAGCCAATGACCAATCAGGAGGCAGCAGGGTGGGCTTTGAAGTGACAGGCGTGTAGCTGGGCCGTGCGAAGGATGGAGTTGGGGGGCTGCCTGGAGGAAAGGGAATTCAATGATGCTGACACTGAGGTGAGCAGGACTTAGAGGAGTATCTCGCCGAACAGAAAGAGTTGTGCATTCTAGCTCTGTGATTCGGGCGCTGATGTGGGGGTGATGCAGAGTAGACCCACTGGTCCTCGCATGTATTTTTTGCTGGATGGGAAAGGAGGCCTGACCCTAAGCAAACTCCCATGGGTGTATTGGTATGACCCCCATCACTCTTACTTCTTATTGAAGAGGTGCCAAGCCACTGACACTTACACTTTGCACCCCTGGTAGTTACGCCACTGGTAGCAGCAGCAAGGTTTTGTCTTGAATTAACGGGGGTTTAGGTTTGCAAGAGGAGATGGTCATTCTTGTCCTTTACAAAGCACTGCTAAGGCCCTTCTAGAATATGCAATTCATATTTGATCTACAGTGCATCAAAAGGATATTCATTGTTCTCCTGCCCTTTTTAAAAGGTGACATGGCCAGCAGTTTTACCCCATAGCTTCAGTTTGGCACCCACAAAACAGGCACAAGGTCAAGGTCTCCTTTCTGCAGTAGGTGATTTGTGTGGTTAGGGCCTCCTCATGCCTGAACCATTAAAAGATCTCCAGGAGGTCTGTTCATGTGCATGCAATTCACAATGACACTGTAGTTATTATAAAGCATAGAGAGGGTGAGATAGGAAGAAAATCTATGGATAATGAAAGAGTGACACCTTGGCTGGTGCCTAGAATTCCATCTCATGGTCATAGAATGGTAAACCCTCACACATGAGAAATTATGGATTATAAAAGTGACTGTAGGATTTACA
Organism: Xenopus laevis; assembly: GCF_017654675.1. Lineage (NCBI taxonomy): Eukaryota > Metazoa > Chordata > Amphibia > Anura > Pipidae > Xenopus > Xenopus laevis. Next base: position 145,462,165 of record NC_054374.1, on the reverse strand, counting down.
TTTTCATAGGCATCTCAATGTTTAACTGTGTCTTAACAGCTACAGCAACAGCTTTGAATGCAGTGATCTGCTGCAAACGTGCCAAAAAATATGGCAGCTGGCGACCGCTTTTTACACTTTGCACCCGACCCACATTTTGTTATTAGGACCTTTACAGGGATGTGACAATTTAGATGCAGCTCTGCATCCCATAAGATGCACAAAAAGGCTTTGCCAAAGGAGAAACATAAGCTGCAAGATGCGTCTTATTGCTTTGTTAATTATTGAAGAACTTCCTGTATCTAATGATATGCTAAGGGAGCCTATAATACATTTACACAGACCAAGAGGATGTCATTGTGTGCTTGCGTGGAATGAACAGCTATCATGTTGATCCAAGAATAACCAACAAGCCTACTTTATTCCCTGGCTCATTAAGAGTGGCAAATTAGACAACAAACCTAATTAAAACTTTATACTTGGTTTGTTGAGGAACTTACATGTTCATAATTGGCTGTTGTGAAATTGGGGGAAATGTCACAGACATGAAAGACTTTATTCTCACCAAAATAGGGCTATTAAAAAAAGAACATACAGAAGGAAAAGACTTAAAGTTGTACTAACCCTACTGCACTGCACTGGTCAACTAAACTTTACTCAGTTGTTGGTGGGTTATAAATCCCAGCATACTTTAACATATTATCAAGGTTGGGGCATGCTGGAAGCTATAGTCCAGCAACACCAGGTTTCTATTCTTAAAGCAAAAAAAGAAAAGAAAAAAATAGAAAAAAACATTCCCAAATCTCCACAGCCAGTGGCTGTATTAAAATGCAAAAAAATCCTCCAATGACAATCCCAGTTTATCTGTATAAATCTGACACCACTTTCTTTATTTCTGAAACTGGAGTTGGACACCTAAAGCACAGTCTTACTGGACTAAACAAGTCTGTATTTTATCACCATGTTTGAATCCAATGTAATATAATGAAAAATGACACAATTATCTCCATCTCTATATATTCATATATTTATTCATAGGGGGAGGACCCAAAAGGGAGGCCTAGGTGCCCATCCTGTACCAGGGCCAAAGGCAAGTATTTATACCACAGATGTTAGCTCTAACCAGGGTCGGACTGGGCCAACGGGACACCGGGAAAAAACCCGGTGGTCCCCGACCCTCATGGGCCCTGGAGGCCCAGACTCGCTCCCTGCAGCAAGCCACTGGCGCAGCTTCCGACCTCCCTCCTTGGCCCTCTGTGCATCTGCAAGGAATACAAGGTAGGCACAGGGGGTGCAAGAGGGGGTCCCAGGGCCTGAGACTGGGGTGGGGGGCCCCGAGGTAGCAGCCCCGTTGGCCCCTAGGCCCTCCAGTTCGACGCTGCTGTAACACACTGGTAATGTTGGATCCAGGAGTGTAGTTCAGTGACATACACACCTCATGCTTGGCCTCCCTGCCAAAATATCTTTCAAGGGGCCTGGTGCACATCTGCAACAGGAATAATCGTCTGTACTAGGGTTGCCACCCGGTATTTTACTGGCCTGGCTGGTAAAAATTATGTTGATCCCAATGTTATTAATAGGGAAAAATTATAAATATACTGTGGGAAGGCCAGTATTTTTTTCCTGAAAAGGTGGCAACCCTAGTCTGTACCTGGACCACTCCCCCACCACTTTGCACTGCCCATTTGCATTTAGGTAGGATTTTTTTATAAGAGAGGCTGGGGAGTGGGGTCACAAGTGGGGCGTGTGGCTGGGTATTAAGGTTTCTACAACTATAGAGGAAACAGACAATACAGAAGCCTGGGCAAAGGCAAATGGAGGAGGCAGTACGAGCAAAAGGTTCTACAGTACATTCATGGAGAGCAGTAGGCCCTGGGACCTCACAGTGCACATGAATGAAAGATGAAAGGACACTTGAAAGGGAGACTGGCACCCAGTGAAAGGCTAAGCCATTGGCAGAGAATAAAACTGGAATCAATGGGGGTCATTTATCGACACCGGGCAAATTTGCCCATGGGCAGTAACCCATGGCAACCAATCATATTGCTGCATTCATTGTTCTACTTGCAGCTGGCTTTAAAAAGCTATTCACTGATTGGTTGTTATGGGTAACTGCCCATGGGCAAATTTGCCCAGTGTTGATAAATGAGCCTCAATGTGTCAATTGCATGCTGTGCCACTCCAAATGCCTATGAAATTATATACATTAATTATTTGCTTCTCCAGCTGTATATAATGTATATGCTATATATTGCTTGGACAAGTCAGTGACTAGGGAAGCTAGGGAAAGCAAACCTTGGCACCAATGCAAGTGAAAGTCACCTCTGTTTAAAAAAAATGCATTTCAAACACCCAAGGATCCGATAAATGATTAACATTCACTTAGGTGACCTATATTGTACATTAACCATGACAACATCACACTCCAGTTCTCTAACATGGGAACAGAAATTCCACAACTAATGTTAGATAGCACCAATGCTAAATATATTCCACCCTCACGTCTGTTTACTCTCAGGAGAGGAAACAGCACTGTCAGTATTCAGAATATTTCTAGCTATTTTCCAGCTCATTCCGGTACTTATGGCAAAGGGTACAGGTTCCCAGATTTATATACAAAATATATTGAATGTTTTTGAATAACAATAAATTAAACGGATCTGGCTGGCGGTAATATATGAAGCAACCACTTTTCTAGATTCTATTCAATAACTATGGAGAATAGCTGTAATGTTGCGAAGAATAGGGTATCCTATAACATACTAAAAGTTGAATTACAGGTAAATTACACCTTTCTCTACCCTAAACTTCTTCTGATATGCTGCAGAACACATTAATGCAGTGCTGCAATCTTAAATTCTAAATTTGTGTACATTTTCAGGTCGATGCATTACTAAAGAGGAAGCAGACCCCACAGTCGCATGGGGGTTAGTTAAAGGAGAACTAAAGCTTAACTAAAGAAGTAGGCTAGAAATTTTGTACATTATGTTTTGGACTTTTGTAACAGCCCAAGGCAACCACAACCCTATAGCAGTAAAGATCTGTGTCTCCAAAGATGCCCCAGTAGCTCCCCATCTTCTTTTCTGCTGATTCACTGCACATGCTCTGTGCTGCTGTCACTTACTGAGCTTAGGGACCCACTCACAATATACAGTACACATAGAATAGAAATGTCACAATATAAGGCTGATTAGTAATTAATACAGATAATTACTACATGGCAGCACAGAAAGCATCAAAATTTAATAATCAGCCCTGTAGCATCAGCTTATATTACAGGTCAACCTAATTTTCTGCTGGATAATTTGTGACAACCCCTAAGCTTAGCTTCTCAACAGCTGCTTAGAGCCCACTGAGCATGTGAGTGTCACAGACACTTTCCAAGATGGTGACCCCCTGTGACAAGTTTGAAGTCCTGGATCTTTGCTGCTATTGACAAGCTGAAACTTTAGGCTGGTGCAATAAGTTCATTATATAAAATATGGCATTTTTAGCCACATTTATTTTTAGGGTTTAGTTCTCCTTTAATGCACAGACTACCCATGGTCTACAGCCTAGGGGCCCAGTGTGATCAAGGGCACATATAGCTTTTATTTTTTTAATTATTTTTATTTTTGCAGGCAAGGGGCATGCATGCATCTGGATGTGTGTAGATCCAGATACATCGTTGCCACTCGCTCAACCCAACCCAAGCTTGGGTGCACATGTGCCGGGATCTGCAAACATCTGGAACCAGCATGTCACTGCTCTCCGAAGTTTTTTTGCAGGGGGGGGCCTGGCAAAGCCTCGTTGCACCACTGTGCATTGTATTCCAAAGATACATCAGCTGACATGTTACTAATACTTATCAACTAAGATACTTACTGTATCAACTGGTTCAGGGGTTGGTATGCGCCACAGGGTGCAATACATGCTCCTATAGTCAGGTATTATGGGGGAAATGGGTGCAGTTGAAACCCACCATCTATGCTTGTCCTGTTATAGGGTTGCTTCTTTTCCGAACAATTAAAAAATCATTTTTCAGTATGTGAGATTTCCTAAAAGATTGTTAGCTTGTGTGCCTGCAGAGGGCAATATTGACCCAGGCTTGAAATATCAGTGGTTTCTAGTCATACACCTACATGTTCATTCAATGAATCTGACTTGGCTCCAGAGCTTCTCCTTAGACTGGATTTTATTCAAAAGGTAAGGAATGATATAGTTTGGCAGTTGTCGCATTAATTTAGTTGATATTTATGTAATGAAGATGTCAGCACTGGGCACCCTCATATCCATGAAATTGATAGTTTTGATAGAAAAAAATATATAAAGCTGATTAGGCTACACGTCCTTTCAATGCTGCCAAAATCAGAAGGTCACAGGGTATTTGGTTTTGTTCTTATTGACTTGGGTTGAATTAATTGTAGAATAAGCCATATGGCAAAAAGAAATTGGTATATGATACAACATTAAGGGGCAGATTTATCAAGGGTTGAAAAGGAAATTTGAATTTGAATTCAAATTTTTGAAATATTTTTTTGGTCAAAACTCACAAATTCGAATAGGGAATAATCCAAACTCTATTCGAAATGCGAGATTTATCAAACCTTTACCCTGGGAATAATTCGAATTTGACTATTTACCACCTACCTGCCTAGTTCATGTAGAAGTCAATGGCAGAGGTCCACTGACCCATTTCCTGACATTTGTGGGGTTTTTTCGGAGAAAAAACACTCGATTCGAGTTTAGTCGAATTCTAATCGAATTCGATTCAAGTTTTCGAGTCGACAAAATTCGTTGGAGTTTTTTAAATGTTCAAATTCAAATGTTCAAACTTCCCAATCGAATTTCCAGTATATTCGAATTTAATAGAGTAACAAAAAATTCACATGAATTTGAAATTCATGCCTCTAAGAACATAAACCTCATTTTCTTACATAGGCAGTACTATGAAAAAATGGTAGGAATAACAGAATAAAGGGAAAAATGAAATATGCTAAACAATGTTTACAAAATCTAAGTTTAAAGCTGAATGTCCCTGTCTCTGGTGTTTCAGCCTGGCAGTTCAGTAATTCAGGTGCATCTGAACTGTTACAATTTTGCAACATTTAGGGGCACATTTACTAAGGGTCGAATATCGAGGGTTAATTAACCCTCGATATTCGACCATCTAAGTAAAATCCTTTGACTTCGAATATCGAAATCGAAGCATTTACCGCAAATACTTTGATCGATCGATCGAAGGAAAAATAGTTTTTTTTTTAATCCATCGTTCAAAGGATTTTCGACCATCTAAGTAAAATCCTTTGACTTCGAATATCGAAATCGAAGGATTTACCGCAAATACTTTGATCGATCGATCGAAGGAAAAATAGGTTTTTTTTAATCCATCGTTCAAAGGATTTTCCTTCGATCAGAAAAAGCTTAGAAACCTTATGGGGAAGGTCCCCATAGGCTAACATTGGTGCTCGATAGGTTTAAAGTGGCGAAGTAGGTAGTCAAAGTTTTTTAAAGAGACAGTACGTCGAACGATTTTTAGTTCGAATGGTTGGATTCGAAGTCGTAGTCGAAGGTTGAAGTAGCCTATTCGATGGTCGAAGTACCCAAAAAAACCTTAGAAATTCGAAGTTTTTTTACTTCGAATCCTTCACTCGAGCTTAGTAAATGTGCCCCTTAGTTGATACAATTAGTTGAAACAATCCTTTGCAGCATCTCTGGAGTATTAGCAACTATTGTATCAATTCTAAGGGCAAGGCCAGACGTGGCATTTTTGCGGCGTTTTTACGTTGCATTTTAAAAAAAGAACAGCCAGGCGTAAATATGAAACTGAAACCACATGCGACCATCAACATACGTTTTTCAGCACGGAGGATTCTTTTTCCAACATGCAATTCTCATTGTTCTCATTGTTCTCATTGAGAATTTGGACGCCATATTTAAAATATGCTACGTATTTACGCAAAGTGTGGTTTCAAGCGTGCAGATCCCATAGAGTCTATTGATCTGGTAGTTTCCTGACGTATTGGCGTTTCTGCTAAAAAGCAAGTGCCCTGTGTGAATTGCCATAGTGCGTTTTCCATTAGTTTCAGTGGTAGAGCAGTTTATGCGTATTTACTCCTGGCTGTTCTTTTTTAAAAATGCAACGTAAAAACTCCGCAAAAACGCGGCATCTGGCCTTGCCCTAACAGCTGCCTGTAATGAAACTCACGATTCTGCTCTACAGGGACAAAGATAAGAAATGTGTATAAACTAAATGTATCAATTTAGAACAGTTTACATGGTCGGCGACCCCCCCCCCCCCTCCCAGAGCTGCTTTAGAAAGTGAAAAAGGACACTTTACACTTGAATATTAGAAAAACAGTCACACATAGAAAATAGAAAGTAAAGATAATTATATATTAGTTTGGATCAAGTACAAGCTACTGTTTTATTATTACAGAGAAAAAGTTTGAAAAATTTGGATTATTGGATAAAATAGATTCTAGGGGAGACAGCCTTTCTGTAATTCGGAGCATTCTGGATAAAGGGTTGTCGTATAACCTAGATACAGGTATGGGACCTGAATGCTGGGGTTTTCCGTATAACAGGTATTTCCGTAATTTGGATATTCATTCCTAAATTCTACTAGAAAATCATGTAAACATTAAATAAATCCAATAGGCTGGTTTTGCTTCCAATAAGGATTAATTATATCTTAGTTTGAATCAAGTACAAGTTACTGTTTTATTATTACAGAGAAAAGGGAATTCACTTATAAAACTTTTGATTATTTGGATAAAATGGAGTCTATGGAAGACGGCCTTTCTGTTATTCAGAGTTTTCTGGATAACGGGTTTCTGGATAACAGATCCCATACCTGTATATATTGAAATCCCTTAAAGAAAATATAAATGTATATAATAGCTTTGCCTTTGTGTTGAATGCAGCCAGAACATGTACCTCGTAGGCAGCTGTTTCCTAACGGCTCACCAAACAGGGTGTATTTGAATGTGTTTTGAACCCCACCCAATATGTTGCTATGCAGAGTATGTGCACTGTCAGACATGCTTTTGACGCCATGCACAGTAGCATTTATAATAAAGCCAAAACAAGCATTCCTCTGGCAATAGAAATTAGTCAATTTTAGTCTGTTAAAAACTGTCAAATAAATGTAAATCAACCGCAATCATTTTTTTTTTTACTAATACCTAAAATATGTTGTAAAGTTTTTTTTTTATTTACATTAGGTTGAAAAAGATTGATTTATGTATTTTTTTCTTTAAAAAAAAAGGTTGTATATGTCTAATAGGAAATGTATGCAGCTAGTTTAGTGATTTATCATGCATTTATTTACAGAAATAAGATATTTTAGTTGTTTCTTACGTGCCTTTACCTGCCGCACCCAATCAGGAGATGAGCAGAATGTATCGTATGGGACTGGTTTATTTCACAGAACTCCTACGCTATCATATTGCTCCAGCCACTATTTCACTGAGCATGACAGTTCAGCCAGGGAAAGCAGCCACAATTCTACATATGCAAAAAGCAAAGTACATTCCGACAATGTTTGAATTGCATAAATGCTGTCTTTCTTAGCACGGTCAAGCATAATGTGAAATATAAAGAACTGAAATTGTCTAAGCCTGTTGAATCTCAACTATTTTCATTGGTATTGACATCCTCATACCAGGGTGTATGTAGCATAAGCAACAACCCACGCACAAGTTGCTATATATACAGTAGTTATAAAACAGAATAGCATAGATATACAGTATAATATATACTATATAATATACTGTTGTGTGGGATATGCTATTATAACTCATTGGATGCCAAATAAGCAAGCACAGTTATAAAAAAATACAGTATAATTATAATTATTAGGGATGCACAGAATCCACTTTTTTGGATTTGGCCGAACCCCCGGATCCTTCGTGAACGATTCAGCCGAATACTGAATCCGAGACCTAATTTGCATATGCAAATTAGGGGTGGGAAGGGGAAAACATTTTTAACTTCATTGTTTTGTGACAAAAAGTCATGCAATTTCCCTCCCGCCCCTAATTTGCATATACAAATTAGGATTCGATTCAGCCGGGCAGAAGGATTTGGCCGAATCCGAATCCTGCTGAAAAAGACCGAATCCTGGATTCGGTGCATCCCTAAGAATAATGCAAACATTCCATTATTCAGGTTCCTTGAGAGGCTGAACCCACCACAACCAACATGCATACATGCACAAACACCACCGTCTAATCAAATACATACTACTTATAATATCTAATGATGGGCAAATCGGAACCATTTTGCTTTGCCAAAAGGTCGCAAAACTCTGAAGATTCCCCAAATGCATTGAAGTCTATGGGAAACAATATTTTTCACCCAGTCTATGGGTGTCATTTTGGTGGCAAAACTTTGCAAAATATTTTGCTCATCACTAATAATATCTATTATCAATATATTAAGGACATTGAGACCATGGGGCAGATTTACTAAAGGGCGAATTGACTAACGCTGGCGAAGGTTTGGCAGCGTTATCATTTTCGGGAATTCACTGATTTATTAACGGGCACAGGCGTTACTTGACCAGCGAAGGAGATAGACGCTAGCAGTGATTCGCACTCTCGCTCTGGCGAATGGACGTTACTCCGCAAATTCACTAAGATGCAGATTTTACCGAACGTTATCTCTTTCGCCAGACTTGCCTTCGCCAGCTCAGACCAGTAGAAGTGCATTGGAGTGCATAGATCTTCCTCATTCTTCTGTTACTTACATCATATTTTTTAGTGAAAAAAGTTTCTTAGTCCAAAAAACGCTGGCGTCTTTTCTTTTTTTCAGAGTGATAGCAAAAGTCCTTACATTTTTTTTTGGGTAACCGGGTTCCTCCATACATTTCCTTACATATGGAACATAAACCATACACCGGGCTCATGTGTAGGGCAATATAACAACTCTATTTTATTTATTAAGGTTCCCTGGACTTGTGTAATGTAATGTATTTGCTGCAACATATACGTCCATTCAACTTTAAATTTCCTAATTAGCCTGATTTATGTATACAAATTAGCCTGAGCGAGGACTTCTAATGAAGTTGTGCTAGACAGAATTGAACATTAGCTCTTCTTCGCTTTGATTTGCTCGCATTGCCGAAATATTGGTATCTTGGACGCAACTTTGCATTTTAGTAAATTAGCACTGTCTGAGCTAATTTTCGTCTGGCGAAGTGTTGCGGTGGCTGCGAAGCCGCTGCTGGCAAATTTTTGTCTTTGTTTGCATTATCAAAAGTCATAGGATTTTAAGATTTCGCATTCGATTTGACCAGGCACTTGGGCTCAGTTCTTATCCTGCTGAAATAGGCTGATCCTGAAACATTCTGGAATTCTGGATTTGGTGTATCCCTAAAAAAGATACTGAGTGGCCTGTGAATGAACATGTGACCAGCAGTGAACTAGTAAAATAATTTTAATTTAATATTGTCATTGAATTGAATATGTCCTTGGCACAGAAATGTCTTGTTGGTCACTGTCTTCGGGTAGAGAATGGAAACATACATACACTTCCCTTAAGTTGAAATTAACCAACTAGAGAACAGGTTAAGAAGGTCTTCTTTTATTTACCTGTATGGAGCTGTGACACTTTGACTGGAGTGTTGCTATGCCTCTCCCAGAATGCACTATAAGTAGATGAATATTAAAATAATTTTAAAATTATATTTGTACTTTTGTGTGCGAATGCATTGATACATCACAGCACTCAGTAATTATGCATTATTATAAAATGCAATGCAGTTAGTTTATATTACACTTTTATAGACAATTGTGGACCAAAGGAAAATCAACCGAAGCTGTTGCTTCACAGGAAGGAAGTCTTAAGAAACAGAACAATGGGCAAGGTATTGGTAGAAGGAAACTGATAATCACATCATTTCTTATACAGGTGTGCTCCATATACTGTCATGATTTGTAAAGGGAAACAACGTGAAACAAATGCTCTTATGGTTGCTAGGTACTTGATGGAACAAGCTTCTCTTTTGTTTAGTTTTCCATTAAGTTAACAAGTAGAAGCAGAGGAAAGGTACACAGGGTTCATTAGGTGTATTCACTATTAGTAGACCTTTGTGAGTCTATCAGGGTCGGACTGGGAGGCATGGGGCCCACCGGGGCTACTGCCCCAGGGCCCCCTCCAGCCGCCACTGCCGCTCCGGAGTGCTGCAGGGGGGCTAGTGCGCATGCGCACAAACGCGGTGCCGCGTTTGTGCGCATGCGCGCGGCGCCACGTTTGTGCGCATGCGCGCGGCGCCGCGTTTGTGCGCATGCGCAGCCATTGTATTCTACCGCGACCCCAAACAAAGTGGGGTCGCGCAGCCCCACTAAGTAGCGGATCTGGGCCGGCGGGGCCCACAAGAGCCCGGGGCCCACCGGGGTTTTTCCCGGTGTCCCGCCGGCCCAGTCCGACACTGGAGTCTATTGTTAGTCATTGCATTTTGTTCCAGCTCCCAGCAGAGCACAACACAAAATGTCCTTATAAGCCTAGAACAAAAATACATGTGCTGGGAAGCACAAAATAACTGAATAGTTGCTTTTGTAATTAGTGATAGTAGCATTATTTTTATACAGATGTAAAGATTATCCTGTTTTACTCCTCTCAGACTTTGCTTTTCTGTAATAAAAACTGAGACTTCAGTTCTCCTTTTTTGTAAATATCCGTGGGCAGGCAAAATAATTTTGCTCCCTTTTACTAATGTAACTCTGCTGACACCCAGCCCTCTCTGACACTTCTGCCAGTATTAAAGGAGAAGGAATAGCATTTTACAATTGGGGTGCCCTCAAGTGGCTATTTTTACTTACCTGACACCCCGGGCCGCTGATCCGCTGCTCCGATCAGCAGAAAACCACACCGGCCCGGGTTTTTCTAGCTTCATCGGTTTTTAAATTTGCAGATGCATGTGCAGTAGAGCGAAATAGCCGGCTTTTTCGTTAAAGTCCACCTTTCCCTTCTACTGCGCATGTGCAACTGCGAGAAGACCCAAGAAGCAAGAAGAGGATCTCTCCATGGTGGTCACTAGAAGAACCCCGGGCCGGTGAAGTTTTCTGCTGATAGGAGCACCGGCCCGGAGTGTCCTGTAAGTAAAAGTAGTCACTTGGGGGTGCCTAACTTTTGGCACCCCCAAGTGTAAAATGCTATTCTTTCTTCTTTAAACTCAACTGGCACTCAACTGTGGGCACAGGACAAACCAGAGTTACTCTATGGAAATATGGGAAGAGGCTGCATATCTAGTACTCAGTAATGTGGTGTCTCCAAAAAATATATACTTATGGGTGGCTAGACTAGGAACAATAATGATACCTACACAGTCTCTGATGAACTTTTTATCTAAAATATATGGGAAACGAATGCAGTAAAAGCTCCTAGTAGACAGCAAAGGTTTCACTAATTTAGTGTACGATTGTGATGTTCAGTCATAGGTTTTTATTGCCCACTGTCTGTTAGCTAGACTAGAGTTTTCCATCCAGAGGTTCACAGGTCTTTTTTCTCTAGTATCAACTTTTTAATATTTTCCAAATAGTGGTATATTAGATAATGGGGCCAACACATGGAAAAAGCTAGCCAGAACTATAGCTATCTCAAGAAAATATCTAAATCAGTGATATCCAAGATCTTCCACTCTGTGGGCCAGTTATCAGCTATGTCGCATGTTTGGGGGCTGTATTATCATGCAAGTTGTAAAACTTCTATTTCAAATGATACTTATGGAGTCAATGGGCACAGAGGGTCCAACCAATTGTCTTGAAGGACTACATTCAACCGTGGGCCTTCACTTGGACAGCGTTGATCTAAATACAAAAGGCATTTCATTGGCTGGTGAATATCAACCTTTATTCTGTAAAGAAAGCCATACATATTGAGATCCATTAACTTACTGAAGACACTAAATTAGGGTATCTGTGCCTGATTTGGCCACAACACAATACAGTGGACTTACAAAGACCTGTCAGAAGAGGACCTCATCAGCATACAGACGTGATCCTTGCCCAACGCGATTTTCAAACCTATAAGAATGATATGTGGACAAGTTCTCCCATGTGCCTCTTGCAGAGTCTAATTAGCTGCCAAAAGCAGCTTTTATCAGCTCATGTATGGCCATCTCAAGAATGTCATAGAGGAGCTTGGAAAAATCTTCAGTTAACCAAACTAAGGAATTAAATGTATATTTTAATGGACGTTGTGATTAACAACATTTTTAGAGCTCTAGAAGTATCATTGACATACAAGTTTTTTTTCTACTGTAATCAATGGATAGAGCACATATTCAATGCAAAATGTTAAGAATTTTTATGGTATGACCCGCAAAATTGAAACGCCTCTGTTGATCTTGGAGCGATGTGTTGAATGGAATCATACAAAAGGCTGAATTAGAGGCTGTTTTTTAGCTATTAAAATCCAACTACTGTACAAAGTGACATTGAGCACAGAGGACAAAGTGTAGGTCTTGCAGTGATTGGCCTTAGATTTGAATTCAAGAAAACAGCCAAAACAAACTGTGTGTGTCTCTTTCACACTCGCCTGCCTCGGGAGTCCATTCACCTTCTCAAAGAAAGTGGTGTGGTTAAACTCCTCCCTAGTAAACATTTAAGACTGAGATTTATAGCTACACAGAAATGTTTCTTTGCACCACTTCTCATTACTAAGACTGATTCCCATAATATTCGTACCATTCTAAGCCCACACGGACGCCTTGCTTTGCATTTTATGGTTGTAAGAGGTGAGGTGGAGAACACATTTACTGAGAACCTCTGTACACCCACCGCAAGCAGTGCTTGTCCTCTGGCTTCACAGTGTCCTCAAGTAGCATTTAGCTTCTCTAACACTTGGTCTGCTTTATGCCCGTCTAGCCAAGTGCGTTCAGAGTGCTCAGGAAATATGCCTCCAGATATTTTAGGAAAGACTTAAAGGAGAACTAAGCCCTAAAAATGAATAGGGCTAAAAATGCCATGTTTTATATACTGAACTTATTGCACCAGCCTAAAGTTTCAGCTTGTCAATAGCAGCAATGATCCAGGACTTCAAACTTGTCACAGGGGGTCACCATCTTGGAAAGTGTCTGTGACACTCACATGCTCAGTGGGCTCTGAGCAGCTGTTGAGAAGCTAAGCTTAGGGGTCGTCACAAATTATCAAGCAGAAAATGAGGTTTGTCTGTAATAAAAGCTGATGCTACAGGGTTGTTTATTAAATTCTGATGCTAATTGCACTGGTTTCTGTGCTGCCATGTAATAATTATCCATATTAATTGCTAATCAGCCTTATACTGTAACATTTACAGTCTTTGTGTACTCTATATTTTGAGTCGATCCCTAAGCTCAGTAAGTGACAGCAACACAGAGCATGTGCAGTGAGTCTGCAGAAAAGAAGATGTGGAGCTACTGGGGCATCTTTGGAGACACGGATCTTTACTGCTAAAGGGCTGTGGTTGCCTTGTGCTGGTACAGAACCCCAAAATATAATGTACAACATTTCTAGCCTACTTCTTTAGTTTAACTTTCCTTGTCCTTTAATTTAATGCTTTTTATTTACTATTCTAGTGGTATACAAATACGAAAATGTAAAAAGAAGAAAGATGAAAATATATAATAATACTAATGAACAATAATGCCATCGAGGAGCTGAAACTTTCAGCTGGTGCAATAGGTTCATTATATAGAATATGGCATTTTTAGCCATATTCATTTTTAGGGTTAGGTTCTCCTTTTATATGTAGGGCTTGTGCTAAACATACTTTTTGCCTATTTTTTTCATCAGAAAAATCTGTTTGATGAATGGTCACATTCTACTCCTTGCTCTTATGAGCACAATCAAAACTAATCCCCAGCCAAAAGAGAAGCCTATGTATAAACAAACCCCTTCCATCCTTCAGATGGCACCTTCGTTAGGGTTTAAGGTAAGTATCAGCTCATCAAACAAAGGCTTCTAATAAATTTGTTGCTCAGGTCTTCTGATTGTCTTTGTTCGAACAGGCAGTGACATGTGACTTTACTTTCAATTTCAGAAAAATCATATACAGGTATGGGACCTGTTATCCAGAATGCTCGGGACCTGGGGTTTTCCTGATAAGGGATCTTTCCATAATTTCAATCTCCATGTTTTATGACTACTAGAAAATCATGTACACATTAAATAAACCCAATAGGCTGGTTTTGCTTCCAATAAGGATTAACTGTGTCTTAGCTTGGATCAAGTACAAGGTACTGTTTTATCATACCTCCCAACATTTTGGAAATTGAAAGAGGGACAAAAATAATTGCCCATGCTCATTTTTGTGGCCACACCCCTTAATTACCATGATCATTTTACAAAATTTGGCAGGTTATGAAAGTTTGAACACATTTCTGTGTTTTTTTTTTCAGTTAATACATTTTTGCTAATGATGGTGAATTGCCCTTTAAGCAAGTCACATTTTCCCCAAGAGACCTGCTTATCTTAAATTGTTCCAATTGTTTCTTTGCTTTTCTTAAATTGTTACAAACGTATCTAAGTGCACCTGTCACATATTCTGGGTTCTCTGCCAAAAGCCAAACATTGTTTCTTTTTCTGGCTGTTCAGTGCAGGAGATCAAAGATAAAGGGGGCATTTCAGTGACAATCTGGGACTGTGGGTTGAGCTGTCAAAATCGGGATTGTCTAGTGAAAAACCGGACAGTTGGGAGGTATATTTTATTATAGCAGAGAAAAAGGAAATCATTTTTAAAATTTTGGATTATTAGGATAAAATATGAGTCTATGAGAGACAGCCTTTGGAACTTTCTGGATATTGGGTTTCCAGATCATGGATCCCATACCTGTACAGTATATTAAATAATTAAAATAACAAGCAAAAAGTATGTTCAGCACCAGCCCTGTTCATAAAACTAATGTTGAAAATGTTTACTGCCTCTTTAAGCAGGGGATAAAATAAAGCAGGATGATAAACTGATGATGAAGCTGTTTAGACGGTTACCTGGGATTTATTAAAGAATCTGAAGTTAAAATATTTTAATAGCCTATGAGAATTTTTAGAATGCGTGGGAGGTACCTAGGGGTCTGTAACTGTGCCGTCTCAGGAGATATTTCCAAAGGACTAAAACTACATAGAAAAGCTGTCTGAGAATAGAGCTGATTTCTAATTCCCAAAATGTGTTTCAATTCAAATTTGTTATTGGCAGCTCTAGAAATACAGAATATCCATAATGTTTCAGCTGTGCCTCCGATGAAATTGCACTTCCTTTCAATGCGTTCTGTAGTCATAATAGATTAGTTATCTGCTGGATGTTTAAATAAAAGCAACTAAAATATTTCTTTTTTACATTAAACACATCATTTAATGATCACATGATAGAATGTAAAAAGCGACACATATTTCTCTTCTGTTATATCACTATCCCTCACTCATCGGTTTCTTTCCTCTGTGACCTTTGTCGAATAGGCGCATTTCCTGCAGCAATTAACTGCTGTGGGAAAGTCACCCAGAATGTAGCCAGTACTCCCCTATGGGGCCAGGCACACACGTTTCAGATGGAACAGTTTCTCAGGACCTTGATGGCCTGTAACTTTCATTGAAACTCCCTATGAACTTGCCAGCTCACTATGCAGGAAAGATAATGGTAATTTTGGGTAGCCAGCAATGAGCAAGACATTTTTTAAAAAGTAAGTAAAAGAAGCTCAGAATTACCATCCTTGTTGCCTGCTTTTAAATCTGCACTACTACAGGTATGGGATCCTTTATCTGGAAAACCGTTACTTGGAAAGTTCTGAATTAGGACAGCGACATACGATTAAATTCGGAGAGATTAGTCCCCCGGCAATTTTTTCGTATACATTAAAATATCCAATTTTTTGTGTATTTCTAATAAGTGTATGGGATCCATTATCTGGAAACCCATTATCCAGGATGCTCCGAATTACGGAAAGGCTTTCTCCCATAGGCTCCTTTATAATAAAATAATCCAAATTTATAAGAATAATTTCCTTTTTCTCTGCAATAATAAAATAGTACCTTGTACTTGATCCGAACCAAGATATAATTAATCCTTATTGGAAGCAAAACCAGCCAAATGGGTTTATTTTATGTTTACATGATTTTCTAGTAGAGTTAAAGGGATTATTCACCGTTGAGTTAACTTTTAGTATAATGTAGACAGTGATATCCTGAGACAATTTGCAATTGGTTTTCATTTTTTATTATTTGTGGTTTTTGAGCTATTTAGCCTTTTTATTCAGAAGCTCTCCAGTGTCCAATGTCAGCAATCCGGTTCCTAGGGTCCAAATTACCCTAAACAACTATGCATTGAGACTGGAATTTTATAAGAAAGGGCCTTAATAGAAAGATTAATAATAAAAAGTAGCAATAACAATAAATTTGTGGCCTTATAGAGCATTTGTTTTTAGATGGGGTCAGTGAACCCCGTTTAAAAAGCTGGAAAAAGTCAGAAGAAGAAGTCAAATAATTCAAAAACAATAAAAAATAAAAAATGAAGGCCAGTTGGAAAGTTGTTAATCAGCCATTTTATAACATACTAAAAGTTAATCAAAAGTCAACCACCCCTTTAAGGTATGAAGATCCAAAATATAGAAAGATCCATTATGCAGAAAACCCCAGATCCCGAGCATTCTGGATAACAGGTCCCATACCTGTATGCAGTTTTCATAAAATCACAAATGTTAAATCTTCTGTGTTGTTTCCTATTTCATGCTAAGCTGCCTTTGACTCTTTGATAATTAATGTCTTAAACAACAGACATGACCCTGTTTATTTAGGCAAGTGAAGGATTCTCTTGGATCCCCCAGGAAGAGGATTCTATGATTATGTATTAGCCAGTTTAATGTTAGCACCATTGCTGATTTGAACTAAGAAACAAAAGAGTAAAGCTGGCCATAGACACCCAGATCCTATCGCACGAATCGAGGATTCGTACGATTTTCGGATCGTGTGTGGAGAGTGCCGATAGCTTTTCGGTCGTTTGGTCGATCGGTCAGGTTTGACTTTGACCCGACCGATCCCGCTGGAGCCCATTGCGTATCGTAATCGGATCAGATTACCCCCGATATAGCCATGCTCGTTAATGGCATATGTCGCCAAACGAGCAACTCTTTGCGTCTATGGCCACCTTAAGAGGGGTAGGCAACCCAGATGTGGCGTTTTGTACCAATTTTAAAGGAGAACTAAAGCTTTACTAAAGAAGTAGCTAGAAATGTTGTACATTATGTTTTGGGGGGTCTGTACCAACTCAAGACAACCACAGCCCTTTAGCAGTAAAGATCTGTGTCTCCAAAGATGCCCCAGTAGCTCCCCATCTTCTTTTCTGCTGATTCACTGCACATGCTCTGTGCTGCTGTCACTTAATGAGATTAGGGACCCACTCACAATATACAGTACATATAGAATAGAAATGTCACTATATAAGGCTGATTAGTAATTAATACAGATAATTACTACATGGCAACACAGAAACAGAAACCAGTGCAATTAGCATCAGAATTTAATAATCAGCCCTGTAGCATCAGCATATATTACAGACCAACCTCATTTTCTGCTGGATAATTAGTGACGACCCCTAAGCTTAGCTTCTCAACAGCTGCTCAGAGCCCACTGAGCATGTGAGTGTCACAGACACTTTCCAAGATGGTGACCCCCTGTGACAAGTTTGAAGTCCTGGATCATTGCTGCTATTGACAAGCTGAAACTTTAGGCTGGTGCAATAAGTTTATTAAATAAAATATGGCATTTTTAGCTATATTTATTTTTAGGGTTTTGTTCTCCTTTAACACTATTTTTCTAGTGACTCTGCTTTTTAGAATTTTTGATAAAAATGAATGTAACGATGCGATATGAATTTTTTCCACAATGTAAAAGTTTTTTTAATTCTACTTTTTGCTAAAATATACATCAATCAAGGAAAAAACTTATGTTGTTTTTTTTAACAATTAAACTTTGAAATGTAATTAAAAAAAAAAAAAGAAACGTGTGAAAATGACCCTACTTGTGTATATCATGTACCTTTTTTTTTTTTATTTAGTACAAGGAGCTTTTTATCCATGTCTCAACCCCCTATGACCAGCAGGGTTATTATATCTTCATTTCTTATTTTCCCTATGGATTTGCCTAATGGAAATATTGAGAGTGGAGAGTGGAATGCTTATTATTTCCATCTGCATCATTTCCCCAAAGGTTTGTTGTAACCTTGCCTGGGCAACTATTATCTTGCTGACCCTTATCACCTCCCATAGGGCTTTTATTGTTTTTAGAATGCCATTATACATATGCTGCTAAAGAAGTTAAAGGCTGTGGTATGACATTATACATGGCATCATGGGGTATTGTCAGTCAAACTGGGCAGTAATTGGCAATCTCTCTATTGTGGGAAATAGAATCATTGGTTGATCAGTCCTCTAGAGGTCTGAAGGCACGAGGGATGACTTGACACATCAGTTACCTAAACATTCTGGAAACATTTTTAACTAAGCATTCTTCACCTATTAATGGTGGGATTTCTATTTATTTACAAAGCACAGCACTTCTCACTAAATCAACAGCTAGGGGCCAGGGCTGGTTCAGTAATGAACTTACTGGTAAATATTTAATTAACTCTACTTTCCTGGCCTCCCAGAACTGTTCCACCACCTGACTGAGCCATCCAATGCCTCTGTCTCCCCTTCCATTACATACAGCCCCTTGAACCTCCCCAATTCTGCGCATTCACCAGAAGTAACATCACCAACCCACCCTGTGTCTTAACCTACCCCTCTCCCTGCTGGCTGCTAAGGTGGTAACCCTAGGAAGAGACAGAAAGGCCATCATGCATATTTAAACTGCATATTAGTATATCATGAAGGCCAATGTGCAAAATTTTGATCTTCCAATAATATGACATGAGTACCAGCATGAGCACAATACCAAGCTTGTGTCGTGGGAATGTTTTTTTTTTTTTACAATATGCATCAGTTAGCACTCTTCCAGCAGAATCCTGCTTGGAATCTGTTTTTCAAAAGAGCAAACCTTTTTTTATATATATTTCATTTTGAAATCTGACATGGGGCTATACATTAGTTTCCCAGGTGTCCTCAGTCATGTGACTTTTGCTCTGATACACTTCAGTCCCTTTTTACTACTGTGCTGCAATTTGAAGCAAAATCACCCCCAACCCCCCCCCCCCCACCCAGCAGCTCATCAGATAGGGTTGCCACTAGTCCGATTTTGACCCAGGCAGCCCAGTATTTTGAAAGACTGCCCTGGTCAACACTTCTTGCCTGGTTTTCCAAATAAAGAAAACTGGGCAGGATTCCCTTGATTGACATGGCGATTGGCCAATCACCGGTGGCCACATCATAGCCCCACCCCTGATATCATGGACACCCCATCTATGACACAGCCCTGCCTCCCCCGCCCGGTCTCTACCATTTCAAAAGGTGGCATGAACAGAACAATGGGAAGGGAAGTTCCCTGGCACCAGCATTGCGTTAAAAGCTCCCATGTCCCACCTACAGTATATGAGAAGAGCACTCAATAGTAAAAATCCAAGTCCAGCTAACCCAAGTCATAACTACATTGAGTATGAGAAAAAATAAAAGCAGTTCCATCCTAAAGTGCTGGCTCTTTCTGTAAGCACATGATCAAGCAAGATGACCTGAGCTGGCTGACTACACACCAAAATTACAACAAAAAACACCTTTATTGGTTCAAGAATAAAATTTGAAATAGTAAAATGAATTATTTACAATGTACACCGTGTAATTTAGTAATAAAAAACTATTCCATTAAAATCATGACAGAATACCTTGGTGCCATTATGACTGCATTCTTACATGTCTGTAATGCACCAGAGCCTGCATTTCTTCATGACACATTTATGTGACTTAGTCTTGTTCTTTGACACGCAGACTTGCCAAATGTATTTAAATGTGGATGTCGGTGAAGTGGATATTGTTTATCGTGATAACTTTCCACTCCAAATACATAATCCTTTCTGTCAACAAGTGAGATCTCATGCATTCTCTTTTCAAGGGTTGGGCTGTATGCTAATAATGAATCAATAGTCAGTTGGCCTTGGGTGCCTTTCGGTAATAAATTATTTGTATTTTTGGTTTTCTTCAGTCTAGTATTAGCTAAATAAATAGGGTTATATATAAAAATAAATCCATTGCATGTCTGTTTGCATGTTATAGATCATCAAACCTTTTTAATTGGGCTGTCTTTAAAAACAGGTATACTGTATATTTCCCCTTTATTAAACCCCATAGAAAAGTTTTTAAAGGATTTAAAAGGATTTTTCCCACTGGAACCCTTTACCTTCTACCCACCCCCACTGCCCATGTTGATAAGAGAAACATATGGCTGTATCAAGGAAGGGAGATCTTGTGCCTGAATCAGGTTTTGTATTCCTATTATGTTTTTTAGATGGAAGACTGAAGACTTCATGTGACAAGAAATACACCAAAGCTGAATAACTGATCAGAGATGCTGATTTGAGAACACCTGTGTAAAAGGTTAGTAAACTATTTGGGATGTATGTTTTCCCAACTCCAGGGTCCCACCATATAAACCTTAGGCTCTTCAGTCAACAGGGACCCTCAGGGATGGGCAAACGACAGCCCCACAGATATTAGGGGCTTCATGTTGGCAGTGTGGGACTGGGGCACCTGGGGCCCACCAGAGAACCAGATCTGAAGGGCCCTTCCATTTAGTCACGAAAGCCCACAAGGAAAAATAAAGGACAAATAAAGGACAAATGACATTCAGTACAATGATGCAGAAACTGATGTAAATGTGATAGGAATCTTAGATTAGGTAGGGGTAGGGACTGATGGGAATGTGATAGGTCCCTCTGATCGTAAGCTCAATGAGGAAGGGACTGATATTAAAAACAAAAAAAAAATTCAGTGAGCATTTCATTTGTTTAATCAATTTTTAATGAATTCACTGTAAGGACTCCCAACCCAGTCACAGTAAAATAATTTATAGCTTAACTAGGGGTAGAGAGATGAAGCAACTGGAAATGAACATGGAGATGGGCAGTAAGACAAAACAAAGAGTGGGCAGCAAACTTAGTGGGGAAGTTGAGAGACCATAGGGGTTTAATGTAAAATTAAATTAAAGAAGTTGGTGGAGGACACACAGAGTTACTGTATACAGTCCACGTGCAGGGGCGTAACAATAGAGGAAGCAGACCCTGCGGCTGCAGGGGGGCCCAGGAGTTATAGAGGCCCCATGAGGCCCTAATTCATATACATTTTGAATAAATATTGGTAAAACAAGTCAACCTCTAGACATTTTTGGGGCCTGAAAAATCATTTGCTGTGGGGCCCAGTAACATCTAGTTACACCATTGTCCACATGGGTTATGGGGGTAATGAAGGGCCACATATTCCATGCTCCCCCCAGATCATTTGCTCACCAGCACTGTAGTAGGACACAAGCAGATCAAATCTTCCCTGGATAGAACTGACAGAGGAGAAAATAATGAGGCAGCAATGTCAGACCACGAGCAGCCCAACTTGACCAGCACAGGGAGGATCCACACACTCATCACGCACCAGTACAGTAGTACTTGTAGCCACAGCCGTTCCCTCCCTGACGCTCCTCTCTCTAATTCTCCCACGTAAAGGACACTGGCCAGTCTGTGACATCATCGGGCACAGCTTCAGCAGGCCCACTAACTACAGTGGGTAGGGGCCCATACCTGTGGGAGTGCACAATCCAAGAGCAAAAACCGGAGCGCAGCGCACAATCCAATTCCAAGCGCTGACAAAAAAAATAGGGTAGTGTGTGGTCGTGGGGGCCCACAAGGACTGGGGCCCACCAGGATTTTTCCCATTGTCCCGGTGGGTCAGTCCGATACTGCATGTTGGATTCCATGTTGGAGATGTACTTTCCTTTCTTGATGACTGTAACAGACCTGGTACCTTTCTGAAAGCATACTTGAATCATGGTAATGGTACCAGCTATAGTATAAATAGCAATCGGTAGCAATGCGGTAATGGCGGAGCTCACCCAGCGCGTCCCATATCCCAGCCGACCGCTGCTCTCGCGATACGCCAGTCGCTTCTAACCGGCTCCAACATACATACAAGAGCTCGCTGCGGAGTGCTGATCAGAACAATCCAGGAGTGCAATATCAATCCGGCTTTATTTCAACACTTAAAATTACATGGAACGGAGGGGTATGTGGATCTCTCTAACGCGTTTCATGCCTACATCCTTGGCACTTCATCAGAGTGGCACTCTGATGAAGTGCCAAGGATGTAGGCATGAAACAGCGAGCTCTTGTATGTATAGTATAAATAGCACCCTGTGGGTGCTAATAGAAAATGTTAAAAATAGTGTATACTGTCTATGTATAAAATGCATCCCCTCTTCCTCTTTTAATGCATATTTAGAGGCATATTTACTACCATTTAATTCAGGAAAAATTTGACGAAGAAGATTTTTTCCAAACCCATCATTTTGACAATGAAGATTTTTTGCAAACCCGTCTTTTCCCCCCTTTATAAATTTATAAATTAGCAATTATTGGACAAAATATTCCCAGAGAAAATTGGAAATTATTCTCAGTCATTAGAAATACTGTTTCTGACGGTCTAATTTAAAATATCAAGTTTACTGTAGTATTGTATTACAGGTCTGGCACAGTCTTAATAGATATACAGTACTTAGCTAACACAGCTGGTGTACCATGGGCACTGTGATGTTACACATAGATGTGCCATGAACGCTTGATGCATCTGTGTATCGAGCAGAGAGTTATCACTAGAGAAATTAAATACATAGTTAATTTATACACAGTTAAATCGGTTTGAAAAAAGACAAAGTCCATCAAGTTCAACCCCTCCAAGTGAAAACCCAGCATCCATACACACACCCCTCCCTACTTTCACATAAATTCTATATACCCATATCTATACCAACTATAGAGTTTAGTATCACAATAGCCTTTGATATTATGTCTGTCCAAGAAATCATCCAAGCCATTCTTATAGTCATTAACTGAATCAGCATCACAACATCACCCGGCAGTGCATTCCACAACCTCACTGTCCTGACTGTGAAGAACCCCCTACGTTGCTTCAAATGAAAGTTCTTTTCTTCTAGTCTAAAGGGGTGGCCTCTGGTACGGTGATCCACTTTATGGGTAAAAAGGTCCCCTGCTATTTGTCTATAATGTCCTCTAATGTACTTGTAAAGTGTAATCATGTCCCCTCGCAAGTGCCTTTTTTCCAGAGAAAACAACCCCAACCTTGACAGTCTCCCCTCATAATTTAAGTCTTCCCTCCCTCTAACCAATTTAGTTGCACTTAGTCTCTGCACTCTCTCCAGCTCATTTATATCCCTCTTAAGGACTGGAGTCCAAAACTGCACTGCATACTCCAGATGAGGCCTCACCAGGGACCTATAAAGAGGCAGAATTATGTTTTCATCCCTTGAGTTAATGCCCTTTTTTATGCAAGACAGAACTTTATTTGCTTTAGTAGCCACAGAATGACACTGCCCAGAATCAGACAACTTGTTATCTACAAAAACCCCTAGATCCTTCTCATTTAAGGAAACTCCCAGCACACTGCCATTTAGTGTATAACTTGCATTTATATTATTTTTGCCAAAGTGCATAACCTGCATTTATCAACATTGAACCTCATTTTCCAGTTTGCTGCCCAGTTTCCCAACTTAGACAAATCACTCTGCAAAGTGGCAGCATCCTGCATGGAACCTATAGTTCTGCACAATTTAGTATCATCTGCAGAAATAAAAACAGTACTTTCAATGCCCACCTCCAGGTCATTAATAAACAAGTTATGATACATTATACAGAAATGATGGCATTGTGTAGCCTTCAGTTTAAGTCAATTAATACCAAGCAACTGCATGTATTCATGTCACATGGTTGTACTCGCTATCATTATTATGGCCTGGGTTTTGAGAAACTGCCGGTAGTAGGTGGCACGACAGTAGGTAATAACAACTTGGTTTGGTGATCAAACCCGAGATATGATAATCTTCCGGCACAAGTTTAACACTTGGCTGCTGGCACAGATTGCTGCTTCAAGCATCGTGGAATACTCTTCCTATGTAAAGGAAGGATAACAATAAGAAATTAATTCCTTTTACTTCCATTTAGTGCTAAGCTCCATTGTGTCTCTCCTGCTGAATTGTACCCAATTGTACCTATTGATGCTGGGATGCTGGGCCATGTTCCAGGGTTCCCACAGTGGATTGTATGAATAGGTGCATCTAGGGTTGCCATCTCCATGGTATTTTACTGGCCTAGCTTGTAAAACACCTGCCAAGCACCTGCCAGCATTACAAATTTACCTGCAATGTAGTAAATGTTGGTATATATGTAATAACCTTAAAGGGGTTGTTCACCTTCCAAACCCTTGTTTTCAGATAATTACTTTCCATAATTTATTTTTTATTGTCTTTCCAAAATCGAAGTTTAAAGTTGAATATCCCTGTCTCTAGTGTTTCAGTCAGTTATGTATCAACTAAATGTATCAATTAAGAACAGTTTACAGGGTCGGCGACCCCGCCCCCTCCCAGAGCTGCTTTAGAAGGTGAAAAAAGACACTTTACACTTCAATATTAGAAAAGCGGTGACACACAGAAAATAGAAAGTATTTTGAAAAAGTTGTTATTTCTGGTGATCTATCGGACAACAACTAGTTGTTTGAATGTGAACAACCCCTTTAAGTTCAGCCCCTGGTCCATCCACGATTTGCCCAGAAAGCAACACAAATTTACACTTTCTATGTCTTTTCCCAATCCTCCACAAGATGTCTATGTCTCCACCTCCTTTCATAATTGCTCTGCCCCTTTGATGTCACATGCCACCCTTTTTGTGCCACTCCCCTTCTGTCCAGTAAGTTATTTTTAAATACAGTAGGTGGCAACCCTAGGCACTAAGAAATTACTCCACATGGCAAAAGTGACACCAGGCTCAGATTCCTCTTCAGGGCGACCAGAGGCTGGCATTCTCCACTGCCTCCCCTCCTCCGGCCAGGGCTGCCCCCTGGGCAAGGGCCTGGCTGGGATGCAATGGGCGGGGCTGTGATGCTGTAGGGTGCTGGTTGTGATGTCAGAGGCAGCGATATGACATGGCTATCGCTGATTGGTCGATCATAGAGAATCCTGCCTAATTGTATGCTTTCACTTTATAAGATTGTTTTACTGTAACAAACTGACTTGATAATAAAGTAGATGGCTTTGAGAGATATACTGATATTGCTTCTTGATAGAAAAAAAAGATAGTATATATATATATATGAAGAAGCAGTATCAGCACACTCTGTATTGTTATGAAAAAGTGATTATTTATTTCATAGAAAGAAGCATTTTATCCGACGTTTCGGTCCCGCATCACGGATGGTGATCCTTGTCCCCATGCAGGACCGAAACGTCAGATAAAATGCTTCTTTCTATGAAATAAATAATCACTTTTTCATCACAATACAGAGTGTGCTGATCCTGCTTCTTCATTTATACAACATATTGATTGTGCACCTCTGGCCCTTATCTACATTGGAGTGTGGGCACTGTGGGACAATATATATATATATATAAAGATACACATACTGTCCAAATAAAGATTGCAGCAGTTGACAGCACTCCAAGGACGATTTCGATACGGCAATTAAGTCAAATAAGTGGCGGTTTATTCTGATCCAACGTTTCGGCTCCACACAGGAGCCTTCATCAGGGAGCCTTCCTGTGTGGAGCCGAAACGTTGGATCACAATAAACCTCCACTTATTTGACTAAATTGCTGTGTCTAAATCATCCTTGGAGTGCTGTCAACCAATGCAGTCTTTATTTAGTTCCTATGGACTAGCACCGAGGCTTTTGTTTCCTCTCATGGATGTGCGCTCCATTTTGTGTTGGTTATAAATATATATATATATATATATATATGGGTTCTACCCTCGGTTATAAAATATAAGGATATAAGAAGTGACCATGGAGTTCTTCTGTTCTTGGGTTATTAGGATTCCATGGAACTAACAAGATAGTTCTTGCACATTGGGGTCTCATTGAACTTTTAAGTGACTGAGCTCCTTGACTGGACCCTCGAGTCCCTACAAAGGCAACAGTGAACATGCTACTTGTGTAAGGTTAAAGGGAAACCTGGAACTGTATAATCTATGATGACAGCACCATAAAACTTTTATGACAACAATGCAGGTGCACTGAATGTGTTAATCCAGTACTCTTAACCAGGGTAGTAATTTAGGGGGGCCAAGGGCCGTCTGCAGATTTTTTTTTCTTCTGGTCCCCCTTTGTGACCTGTGGTTTTGCATTAGTTACTCATGATTTTGTGTGCTCCATGAGTAACCACCAGCAGCCTTTCCCTTCTTATAGTTGGGCCACTGCTCTTAACTGTAAATGATAGTTGTGTTTATTCCTGGAAGGCATATTGAAGTGTTGGGGAAACTAATGCTCAGAGGTTATCTGCTGTATCCTTGACACTAAAGTGTGGGTTATCTGTATCAGTCACTGTTAGTAAGCTCTGTTTCTTTATTAACAGCTTCGCTACCAGAAAGAATGCACAATTGCCCAAAGCAAATGCCTTTTCCATTGTCTGCATCTGGCACTCCCTCTAAGGTTCTCAGACTGTGAGGCTGGCCCTCTATTGGCCCTGGTCTAAACACAAGTTATGGTGAGATTTTGGCATAAATGCCTATTTGTTCCCACTAGATATTCCCTGAAGCCCAGCCTGAGGGGTTTTCTAGGATGAACACTGGTCTAGACCAGGGGTCCCCAACCTTTTTTACCCATGAGTCACTTTCAAATGTAAAAAAAGTTGACAAGCAACACAAGCATACAAAAAAAATCCTGGGATGCCAAATATGGGCTGCAATTGGCTATTTGGTAGCCCCTATGTGGACTGGCAGTCTACAGGAAGCTCTATTTGGCAGAACACAAGGTTTTTATGCAACTAAACTTGCCTCCAAAGCAAAAATTCAAAACTAAGCACCTGCTTTGAGACCACTGGGAGCAACATCCAAGGGGGTCAAAGAGCAATGGGTTGCTCATGAGCCACTGGTTGGGGGTCACTAATCTAGCCAGTCTTTTAGCTATGGTCGATTGACAGCAGTGCTTTCATACATCTGTAACCTTGTTGGTAGATAAAAGGAGTCTGGACAAAACTTTGGACCTCAGTGTTGGAGAAGTTGGGCAAAAAAGTTAAAAACACAGCTGTGTTTTTGTTCATTAGTTATGTTGGGAATACAGACCTTCCCACTGGGTATTATCAGCATAGACTAGTTGTTGTCAGTTCAAGTCCACTAGGAGATTCAACCTTTGGTCAAAGCTCCCTTTTAGCTAATAACAACTAATAACACACACGGCCCAAAAATCACACAAAACGGAGATTCGTACGATCAGATCTTTGTGTCTATGGCCAGCTTAAGTCTCAACGTCCAACAATCAGCATTCATCCATGAGAAGAGCGACCATGGGAGTCCTGGCACTTTGGGCAGCTGGTATGCATATCATAGGAATAATTATACCTGTATTGGTTATACACCTGACTTTAAAATAAACAGTAAAACAGAGCTGTTGATTCATTGGCATTGACAAAACAATTTAAAAACAAAAGCCCCAAGTTGATCGTGACACACAGAGGCGGGTATATGTGCCAGACTGGGTGACTTCACCTAATGGTTTTCGTCTGCCTCCCATGAGCCCATTACCTGCTCCAAGGAGGAGCTGATCAGTAACCCTACACCTGTCAGAGCCCACGCCTATTTTCTTGCTAAACTTCCCAAACAAGTGCACAGATCAGCATGAAAACAAAGCTGAAGGGACGCGCTGGAGGAAATCATTTCTCTTAATGTTTGCCTCAGATCCTGAATTTGCTCCTTCACAAAGGCAGCGGGAGCCATGTCTCTGGATGAGAGCGGTTTGTGTGCCAAGACCAGAAATAAAATCTGCTCCAATCACAATGAGTTCAAAGCTATGAGACGCTGTAGCCTGCCACCGGAATTACTTTCTGCCCCTGCTATTAATGGCAAGATTAGGGGAGATGTCACACACTTGGAATCTCAGTGTATGAGGAGACCCCGAAAGAGACCTTCAATTATTCCAGGTATTGTGCTACAGGTGCTGCTTGGGAGCATTTTCATTTGACAGATCGTTGCTACATCTTCTTGCTTCTTGTTGCCCTTTTCCATGCAGGACGGCACATGCTGATTTCAAACAAGTTACATTGTCTCCAGGTTTAAGGGAGCGCATTCACTTTAGAGTTTTTCAAAATGTGGAAGTGCTTGTGTTGTGGTACAAGTGTAAAAAGAAAACATTGTTTTTAATTATTGTTGCTCCTTTAATTAGGGCCCCACAGGGGCAACTAAGACTGGCAGGCAAGGGGAGCCACTATGACATCAGCGATGATCTGATATAATAATATGAGTATCCGGGGGCAGCCAAGTTCTGCTGTACTTCATGTACAAAATTGGCCTTAGGGACAAGTGACTAACAAGTACCTAGGAACCCCTATCTGTATCCCTGGCAAATATCTATGGTGACCCCCCACTACTCTACCTGCACATTCACGGCAGAGATGTCAACTGACCCCATGTCAGTAAAATGATAATAACCCAGTCCTGAATTATTTTAAAGGGGAACTATTGTGAAAATTAAAATTTTATATAAACTTCATCATACTGAAATAAGAAACTTTCTATATATAATCAATTAAATATTCTTCATTGTTTCTGAAATAATCAAGTTTATCTTCACTATTCCTCTCTCAGCATCTATTTCTCTTCATTCTGTCTTCAGTCGGCATTTAGGTGTCAGATAAAAAACTTCCTAAATACAATTAATTAAACATTCTGCATCATTTCTGAAATAATCAAGTTTAACCTCACTATTCCTCTCTCAGCATCTGTTTCTCTTCATTCTGTCTTCATGCAGCAGTTGGGTGTCAGATATTCACTGACAGTTACATCCAATATATCTTATAGGGGGGCTTCCTTTCCTCTCAGATGAATTAGAGCTCACTCAAATAACTGATTCCAGTACAAACAAAATCTAACAAAATAACTGACTTTTGCACAAATCCTGCATGTAGAGAGACATGATGTCTGGTGATTTTAATAAAGAGTGAGCTCTAATGCATCTTCTAGGCAAAAGGAGCCCCCCAATAAGATATATCTGATCTACCTCGCAATGATTATCTGACACACAACTGCTGCATGAAGACAGAATGAAGAGAAACAGATGCTGAGAGAGGGACAGTGAAGATAAACTTGTTTATTTCAGAATTTTTCATTTTTCGCGATAGTTCCCCTATTCACAGTAAAGAGTAACATTTAGGGGCCCATTCACCAAGCTCGAGTGAAGGATTTGAAGTAAAAAAATGTCGAATTTCGAAGTGTTTTTTGGGCTACTTTGACCATCGAATGGGCTACTTCAACCTTCGACTAAGACTTCGACTTCGAATCGAAGGATTGGAACTAAAAATCGTTCGACTATTCGACCATTCGAAGTACTGTCTCTTTAAGAAAAAACTTCGACCCCCTAGTTCGCCACCTAAAAGCTACTGAACCCAATGTTAGCCTATGGAAGGTCCCCAAAGGCTTGGCTTAATTTTTTTTGGTCGAAGGATAATCCTTCGATCGTTGGATTAAAATCCTTCGAATCGTTCGATCGAACGATTATTTATTCGATCGTTCGATCAAACTATTTGCGCAAAAATCCTTCGACTTCAATATTCGAAGTCGAAAGATTTTAATTCCCAGTCGAATATCGAGGGTTAATTAACCCTCGATATTCGACCATTGATGAATTTGCCCCTAAATATCGTCTCAGAGTGGATCATTATCACCAGTACAACCATTGGTTAGCTGACATAAGGGATCACTACAAAAACTTAAAACAAAAGATTTGTTATCTCTGCCCATACCCACAAAATTAAACACCTACCCAAAGTAGTTACTCCAAATAAATCGGGATGCATTTTGCATGGCTGCATAGTGACTGGTGGAGCATGCAGCATGAATCCAATATGCTAATTAGCCTTCAGGATTACTTCAGTTTCACTTTGCTCCATTTTTGAGGATTCCCCCCTTGAACACGCTCTGTCCTTTTGGGGTTCAAGTCCATGGTCTGATGGAGAAATATTACCAGGGTATCTGGGTGAATTAAAAATGTGTTCAGAAATGTATGACCAGAACTAATAGATATTTGTGCAGATACAGTTTGCTGGTGGCAGGAGGCCTGTTGGACATATGTCTGTAGGATTTAGGGAGATGCTGTACAGCTACTGTAATGTCAAAAAGAACTGCCAGTTTATCCTTGGCAGGTATCAAAAACTGATCCAGGATATCTGGCCATTGCTTGGCAGCTTTACATGGGATATCATAATGCCATTTTAGTCGAACTTTGAAAATTCCCAAATTCACTTCAGCCCCTGATAAATCTGCCCCATAAAGTAGTTTGTGAGCATTTTTCTGTAAGTCTGAAAGTGTTGGGGTTGTTTGCTATAGTGATGGGCGAATTTCTCCCATTTCGATTTGTCGAAAAATTTGCCAATTTCCCGCGAAATTCACTAAACATTAGCGAAAAGTTAGTGAAACTCGAAAAATGACGCCCGCGGCAATTTTGGACCCGCCTCTGAATAGTTAATTTTCAGATGCGTGGCCAAAATGTTTTGACCCAGAGCAGTGGTTTTGGGGACTAGTGGAAAACTTGACGACTGTGTTCAAGGCCATGAGTTGAGTCTATTGAAATGATCTATGCGGTACCCGGAATAGATTTTGGCCAACAGGAAGGATATGGAATATACTTTGCAGAAATTCAAAACCAAAAGTTCAAATACAATGCGCCCTTACCAGGCATAGTTTAAATTTAAATATTGCTTGTATCAACTTGATGCAGATATGGAGAGATCTAAATCCTCGTTTCCAAAAAGCTTGGGGCACTGTGGTAAAATATTAAGGAAAAATGGAAGGCAATGCTTTGCAATGTGATATGCTTCATTTCTAGGGACCTTCCTTGCTGATTTCTTACATGGGAAATAAAGCATAGGGTAAAATCAGTCTACAGCAGTATTACCTAGCAGGACACTTGCTTTTCAAACTAAATGACCTGGTTGCTTCGAAACAAGGACATCCGAAAGGGGAACTATCGCGATAATGAAAATTAAATATAAGCTTCCTCATCCTGAAATAAAAAACTTCCTAAATACAATTAATTAAACATTCTGCATCATTTCTGAAATAATCAAGTTTAACCTCACTATTCCTCTCTCAGCATCTGTTTCTCTTCATTCTGTCTTCATGCAGCAGTTGGGTGTCAGATATTCATTGACAGTTAGATCCAATATATCTTATAGGGGGGCTTGCTTTCCTAGCAGATGTATTAGAGCTCACTCAAATAACTGATTCCAGTACAAACAAAATCTGATAAAATAACTGCCTTTTGCACAAATCCTGCATGTAGCGAGACATGATGTCTGGTGATTTTAATAGAGTGAGCTCTAATACATCTTCTAGGAAAAAGGAGCCCCCCTATAAGACATATTGGATCATTCATCTGACACCCAACTCCTGAATGAAGAAACAGATGCTGAGAGAGGGATAGTGAATATAAACTCGATTATTTCAGAATTGTTTCAAAATTTTAATTGATTGTATTTAGAAAGTTTCTTATTTCAGTACGCTGAAGCTAATTTTAAATTTAAATTGTTCCCGATAGTTTCCCTTTAGAAATCTAACTATTGACAAAACTTGAAATTTATTGACAGGTTCTATAGTATTTACACTTCCAAATTCACTTTTTTATTGTAAAATAACCTACAGTGACTGTCTTAGGCCAGGTAGATACATCTTAATTATTAGTGATGGGCGAATTTATTCGCAAGGAGCGAATCTGCAGTGAATTTGCGTGATTCGCCGCCAGCGAATAAATTGTCGCCGGCGTCAAAAACGAGACACCGGCGCAAATTCGCCCATCACTATTAATTATCTATTTCTGGGCTAATCCCCTTGTGCTCAGGGAGAATATCCTGCTCAGGTAAGCAGGGCCGGACTGGGGGGCCCGGGGCCCACCGGGACTGCTGTCCAGGGCCCCCCACCCCCCTACTGTAGCGCACCGAGTGCGCGCACATAAAGGCACTGCTTGGCGCCTGCGTGAAGATGCCTGGTGCCAAGCGCATGCGCAGAAGCTGGTGCGCAGATGGCGCCGCGCGGCACATTAAAAAAAATCTTTTTTCAGGAGATCTGGAGAGGAGTCTGGCCCATTAAGGGTCGGGGGTGGGGCCCACCAGGTATTTTCCCGCTGTTCCGCCGGGCCAGTCCTACACTGCAGGTAAGGAGTCACTGAGGACATGCTGCCCGGAACACGGATCTCTGAAACATAAGCTCATTTTGCCAGTCAGACTTGTTGATTGCAACAGATTCTGTTGTCTTCATTGCATAGCCACCTGTGTTTGTGAGCAAATATTTATAATACCTACACTTTTGCACAGTTACGGGGTTATTTATCAAAGTCCGATTTTTTTCTGGTCGGACTTTTGAGGGGAAAACTGCCATTTTTTTGTAGAAAATAAAACTCAAATTTTTGTGATTTATTTAACCCAGATGGTGTTTAAAGTCAGAATAAAAAAGTACACCAACTCAGACCTGCCGAGTTCATGTAGAACTCCCCGTTGATATCCTGATCTGTGCTGGGTTTCATCCAATAATCTGAAGATTTTGTGGTTTGCGGACCACAAATCCAAAAAATTGCAGGTTTCGGCAACAAATCCGAAAAATTCCTACTATTTGGATTTTTTCACGATTTTAGTGTTTTTTTTCCAGCACAAGAAATTTTGGAAAAATGTATAGATAAATAGGGGGAAAAGTCTGTGCGGATTTGGTTGGAGTAGTTTTCAGATTTGCTAAATAAGTGTTCCTGAGGATCATCTTTGAAAATCTGCTTGCAAGAAACATGCATGCTTATAGCTAATTCATCTGTAAGGGCTTCATTCATTGCATTTAATTTAAAAGGATACTGTCATGGGAAAAAAAAAAAATTCAAAATGAATCAAATTGACACAATGTCTTGCCCCATGTCAGATTTCAAAATTGAATATAAAAAAATCTGTTTTCTCTTTTGAGAAATGGATTTCAGTGCAGAATTCTGCTGGAGCAGCACTATTAACTGATGCGTTTTGAAAAAAACATGCTTTCTGATGACAGGATCCCTTTAAATACAATCAGTGCACCCACCCCAACAACTTGCATTACTACTCAGGTTAGTACTACCCGGACGTTTTTGGCGCGATCCAACGCACTTCAACATAAAGCATGTGACAAATCGCATGCGACGGAAATAAGGTAAGAGATAGAAATGACGGATGAAGTCGCAGGGTTGATCCAACCAGACACGACTGTTGGATGTAGACGCTGCATCTGCATCCAACAGTCATGGCGCGTCGGAACAATGCTGCAACTTCATCCAACATTTCTATCTCTTTCCTTATTTCTGTCGCATGCATTTTGTCGCAGCGCGTCGGATCTCGCTGAAAACATCCGTGTAGTCCTACCCTCATGTCCTTGAATTTTGTATGATCTTTGAATGATCCCTATTCAAACTGCAGCAGAGACAACTGCCAACTGTAGAACAGCAAAAAAAACTGCCAGTGTGTCTCAATTTAGAAAGTACATCTAGCTTGTTTTCTGCATTTACTGAACAGCTTCTGCTCTCCATCTGTAACTTCCATGATTTCTTCAGCTCTGAGTTTTTACATGGGTTGAAAAGGCAAGATATTTAAATTCTCCCTAATTTGCATCACCATTCTGTAAGTCTACTATATATACTGTACATATTTTTAATATTTTTTAAACCCAATGGTAGTGTTTTGCCTCCAACAAGGATTCATTATATTTTAGTTAGGGGTAAAGCACAAGGTACTATTTTATATTTACAGAGAAAAAGTAAGCAATTTTTTTTAAAAAAAATTTAAATTATTTGATTAGAATGGAGTCTATCGAAGACACCTTTAAGTTAACTTTTAGTATGTTATAGAATGGCTAGTACTAAGCAACTTTGCAAACGGCCTTTATTTTTTTATATTTTGTTATATTTTTTTTATTATTTGCTTTCTTCTGAGGTTTTCCAGCTTTCAAATGGGAGTCACTGACCACATCTTAAAACAAATGCTCTGTAAGGCTACAAATGTATTGATATCGCTACTTTCTATGACTAGTGATGGGCGACTTTGTCCCGTTTCTCTTTGCCGAAAAATTTGCAAATTTCCCGCAAAATTCATGAAACTGAGAAAAATTCAGGGAACTCGAATTTGGACGCCTGTGTAAATTTTGATGCTGGCGTTAAAGTCAATGGGCGACTTTTCAGACGCACATCCAAATTCTTTTGATGCTGTTGAATTTGTGCGGCAGTTTCAGAAATCTATTCGCTGACAGCAAAATGTGGAAATTTGCAGCGAATTCGCATCTGCTGAATTTATTCACCCATCAATTCTTAAAGGGACAGTACATGATAAATTTCAAAATTCTAATTTTGACTTTTCCCTGGTCAAATTACACTAAAATAAACTTGAAATTCTAATTTAAAAATTAGAATTTTCAAATCGACCCTTGATATATCTGCCCCTAAGGATACCATTTTTTTTTTTTGTTAGTAACATGGGAATTGTAAGGTCCATGACACACTATAATTAGTCAGTGGCACATGGAACAAGCAGTGCTGGGTATTCCGCTTCTGTAAGAGGGTGGAGAAGACAACTGATGAGCCATTATCCTTATTTCTAACATTACATGGCCTTCAAAGAAACTTTATTAATATTTAGAAGAAATATATACTTTCTAACACTTGCTGTTTGTTCCTTTGCTCACTGTATAATGTCATGACGATGGGTATAAATCAAGAATAAATGGTAGTTTCCATCATTACAGCTGTGCATACGCCAAGATCTGATATAAAGCTGTCGCCACCAGGTAATCCAGTCACTGCTGAACACAAAACAAACCTCTTTGCAAACAGGTTTCTATTTTCCTGCATGGGAGCACATGGGGTGTAGGCTGTAGTGTTTGTTTGTGAGGCAGTAATATTTTCAACTGACTTTCATTATTCATGTCTGCAAATAACACTGTGCGCATTGCTAACAAGCCAAGAGAGTCAAACCCATTCTTTTTCACCAACTGTAGTTTACAGAGTCAGTAAAGTCAATAAAAATTATATTCTGTGGGCAAATTTACTAAGGTTCGAATTGTAAATTTGAATTGGTTGTTTGGTCAAAACTCACAATTTCGAATTTAAAACCCCCAACTCGAATTTGAATTTGAATGTGATATTTATCACACCTCGACCATGGAAACTGTTCTAATTCTATACTTCCCCACCTAAAACCTGCCGAGTTCATGGAGAAGTCAATGGCAGAGGTCCGTTGAACCATTTTAAAGGAAAACTATACCTCCCAAACAATGTAGGTCTCGATAAAAAGATATTGCATAAAACAGCTCATATGTAAAACCCTGCTTCATGTAAACAAACCATTTTCATAATAATATACTTTTCTAGTAGTATGTGCCATTGGGTAATCATAACTAGAAAATTGCCATTTTAAAAAATAAGGGCCGCCCCCTAGGATCGTACAATTCACGGTGCACACAAACAAACCAAACAAACTATACTTGTTAGGTCACATGAGCCAATTAACAGACAGAGTTCTGTCTTTTGCTTCAACACTTCTTCCTGTTACAGTTAGAGTTGAAGTATTTCTGGTCAGGTGATCGTCTGACGCCGCACGCTTGACACACTGGCATCACAACAACGCACAGAGACGTGCACATCCCCTGGGCGCCTCCATCTTGGCAGTGGCGCCGCAGGGACTAGGACTGGGCGCGCCTCACATTAACCTTCCATTCAAGTTGTGAGTAGAAAAAAAAAATTCCCATAACTTCGAAATTCGACCTTTGATAAATAACCCCCTTAATGTGCAGTTGGTCATTTTTAAATAGCCTTACAAAAGATGCAGTACTTTCCTGTGATACTTACCTGTGGCTCTGTGGTACATGAGACATTCTAGCATATGGGAAGCAACTGTTACCAGAAAAACATATTTTGTCATATTCCTTTTCTGTTCAAAAAAACTTTCTGCATGCTATTGTGCTAATTCCCTTTATAAAATGACAGTTTAGGTGCTTAACAACAAGGCAAACAGACCTTAAATAGCATTAAACTAAAGCCTTAAGGTTGTTTGCAACAGAAATCCTTATTTATTTGCATTTTGTATTAACTGAAACAAGTCTGCTCTGCCATATTGTATCTTCCAAATGTAATACCGTTCATAGACTTTAATACAGAGTTTTAATGGCTAAACAATAAATCACAATCCCAAATATCTACCAGGAGACACTAGAAGATGGACCTCAAGGGAAAGCCCTCCCTTTGCTTATAACAAGATTACCTATGGCTATAGGGCATAACTACAGAAGAAGCAGACCCTGTGGTTGCAGGGGTGGCCCAGGAGATATAGGGGCCCCATGAGACCCTAATACATATATAAATTCAATAAATACTGGTAAAAAAAAGGTCAACCTCTAGACATTTTGGTTATGCCAGTAATAAAAATCATTCAATTGCTCTGTGACAAAGTCTTATGGTGCCCATACGGTGGCAGACATTATATGCTGATTAGTGATGGGTAAATTTCGCTTCAACGAAAAATTCACGAATTTCCTGCAAAATGAACGAAACTGCGAAAAATTTTAAAAAAAACGTGAAATCGGAAAAGTTCATGGAAAAAACGTGAAATCGTCGGCGGCGATACGTGGAAATTCGCCACAAATTCGTGCAAGGCAAATTTATTCGCCCATCACTAATGCTGATGTTACTGATCCGGATCAAATTTTTTGTACATTGAACCCAGAAGATACATGTAGCTGCTGTCTGACAGGGCTCATCCATGCATTGAGGTATGGGTGGAACAGCAGGTTAGCCAAAGAAAGCACATCAAGGGGCAGATTTATCAAAGGTTGAGGTGAATTTTCGAATGAAAAAAAATTAGAATTTCAAGCTATTTTTTGTGTATTTCAACTAGGGAATAGTCCAAATTCAATTAGAATTTTAAAAAAAATACAAAAATTTGAATATCGAAATTTATCATGTACTGTCTCTGTACTGCGACCATTCGCCATCTAAAACCTGCCGAATTGCTGTTTTAGCCTACGGGGGACCTCCTAGAACCTATTTGGAATCAATTGGTGGACTTTGAAAAATCAAAGGTTTTTTTTTGGGGGGAAAATTCGATCGGATACGCTATTCCTTAGATTCAAACGTTTCTAATCCGGCCGAATATGTACCTATTCGATCGAAAACTGACCTATTCGACCAAAAAAAACTTATACTTCATTTCAGTTGGTCTTTTTGAATTCAAATTTCGAAAAATTTTCAATTCGAAATTCGACCCTTGATAAATATGCCCCCAAGAGCCTTTAGCATGAGATTTGAATGTCTGGGTCAGTCCAGTGTGTCCAGTTGTATATGTTTGGTTTACATTGTTTTCTACATGACTTCTTTGTGTGTTTCATGGAAAATGAATGATACTTATAATATATGAAACTCACTTGTATTTTTGGTCTCTTTATCCTCCTGCTTAGAATAGCTTCCAATATACATTCTGTGACACAAAGACATGACTTGCCAGGGGGCATAAGGAGTCGAAACCAACATTTACATTACTTTTAAGCAAATCAGTTTTCTCTGCAGGCTACTGACTTTCTATGTGTAGTGTAATGCAAACCAAATACCTCTTCACATTAAAATACAATATCCTCCACTGGGCCACATCTGCTTGTTTCATTGGAATTGAAACAATCACTCTGAATTACACATAATTATATGGAACCAGAGAAAAGCCCTTAGGTTTAAGGTTAAAAGGAAAACAAACAGTGTTTGCCTAGTGGGTGTATGATGGTTGCCTATTACTTATGCCATACTAATGGCCATATATCTACTTTGATACTGTTCTGCATGTCAGTATTATTTATTGATGGCACTGCACGGAGCAAAAAGTTCCAGGAAACTAAACCATCCAGTATAAAAATATAATACCGAGTATCTGCTACAAGGATTTCTGTATGCCTCATCATCACCTTACTTGAAGTAAGGTTTTTTTAAATCTCAGGAAGAACTCGGATTTGGGTTCAAATTAAGGGTAAAATAAATGGAAGGTATTGCTTAAAGGGATACTGTCATGAGAAAAAAAGTTTTTCAAAATGAATCAGTTAATAGTGCTGCTCCAGCAGAATTCTGCACTCAAATCCATTTCTCAAAAGAACAGATTTTTTTATATTCAATTTTGAAATCTGACATGGGGCTAGACATTTTGTCAATTTCCCAGCTGCCCCAAGTCATGTGACTTGTGCTCTGATAAACTACAATCACTCTTTACTGCTGTACTGCAAGTTGGAGTGATATCACCCCCTCCCTTCCCCCCCCCCCAGCAGCCAAACAACAGAACAATGGGAAGGTAACCAGATAACAGCTCCCTAACACAAGATAACAGCTGACACATTCAGTTACATTGAGAAGGAAAAACAGCAGCCTGCCAGAAAGCATTTCTCTCCTAAAGTGCAGGCACAAGTCACATGACATGGGGCAGCTGGGAAATTGACAAAATGTCTAGCCCCATGTCAAATTTCAAAATTTAATATAAAAAAATGTGTTTCCTCTTTTGAGAAATGGATTTCAGTGTAGAATTCTGCTGGAGTAGCACTATTAACTGATGCGTTTTGAAAAAAACATGTTTTCCGATGATAGGATCCCTTTAAGTCAAAAACCTGCCTAAAGTTTGGCAGATAATATGTACAAACCTGTTGCTCTCCCACCACCCACTGAAAGAGGTTGTGTCTCAGAGGGGAACATCAGCTACATTCTATTCTTATATCATTTCCGTTGAGACCCAAGCAAAGTCTTTCTCAAACAGGAACAAATTAAATGACTTTCTGTTTCTTTATAACTTCTGACACTAACTGTCATCCAATAATGGTTTGGGCACCCTAGGGTGTTCTAGTCTTATATGCACAGTACCTTATAATTCTCGGACTGCCACTGTATTTTGAAGGTTGGAAATATGACTTAATTTTCTATAAAACAGTGGCCTTGAAAACCACATTGAATTTGACTGATTTTTATAAATTTATTGTATGTTCCTTGACCAATGCAATGTCTCTATTTAAACAAAATGAACCCTGTTACAATTTCATAAAACGTATTGTAATATCTGTAACATCCTTTGGAATCCACTGAGGTTGGATAATATGTTTATCCTGTCTGAATATAGGGCCCTGGACTGTACCTGCATTCTGTATCTCAGTAGAGTGGCAGTGGTAGAGAACTGCATCAGGTGGGTAGGGTACCCGTGGGTCGGGTTTTGGGCAAAAAGTCAGCTGGGTATCCAACAAAGGTGCCTACTTGATCCCTCCCACCCACTCTTGTGGTTCTTCCAGTTTTTACATTTTTATTGGGAAGATTCGGCACCAGAGTGACGTCACTTCCAGACAAATGTGACATCACTTTCAGTTTCGCGCGTCCCCCGGGTCTGAATTTAGTCGGCCTATTACGGGTCTTGTAGCGGAAACCTACAGCTCAATTTGCAGGTTGCAGTTACGGGTCGGGCACGGGTTTCAAAAAATGGACCTACGCAGAACGCAGATAAAGGCAGGCAGTAAGTTCAAGGTTCCATAGTACCTTATGTTAATTGGTGCTTTTTAGTTGCTCTTCTGAATTATGCCCATGCACATTAATGGGTCAAAATGTGATGGCCAATGGGGA
Source organism: Xenopus laevis (assembly GCF_017654675.1). Classification (NCBI taxonomy): domain Eukaryota; kingdom Metazoa; phylum Chordata; class Amphibia; order Anura; family Pipidae; genus Xenopus; species Xenopus laevis. Next base: position 145,422,426 of record NC_054374.1, on the reverse strand, counting down.
TTTGTTGCCTGTGATAAAAATGTATGACTACGGGCGATCTGCCAAAATTGCTTCTCCACTGACCATAATTGAAATCACTGGTGGTAAAACCTATACGTTGTTTCATTCTTCTAAAGTCGCCCAAAGTTGCCCCGCAAGGAAATTTCGGGCAACTTTGCGACGTGTAGGTTTTAACAGCAGTGATTTCAATTATTGCAATTAAAGCCCACACTTAATTAATAAGTCTCATCTTACTACTTGGCCCTGCTCTAAAAGATTTGAACGATTCGAAGGATTTTAATCCATTGATCGAAGGATTATCTTTCGATCAGAAAAAACTTGGAAAGCCTATGGGGACCTTCCCCATAGGCTAACATTGACTTCGGTAGCTTTTAGGTGGCCAACTAGGGGCTCGAAGTTTTTCCTTAAAGAGACAGTACTTCGACTATCGAATGGTCGAACAGTCGAACGATTTTTAGTTAGGATCGTTCGATTCGATGGTCGTAGTCGAAGGTCTAAGTAGCCAATTCGATGGTCGAAGTAGCCAAAAAAAACATTCGAAACATTCCTCTATTCCTTCACTCGAACTTAGTGAATGGGCCCCTTACTTGATTCTAGCAAAACCCAATCCAAAGATGATGCCACAATTGTGTATAGATGATTTCATTTTTCTATTTTGTTAAATCTCTTTTGTGATTCTTCTGACAAAACATTCGGAATTTCGTTTTGACTTTTTTGGGGGGAGAATTTACTTCTAAATATTTATGGCTGAAATGCACAGAATCTGTACCAGTCTGGTCCAAACCATAAATTGTGTAACGGCACCAACACTACTGTCAAAATACGCCGTTGGCACGTTAATGACTATTCAGCAGTGACACCATGACATGAGCTCTTAAGAAGAACATGCAATTGAGATTCTTTTCATTTTGCTTAAGGGACATAATGAGTGACAGCTGGACTTTTATGGGTTTTTCAAAAATGTCTCCAGATATATCCTTTATAATATTCTTTTCTCCTAATATCACTAATATGAATCTCAATTTTCCTAAAGAGTTTTACCATAATATGTATACTGTATATATATATATATATATATATATATATATATATATATATTATATATATATATATATATATTGCCATTTATCAGAGTCTCAGAAAACTGCCTGTTTTCCCAAATTTGCTTTTGTAAAAAAAAAACCATAGTTTCACCCAGCCTGTTTTATTCAATTAAGATTTGAGGCAACCTAAACTATTTACTGCATATGGGCCCTCTAGTGTGTTCATGTTGCTTCTATTTAGTAGCTTGTGTATTGAATATAATTAGGATTTCTGTACAGTATATCTCAGAGGGGATCCAAACTCAAATGAATTTATGTAAACTTACTCCAGGTGTTTCTCTGAAACATTCTATTTTTAGTATTTTTAGATATTACCAGTTTTGTACTTTTCAGGCTGTAGCTCAGCCGCTCTCTTTAAAGGCAAGATTGTCAGCGGCTTGAACGTCAATGCACTCTGGATTCTGTTAACTCTAGGGTCATTGACTCTACGACGTTTGAACCAGGTGTTCAAAAAAATGCAAATATCGCTGAAAGATAGAAAAATGTAAATTGCAGCAGTGCTCAGAGAAGAACCCTGAGCAAGTTAACATCAAGGCTTTTTTAAAGTGTTTTTGTCATGATTTTTATGATGTATTTTTTATTTCCAAATTACAATGTTTACACTGCAAATAATTTACTCTACACTATAAAATGTCATTCCTTAACCAGCAAGTGTATTTTTTTAGTTGTAATATCTGTGTGTAGGGACCATCTCAGGTCATTTTGCCTGGTCATGTGCTTTCAGAAACAGCCTGCTTTCTCGCAGGCTGTTGTTTCTCCTACTTAATGTAACTGAAGGTGTCTCAGTGGGACCTGGATTTTACTATTGAGTTCTGTTATTAGATCTACCAGGCAGTTCTTATTTTGTGTTAGGGAGCTCTACAGTGCAGAAGTTTGCTGGAGCAGCACTATTAACTTCTGCGTTTTGAAAAAAAAACTTTTTTTCTCATGACAGTATCCCTTTAAGTTTAGATCCATATCACCTTGTAGAAAAGGAGCCCCCATTATTGCTAATACACAGGTACAAAGTTTACTTTCTATTTCTCTTTATTGTTCATTGAATAGCAAAAAATTGCATATCCTGTTTTTCTTTTCAGTAACCCTCTTGCTCTGCAGCACTTTGTGAATATAGTCTAGTCACTAAAGCATACACACACACAAGCATGGAGAGTTGCGTCGTTGCACCCATGACCAGGCCTGGACACCCTGGGGGCTTTTCCTTTATGTTGTGAAAAGAGACACGTGAATGCGCTGTGGGTATTGAAGAGCAGTAAGGTGTTTGAACATATCAGTGTCAGAATTAGCTATATAAATGGAGCATACATGGGTGGATTTGCTCTAACTGAATGTATCACACAATGCAACTTAAGCAGTACACCTAGCTAGAAGAACTCAAGCAAATCCTGATATGGTCCAGTCTGGATGATTGTGGTGTTTATACAAATGGCCTCTAGATGTCACTGTACCCAGACTTATACTGTGCATACTTCCTGACAGCTTTAAAGTGAAAGTTACTGTTGTGTAATGGCTGCATGAGAGCTTGCTAATAAAGCACTCTACTCATCCTCGGCTACCCAAAACATAACACTAATCATCTGGTCCCTGGCTAATGATCGAATCATAATGGGACTGCATCAACATGCCATTGTAGTCCTCCATCCATGGGTTTTTTCCAGATATCAGATTGGTCAAGGCATCAGGAGAGCCCCATACACATGCCAATAATTTGCCCACTTAGTCTAGATGGGGCGAGTCTCCAGCTTTAGTTGGCCTATGTATCTATATTCACTCAGGGCAGCAATGTAACTAGTGTCCACTAGCTCCCTTAAAGGATAACAAAGGCTTAACAACAAAGTAGGATAGAAATGTTGTACATTATGTTTTGGCCTTCTGTACCAGCCCAAGGCAACCACAGCCCTTTAGCAGTAAAGATCTGTGTCTCCAAAGACGCCCCTGTAGCCCCTCATCTTCTTTTCTGCTGAATCACAGCAAACCTTCTAGCTGCTGTCAGTTATCTCGCTTAGGGACCAGCTCACAATATGCAGTATACGTAGACTAATAAATGACACAAAACAAATCTGATTAATAATTAATTCAGATTCTCATTACACAGCTGCAATTAGTAACAAATGAAGAACCTAATTTTCTGCTTCATCATTTGCGACATCCCCTAAGCTTAGCTTCTCAACATCTGCCCAGAGTACATTGATCATGCAAGTGTCACTGATGGTTCCATCAAAATCAAACATGGTGAGCTCCTTTGCAAAACTTTAAAGGCCTGCGTCTGGTTTTGAGATGCTGATTCTTTAGGTTGGTGCATGAAGCTCAGTATGTAAAATGCAGTGTTTCTAGCCATATTCATGTTTAAGGGCAGAGACACGCATGGAGATTCAGGGAGATTAGTTGCCCAGCCAGTGTCGGACTGGGACTCCAGGGGCCCATCCAGAAACCTTAAACCAAGGGCCTACCATAAAACCTTAGACCAGGGGCCCACTCTCAATACTAATATTCTTCTCCTGAATCAACCTCTATTCTCCTAGTCTGCTCTCTTTATACTATAATCAATTATTCCATCTATTTAGCCTCTTTGTTTTCATAGAAATAGGGAATGGCCATGAAATAGGCCAAAAGTTTAGCAGCATGAGGGCCCACTGACACCTGGGCCCACCAGGAGTTTTCCTGGTATCCTGGTGGGCCAGTCCGACAATGTGCCCAGCGACAAATCGCCTCTTCTTCAGGTGTATAATCTCCCAGCAATGTCTTACCGTCGGCTAGAATCTAAATCGCCAGCGGGATGGCACTCGGATCACTTCATTTTATGAAGTCGCCTGAAGTTTCCTTGTGAGGAAGCAGTGCCAGATTTAGTGGGCAGGCGCCCCAAGGCTGTGCGGTTCTGGCTTCCGGCCGTGCGGTCCTAGCACCCACCCGCGAGTGTGCATGTGTGCCTGCACTGGAGGGGCTGTGCTCCCCAGTGCTCCCTGGAAAGCAGCTGGGCGGCATGCCGGCCCTAATATTTTGCAGTCCTAGGCCCGGGCCTTTGTGGCCTCGCCACAAATCTGGGCCTAACTATAAGACATATCTGACACCCAACTCCTAAATGAAGACAGAATGAGGAGAAAGAGATGATGAGAGAGGGATAGTAAATATAAACTTGATTATTTCAGAAACAGTGCAGTATTTTTAATTGACTGTATTTAGAAAGTTTCTTATTTCAGTATGCTGAAGCTGATATTAAATTTTCATTTTCGTGATAGTTCCCCTTTAAAAACATCATATTGCAGTTGACATACAGTACTGACTTGGCATACAAAGCACTGCGTATCTTGACAGCGCTATATAAATAAATGATGATGATGATGATGATACAAACAGGCCCAGTTTGTGGCGAGGCCACAAAGGCCCGGGCCTAGGGCGGCAGATTATTAGAGGCAGCATGCCACCCAGCTGCTCTATGGGAAGCAATGGGGACGCGCATCTCCCCAGTGCTCCGACTGCATTTGGGCGCCCGCAAGGGGCGAGCGATAGGACCACGTGGCCTAGGGGCGCTCGTCCGGTAAATCCGGAGCTGCATACACATCCAGCAAGTTGGGCAGTATGGTAGAAATGGACCCTATATTGCCAACTCTTTACTCTTCTCAGAGAAGATTGTTTGTCTTAAACACAGGTTGAGCAAGGGGTTGAGCATTTATTTTGTTTTAAAAATATTTCATGCTTCATTTCCGTCTTCTTCTTTTCTCATTTTTTACGCTTCATCGGTGCATTCGTTTACTGAGTTGTTTATCTTGTAATATAACCTATAGCGGGCAGGCATCAACTAATGATTTCTGGTTCAACACTGAAATTGCTTCTCGAAGTTTAAAAAAAAATATGAAAATTTCCAGGGTGAGGGAATGAAACCCAGGAACTGCCCTTGAAAGTTGTTGACAGTTGGCATCTATTCTTACTTTGTTTTATACCTTTACTAATGTGTAGATACGGGCAGACACATTGAAGCAGAACTCTTACAGCATGGGGCTTCGATTGATAAAACATTCCTTAAAATTAGCTGGAGAGAATGCTTTGCATATTTTAGATACAACTCTATTAATGTAGAGGACATTCCAGGATGATTTTCAACTTCAATGTCAGTGGCTGTACAAAGCTTCAAAAGGCGCAGCTATTCAGCTGTTCAGCACTGGGTTAAGGAGCACTTTGTTATAATTGCCAATTCTCTCTCACTAATTGGCCTATGGAATTCAGGTTTGGCCTGTTTGAAAGAGTACTGGTATTTGCAAAGAGGTATTACATGCGTACATTTAGGATTATTTGCCAAGGTCAAGTCTTCTCAATGTTAATCTTAAAATTGTCAGTTCTTTTTGACAATTAGCAAAGAGTATAACCCCATGTCAAGAGTGAAAGACAAAACCAACCCTTATTTTAACAAGCCATTCAATATCGAACCATTCTTTAAATTGCTGGGGCTGGATCATTTTGGCGTTAAATAGACACAGCCATGGTATTTGCTGTTTTTGTTTGTATCTTATACTAACAGATCACTAAGATGTAATACATTTTGATCACTGACATTAAAGGAGAACTAAACTCCCATTAATCGAAAGCCGCCATCCGCTAAGCTGCTTTCTCCTCCATAGTTTTACTTGAAAAAGTGTCCCTGGCATTAACATTGGCATATTCATGCAGAGTGGTGCAACGGAGCTGGGCGCCATCTTCAGTATTTACGGATGCTCTTCTTTTCCTTCTGCAATCTTAGGAACTTTCCAGCACATGTGAAGTAGGAACGGATACCAGACTGGCACCAACTGAGCATGTGCGAAAAACTCTGTGTCAGCACTTACTTCCACGAGGAATCCGAAGATGCTGAAGATGGAGCCCAAGAGCTCCAAGCCTCTCACAGCTCATGGGTACAGATAGAGGAAATATTGATCAATAATATCATAGTATTAAAAATTTCTAGGGCAGCAAATACAAATTCACCCAAATTTCACCCCACTTGACCTTCAAGCTAGACTTTCAGGTTTATCTTGGAGGGCAATATCCATGCAGGTTGGGATTGTGTGGTTGGCAGTGTAGAATTGTGGTTGTCAAGCATTTTCAGTTCAAGCCCCATTTTAAGGTCCAATCTTTGACAAGGGTTCAGTAGAAGCACCAACCTTTGGTCAGGACCCAATATACTGTAGCTCATGAAACCAGAAAATATTGGTGTACCAGTCATAGTTTCAAGAACATCTAGAGGTACAAATTCATATTCACCTCATTCTCAGTCTAAAAGTCCCACCACCACTCCAAGGCCAAGCCCTTTGTAGGTGAACCAGCTCCACACTTTTAGAACCACTGATGTGGATCCATTGGCCAAGAACTGTAACAACAGTCCAATGTGGTCCTGGATAGGATTTCTACATTGCTGCCAAATTAAGTAGTTACATAGTGGCCACTTTTTACAAGTAGTTGCAATGGTCTTGAAATGTTTGACCTTCTGGGCAGTTACAGACCTGACCCCCAAAACATTCGCTACTAGACTAGTCATGTCTTTGCTTGCTTTTTCTGCAACTTGATACTGCTAAAGAACGGAGGCACCTTACACAAACACACAGGCAACTTTCACCCATTCCCAGTGTTTACACGTCTGGTTACATTTGTTTTATTTAACAATAGACTGTGTTTTGCACATAACTAGCGAATTCCAGAATGTGAAGAAAATAATGTTACAATTCTTTGAATTCCATATGTAGAAAGCAAATCATTAAAACTGACTCATATTTCACAAAGTATTATGCAGGTGCCTCTATCCTTGGAAATAGCTCTTGTTATTTTATGGTGTGCTTTATCTTTTAATGGTTTATCATCTGGATTACTTTCACTTTATATTTCTCTAATGATCTGGACCGAGTTTGTAGGGCATAAGCATCTTCTTCTGACTATGTATTAGGCTTCTGCACTTGGTCTAAAGATTTTGCATATTAAATGTATATAGATATACCATTTTTACTGTATATGTAGGGTTTATTTCATTTCAATTCTCTGCATTTGTAGAAAATCACATTGACTCAGGCTGTTCTGGATGAGAACTTAACTTATTTACATGGTGACACGATTGGTCTGACAAGGAAACCTTATACCAGTGGTCTCCAACCAGTGGCTAGTAAACAACATGTTGCTTGCCAACCTGTTAGCTGTTGCTCCCAGTAGCGTCAAAGCAGGTGCTTATTTTTGAATTCCTGTTTTGAAGGCAAGTTTTAGCTGCTTAAAAACAGGTGTACTGCCAAACAGAGCCTTCTGTAGGCTGCCAGTCTACATCGGGGCAACTAAATAGCCAGTCACAGCCCTTATTTGACATCCCCAGGAACATTTTCATGCTATGTTGCTCCCCAACTCTTTCTACATTTGAATGTGGCTCATGGGTAAAAACGGGTTGGGGATCCATGCATTATACAAAGGCCCCAATGAAACTGTGCCTCCTTGTGGTCACAATATAGTGATACAGTTTGGATTGGGGTTGGGGTCATTTACTAACCCTAGTGAATATGCCTTTGTTCAGTAACCCATAGCCACCAATCAGATATATGGCTACCTTCAGCAAACAGGTCAAAACGAATTATTGCAAGTAAAAAACACAAAAATGTAGACCCCCTCAAGCTCACCGCTAACTTCTCCCTCTGCCAGGTGCTCAGTCACCAGTGTCCCCACTGTGTTGCACACAAAAAACTAAAAATAGGCGGCACTTCTGGACTTGTTTTATTGTAGCAGGAAGCTGTACACCTAATTATTGATTGGTTGGCATGGAATGCTACACTATGGCACATTTGCTATTATTAGTAATGACTCCTTATTTTTAATGTTGGTGTGGATCAAGAAAACAACTACACATTGCTTAATTTTTTGTATATAAAATGTAACTGATAATTGTCTTTTTTGTAGCCCAGTGACAAGGCCCGATGGCTTTGCTACACAAAGGAGCTTCTCAGATAGAAGTTTCTGTTTAGGCAAATGCAGTGGGCTGGTGGCTGAACGATGTATCATATCTGACCAGAGCAAATCATTAGCCTGGGCTGCATGCCAGTCTGGCTTTCCTTTTGCTGATTTCAATTAATCTATTTAGCTGTAAAGATGCAGTGGTGTGGTTGTCTTATCTTCTACTCTGCCGTCAAGAGACTCTCACGCCCTGTCTGGGTTCCACTTTCATCTCTGCAAACAGATGCCAGCCCTCGCCGCTTCTCAGCTTTCCTACATCCAACATAAAAAGCCATCGATAGCCTGACGTACCTTCATTGTACAAAGATCCACTCCAACATTTCCAGGCTACTTCATGTCTTTTTCCATCTGAAGCAGCACATTCCCATTATTGAGATCACTTGGAATACCAGTTTGGCTACATAGTTGGCACAAGGCAGAAAGTCATTTATTTCACATGTATTTAAAAAGCTATGTCAGAGATGCCAGTCTGGGGTCCTTTAGTGAATATGGACTACTCTCCACCCATCATAATGTTCCCCCAACTTCAGCATTTTGGATATAAGACATTTTGTTGAATTCCATTAATTTTAAGGATGTATGAATCCTTGTAAATTTATACAAGTGTTAATGTCATATTTCTTGGCCCTAATCATATTTCTGGTTGCTTCCAGGACAGAAAAATGTTAAATTTGCAACCCTCTCTCTGAGCAAATCTTTTTCTCCTCCTTCAAACTCTTGGGTGTTTTTAGAGTGGGGTGTCAATGTAGGTCTCTATAAAAATAGATTGCATAAAACTGCTCATTTGTAAAACCATGCTTCATGTAAATAAACCATTTTCAAAATAATATACTTTGTTAGTAGTGTGTGCCATTGGGTAATCCTAAATAGAAAATTGCCATTTTAAAAAATAAGGGCCGTCCCCTCGGATCCTACGATTCACAGTGCACATAAACAAACCAAACAAACCTTACATGTTGGGTCACCTGAGCCAATTAACAGACAGAGTTCTGTCTTTGTCTTCCACACTTCTTCCTGTTACAGTTAGAGCTGCAGTATTTCTGGTCAGGTGATTTCTGAGGCAGCACACAGACCATCACAAAATGGAGGTTCAAGGCAAGAGATATAAAAGGGCAATATTTACTTAAATTTATATTCCAGTTTGGTAAGATTCTTTAATATGCCACTTAATATGATATAAACTATCTGTTGCTTAAGTATTCATTTTGGGGGAATAGTTTTCCTTTAAGCTGCAACATGTTTACCACTTGAGGGGCCCAAGGCCTGGATTCATGTGTGAGTAGGCACAACCAATCAGTATACAGGGGTCACTGAGAGCTAGACTATTGTATCACCTGGTACACTTCTACCCAAAACCTGCCACGGATGGGAACCACTTTACTCAACTCTTAATATTCACATTCTCTGCAAATCTACAGTTCCAGGTGTATATGCTGCTAGAATTTAGCAGGCTACCTTGTTGGGGAGTCAACAAATGTTCCATATTGACATAAACACAAGCCATGTTGGCTGGGCTTTGTCTAAGCAACACATGAAACTGATGTTTATTTTTTTGAAGGTAGAATTTTTATTTTATTTATGAAAAACAGAAATATGTCAGTACATGTTATCTAGTATTTCAGTATAAGCTTACAGCTTTTTTAAAAGTTGGGAAACATTCTATTTCTTGACCATGGTGGGTTAGTCAGTAGAAGAAGGAGGACAATTTCTGGGGTCTAGTGGTTGGAGGTCTCCGGGAGTATATCACACCAAGATACCCATTAGGGAGGAGGTCCCCAATCTTTTTTTAGCAAATTCAGATGTAAAAAGGGTTGGGGAATAAGTTTGAAAAAAGTTCCTGGTAATGCAAAATACGTGCTGTGATTGATCATTTGGTAGCGTCTTTTTGGCATTACACTTGGTTGTAATGCAACCAACACTTGCCTCCAAACCAAGAATTCAAAAATAAGCATCTGCTTTGAGGCCACTGAGAGCAACATCCAAGGGGTTGTTGAGCAATATGTTGTTTGCCAGGAAATGGTTAGTGATAACTGTCTTAGGGCATAGTTTCATTACCTTCTGTTTCAGGCTTCCCAGTAGCCTTCACCCTGTAGCAAAGGTGGAGTGCAAAGACGAAGAGCCATGTGCTCCCTCCCTTTAAATAAACTATAGACAGGATCTTGCGCTATCACCCCAAGGCCAATTAGGGAAACTTGCCTCCCAAAAGGCATAGGTAACATATATATATATATTTATATATATATATATATTATATATATATATATATATATATATATATATATATATATATATATATATATATATATATATATATATATATATATATATATATATATATATCTCTCACAGGTCTTATGTGATACAAAGATAATTTATTTTCAACCTTTCAGCCCCTCCACTCAGGCCATCTTCAGGAATCACAAAGCTATACTTCTGATTCCTAAAGACAGCTCGAGTGGAGGGGATTGAACATTGAAAATAAATATTCTAAGCAACTTTCCAATATGCATCTAATAAAAATTGTCAGTGCATTTAAAGTTATTTGTACAATCACTATTGAAAGCAGCATTTAGTTACATAGTTAAATCGGGTTGAAAAAAGTCCATTTGCGGTTGTTAAAGCCTTAGTTCCCCAGCAAAACAGGTCTGTCAATCCGTTGGTTTATGTTACATTATTTCAATAGCAATAGACATCAGGGCAGAGAATAGAAAGGGACAGACAAATACTGCTTACAATAGCAATACATATACAATAAATTTAAAAACCATAGAAAAGTTGTAATTGGAATATATATTGCAAAGTTGCTTAGAATTATGTTTTTATTAGACATATTATTATTTTTTGGGGTTGACATTCTTTAATCTTTTTTAAATTTGGGCACTGTCCATCCTGAAATGCAGTAGTAGGTCTTTCTCAGTGGCCGAGATTCTTACCTCTCAGTGCCAAATTCCTAAAGAGATTGCCTTGCATTATATTCATATCTGTTCGTCATCTTAAATCTGAGCTGCAACCAGCAGAAATGCGGGCCACAAAATGTTCTTATTCAGAGCAAACTCGAGCAGTATTGTCATTGCAAATCTAGAAGGTCCTATGCTTGGAAATGTAATTACATGCTTTAGCCCCATAACTTTGTTTATGTCATTTCTAGTGGAAATGGTGCCAACTGCCTACAGTAAATTGTCTATTAGTTGAGAATTGCATTTCTGTTTTCTAAACTTTAATTGCCGCTTTCAAATCAATATGGGAACCACTGGGTATTGCTAGTGTGTATTGTACCAGGACTGGATGCTGAGTCACTGGGCTGACGAGAGCAGGAATTTACTTTGAATTCCATATCGGTGATTTAGTGGCCTCGGAGTGAACAGGGTCTGAACTGACAAGAGCTCAGCACTTGCTCTGGGAAATCTAAACACCCTTCTGGTCACCAATTGTTTCTCTATCTGTATACAGTATATAGTTATATGGTGATTTTATGCCAGTGGAGAAGACACCATGGGGGTTATTTACTAAACTCAGAATGCAAAAATCCCAAAAAATGTATGAATTTTTTTTTATAAAATCTGACTTTTAAAAAATGGAAGATGTCCAAATGATTTTTTGATGTGCGCTGGTTATCATGCAATAAAGTTTTCAGGCAAAAAGCATAAGAAATCTGTGTTTTCGGGTGAAAAATCCGAAGAAATCGTGAAAATCCGATTTTTTTTTCCTGCACGGCAAATTTTGGGGAAAATGTATTAATAAATAAGCGTAAAAAAAACCAAGCGGATTTGATCTGAGTTTGTAGCACAAATGTGGAGATAAAATCGGACTTTCAGAAATAACCCCCTATGTGTGACCATGCAGCTCTAACAAATAGTTTGCCCCCTGCTTTTTTTTGTATGGAGACACACTGGTTAAAAGGACACTTAAGCGTTAAAGTCCTTTAATCTCAGCCAATTAGAGATTAAATGGAATATTTATAAATCCTTAAAACCACTGGCTTAAGTTGCAGAATATTTGGTGCACCTGCTGTTTGATTCTTTCTGTCTGTTCACCGTGGGCATATTATATAATGTTTGAAACATCTAGGCAATGGTGAATTGGGTACAGCAGGGGGCAAAGGTATAGGAGGTCAAGGAGGGCAGTTATTGGTAAGTATGGGGCCCCATACTAATTATTATCCCTCTGGTCATCTGAGCCCCTTGGGTAGTGGGTGTTGTTAAGAAATAAAAAGACCCCTTGTATGCATGACTACACCTGATCTGCCCCAGCCACTGTAATCAAGCCCAAATTCCACCCATAATCCATTTGCCCCTTTCACAGCCTTTGAGTTGCCCTTCCCATTTTTTTCTGCTAGTGGCCCCGGGGGTCTAGTGAGAACCTGACATACATGCCCAGATCAGGGGCATAACTATATGCAGGTTCGGACTGGCCCGGCAGGACACCGGGAAAAAACCCGGTGGGCCCCAGCACTCATGGGCCCCCGCCAGGCCAGACCCCCTCTCCCAATCTCCTGTCCCTACAAAAAAATAATATGCAGCACTATTCGTGCATGCGCATGCCTCCCGGTGGTGTCCCGGTGGGCCCCGGCAATGAATGCAAATTAGGTCACCCACAATACCCCTACCTAGTCTCTCCTACTGTGGTAAGTGCATGTATGGGCCCGTCATCAGAGTCCACACAGCAGCATGTGGGTTCAAATTCACATAGCCATATTGTACAATATACCATCAGTAAGGCTTTACTCTGCCTTTTTGCTAAGATGAAGTGTAGTAGTACCTTTGGAACCACTTGGTCCTCTGGCTGGCAAGACCAAAGAGGAGTATCTGTTCTAATGATCCTATCTGAAGAACGGAGAAACCATTGGTCTTGCGTTTTGAGTCAGGGGAGATGCACATGCACCCATGCTTAATCAAGCTTCACTTCCTTTGCTCTTACAATTAAGTGGGCGGGAAGTCTTTTCTTTTTCTGGCTGCCAACCAGAGCCTTGCAAAAGGCAACCAATGGCCTTGCACCGCCCACTCCAGCACCTTTTTTTGCATCTGGTTTGAGCACCCTGGATGGGGTCACGGTCTTTTGGCTAGACTCGCAGGCAATGACACCCCCTGGGGGAAGCTTCGGCAGAACCCAGGGTAGACGGGACTCCCCCTAGCTTCGGCGAAGGGGAGTCCAAACATCCCCAAACCCCTTTGGGGGGGCGGGGTGGTGGGCCCTCCCTAGCTTCGGCAACGGGGGACCCACCCGTTCGAGCTGTTCGCTGGCGGTAGCTGGGAACAGCTTGGGCAACGGAGCCCATGCCTTCGGGTAGGATTCGGAAGGATGATTCAATATCATCAGTAAGGCTTTACTTACATACTTACATAGTTAAAGCGGTTTGAAAAAAGACAAAGTCCATCAAATTCAACCTTTCCAAATGAAAAACCAGCATCCATGGTTGGATATAACAAGAGTTGGCAAGTACAGAGTGTTCTTGTAAAGAGCCATATTTTTGTGTGTTAAAAAAAAAACACAGTTGAAATTTAGCCTACAGTGGTTTTACACTTAGAACTTGTTTTTTGCTTACATACCTTGGGAGACAATGTTCTATCAGTCTCCTAATCTGAAGACAAACACAGTTCTATGGCACTAGCCTTGTTGGACGGTGACTGCTGAATGTAACAAAGTAATGGCAAATGCCATCTGTCAACGTGGCACATAAATAGTATTGCGCCATATTTACTTTAGCCATGTCTTCACAAAAAAGTTTCACAAAATAATAGTGTGGGCATTGTGAACAATGTTTGTCCAATTAAAATGCCGGGATAGTTTCTTTACTACACACCCAGTGTTTTACAGCCAATTATCTGAAAACTCTGATTTGGAGATAGCACTCTTATTTCTGTTTGCCTAATAATAGCATCATTATTTAAAAGTGTAAACACAAGACTGGGAAAGGACACACTCACGTGAACGGCAGATAATTACATGACTCCTGAGTAATAATACAAAACAGGCACGGCTTGCTGAGGCAACTTTCTTGCTGCAACTGGGACACTGAGAGAATTACAGAAATTTCCAAAAAAATCTTTTTGGTTCTCATACCTGGGCAGACTTTTGCCTCTTTTGAATAAGTGGGCCAAATAGTGTGATCAGCAGGCAGCACGGGCCGTAGACGGGTGTGGGTCGGGGTCGGAGGGGCCCACCGGGTTTTTACACAGAGTCCCACCAGCCAAGTCTGACCCGGTTCTCTTGACAGATTTTCACAGGCCAATCTGATTTGGATTCCCTCATTTGGTGTCCTTGCCAAACAAGCAGATATAGCCATAGAATATCCATAGGCCCCCCAGTATTGTCCACTCGGTGGTAAAAAAAATGTTAACAGTTAGATTTAGGGGTGCTGCTTCCATGAGGCGAGTTGAGAAACTAACCTTAGGCAACAGCGCTAAACAAGCACAACAGCCTCTCCTGGTAACTTTAAAGGGGAACTAAAGTCTAAACCAGAATAATGCTAGAAATGCTGTTTTTTGGATACTTAACATAAACATGAACGTACTGCACCAGAAGCGTAATTAAACAAATGATTTATGTTTTCAAAGTTGGCTGTCATCTTGTAACTTTGTTAAACATCTTTGCAAGACCAAGACCGTGCACATGCTCAGTGCGGTCTGGGCTTCAGTTGGGAGGTTAAGCTTAGGGATCGTCATAAATTATCAAAACAGCACAAATCAAATAATATCTGCCATAGAAACTGATACAGCAAGACTGATTAATAATCAGAACATGCAGACTGCAAATCTCTACACAGTCGACGGCTGCTCTACAGGGAAACAAAAAAAAGCTCCTCAAGGTCAGAGAAGTAAGGTGGGGGCTTCCCCCTGCCATGTGAAAGGATGATCGTTTCCCTGCAAAGCAGCTAGGTATTGTCTGAAGTTTTGTATCCACAGCATTCAGAGCAAGTAAAACGAAGGGGGAATTTCACTGCATACAGTCAGGTTTATTATAAAAACGGTACATATTTTTTAATTAAAGTATTTTGGAGATAGATTTCTTATTCATTAAAGAAAGTGAAAATGGGATTTCATTTTTTTGCCTTTACATCCCCTTTAAGAGACGGATTTCTGTTTTTTAAACCAGAAACTTGGTTCTTCTAGTGCAAGAGAAGGCAACTTCACTAGCAAAGCCCCGAGGGGGTGCCCAGACCACAGGTTCTACCGCATCGCAGTCCCCCCTCCTCAGCCCCTCTTATAATTTTAATATAGTGACATGCAGTGAGGTCCTGGAGGTACAGAATGAGCGATCCAGGAGGGGGACATAGGGAAGAGTAACTGTTCGCGCCGGGCCAACTCGGCAGATTATATTGTGGGGGGGCAACGTAAACAATTTATGCCACTGCAACAATGAACTTGCCCAGCAAGGTTTGAAAATCCCATTGAACTAGCAGCATAATGGTGGGTTCATTTGCTCCTTGTCCGAAGGGACCCAATGGATGATCCGATCGTTTAACATAGGGCCAATGATCGAATCAGATTGATTGGGTCCAGCATGTGGATGGCAAAATTGAATTCAGATCCACACCTTAAGATATCGTGGGAGAAAGTGAAAAGATTGCTGAGGGAACAGGTTCCAGAGTGTAGAACCAGCATCTGTTCACAAAGTTATGGGATGCAATAAAATATATAAATAAATGTAAAATCAACAATAATCAATGAAAGTAATATTTCTGGCATTGCCCTAGGCTAGTAATTGTGATGGCTGATCCAAGACAATAATCTTATGCATTCTTTATATTCTTGTTATTGTTGCCCTCAGGTACCTAGTTCCTACACTATAAATCCCGAATTGGCAAAATTTGTATGTCTAATCCTCAACTTGGCCAGTGTACCTTTATTTTCTTGGCACATTCCTATTTATAACTGAATGAATACAGCTGAAGAATGTGACTCACCTGCACAAAGCTATCCAAATAGCAGATTTAGAATCAGGGTCATCTTAAAGTTGTCTGGGCCCAGTGAAAAAGTGACTTTGCAGGCAGTGTTCCCTCTAAGCTGTGCATGCACACAAGTTTGGTGGCCAGAACACACAACAAATTGTGGTACCCACAAAGAATTTTGTATGAAAACACCAAGTTTTTGATTTTTTTAAAAATGTGCACAAAAAAATATTTTTTTGTGCACATAGCCAAGAAGGATTTAGAGGGAACATTGTTTGCAGGGCTCTGTTATTAATATATCCCACTATTACTATAGGCACCATCTCTCCATACTATACCTGCTATCCCACAGCCACAGTCCATTCCCAGAGACTATGATCTATGAATTTTATCCCACTGCTACAATAGATACAATCTCTCCCTACGCCATCTCTCCCTACTATACCTGCTATCCCACATCCACAGTCCCTTCCCAGAGACTATTATCCACTGTTACTATAGGCACCATCTCTCCCTACTATACCTGCTATCCCACAGTCACACTCCCTTCCCAGAGACTTTTATCCCACTGTTACTATAGGCACCATCTCTCCCTACTATACCTGCTATCCCACAGTCACACTCCCTTCCCAGAGACTATTATCCCACTGTTACTATAGGCACCATCTCTCCCTACTATACCTGCTATCCCACATCCACAGTCCCTTTCCAGAGACTATTATCCACTGTTACTATAGGCACAATCTCTCCCTACTATACCTGCTATCCCACAGTCACACTCCCTTCCCAGAGACTATTATCCCACTGTTACTATAGGCACCATCTCTCCCTACTATACCTGCTATCCCACAGTCACACTCCCTTCCCAGAGACTATTATCCCACTGTTACTATAGGCACCATCTCTCCCTACTATACCTGCTATCCCACAGTCACACTCCCTTCCCAGAGACTATTATCCCACTGTTACTATAGGCACCATCTCTCCCTACTATACCTGCTATCCCACAGCCACACTCCCTTCCCAGAGACTATTATCCCACTGTTACTATAGGCACCATCTCTCCCTATTATACCTGATATCCCACAGTCACACTCCCTTCCCAGAGACTATTATCCCACTGTTACTATAGGCACCATCTCTCCCTACTATACTTGCTATCCCACAGTTACACTCCCTTCCCAGAGACTATTATGCCACTGTTACTATAGGCACCATCTCTCCCTACTATACCTGCTATCCCACAGTCACACTCCCTTCCCAGAGACTATTATCCCACTGTTACTATAGACACCATCTCTCCTTACTATACCTGCTATCCTACAGCCCCACTCCCTTCCCAGAGACTATTATCCCACTGTTACTATAGGCACCATCTCTCCCTACTATACCTGCTATCCCACAGCCACACTCCCTTCCCAGAGACTATTATCCCACTGTTACTATAGGCACCATCTCTCCCTACTATACCTGCTATCCCACAGTCACACTCCCTTCCCAGAGACTATTATCCCACTGTTACTATAGGCACCATCTCTCCCTACTATACCTGCTATCCCACAGTCACACTCCCTTCCCAGAGACTATTATCCCACTGTTACTATAGGCACCATCTCTCCCTACTATACCTGCTATCCCACAGCCACACTCCCTTCCCAGAGACTATTATCCCACTGTTACTATAGGCACCATCTCTCCCTATTATACCTGATATCCCACAGTCACACTCCCTTCCCAGAGACTATTATCCCACTGTTACTATAGGCACCATCTCTCCCTACTATACTTGCTATCCCACAGTTACACTCCCTTCCCAGAGACTATTATGCCACTGTTACTATAGGCACCATCTCTCCCTACTATACCTGCTATCCCACAGTCACACTCCCTTCCCAGAGACTATTATCCCACTGTTACTATAGACACCATCTCTCCTTACTATACCTGCTATCCTACAGCCCCACTCCCTTCCCAGAGACTATTATCCCACTGTTACTATAGGCACCATCTCTCCCTACTATACCTGCTATCCCACAGCCACACTCCCTTCCCAGAGACTATTATCCCACTGTTACTATAGGCACCATCTCTCCCTATTATACCTGATATCCCACAATCACAGTCCCTTTGTGAGATCCCTGTGAGATCCAAACCAGGCAAAGGGAGAGGGGAGTGAATAGTAAAAGATCATATTTAGATTTTACAGGCAACCTGTCGATGCGGTGTGGAGCAGAGTTGGCAATATACTGTATATTATCCCATGTATGGCTAGCTTAAAAACCAAATCCAAGATGGATCTGCTACTTCAGAACTTTCTCAAATGAATATTTGATTTTCAGATAAGCAGCATTAGTGCATTAGCAATCAATTTGAAACATGAATTTACAGTACACCACACCCAGGAGCAGGCAGATAAATAATAAGTAATAAAAAACTTACGTCACCATAAAACCATTAAGTTGTTCTTCAAGATTTTGGCAGTCAGATATTCACCCTGACATACATTTCACCATCAGTCATCTGATTGTCTCACAGCCAAGAGGAAAAGATAAAATTAACTATGAAGCACAGTAAAGGTGGCAGTCGAAATGTAAAAGAGACAAATAGATATAACACTGCGCTAACCCAAGAGATAAACAGACAGTGGATTAAAATACAGCAGTACCAAGCATGTGGCTCCACTTGTCCACCTGATGCGCTCCAAAAACGTAGCCTTCTGAAATAGAGCGAAGATATGCCCAATATTGTAAAACTGTTGAAGTAAGTGGCCAACACACAGTATCAGATCTACCGAGTAGTCAAAACTGCACAAATCACAGAGGGACTTGTTTCCAATACCATGTCGTTACTGCACCTAGGTGTAACATTCTCTAATATCCCTTCTTCTTTTTAGATTTGTCATTCACAATCTCTGCTCCCTTCTTCCTCGCCGTCTCTACAGCTCTTACTGTTCAATCCGCCAGGGTCTCGTTACACGTGATCCCTTTATCTGGGTCTCAAGGATTACAACTTGGGAAAAAACTTTCAGAAAGCTCTACAAACTGGAGGGTTTGATTTTGTGGGGGGGGGATTAAGTATGCATAAAAGGCTGAATAACAACTATTATCTTAATTGATTAACTTAAACTGAATAAATAGAAAGTCTGTGCAAAATAGAAATGTTTTCAATATAGTTAGTTAGCCAAAAATGTAATGTATAAAGGCTGGAGTGACTGGATGTGTAACATAATAGCCAGAACACTACTTCCTGCTTTTCAGCTCTCTAACTCTGAGTTAGTCAGCGACTATAAGAGGGCCCACATGGGATATAACGGTTCAGTGAGTTTGCAATGGATCCTTAGCATTCAGCTCAGATTCAAAAGCAAATAGTTATAACCCATGTGGCCCTCCTCAAGTCTCTGATTGGTTACTGCCTGGTAACCAATCAGTGCTGGCACTTTGCAGAGTGATTTGACTAAGTTGGAAAACTGGGCGGCAAATTGGAAAATTAAGTTCAATGTTGATAAATGCAAGGTTATGCATCTGGCAAAAATAATATAAACTCAGGTTATACACTAACTAACTCAAGGGATGAAAACATTAATTATGCCTCTTTATAGGTCCCAGGTGAAGCCTCATCTGGAGTATGCAGTGCAGTTTTGGACTCCAGTCCTTAAGAGGGATATAAATGAGCTGGAGAGAGTGCAGAGACTAAGTGCAACTAAACTGGTTAGAGGGATGGAAGACTTAAATTATGAGGGGAGACTGTCAAGGTTGGGGTTGTTTTCTCTGGAAAAAAGTCGCTTGCGAGGGGACATGATTACACTTTACAAGTAGATTAGAGAACATTACAAATAGCAGGGGACCTTTTTACCAATAAAGTGGATCACCTTACCAGAGGCCTCCCCTTTAGACTAGAAGAAAAGAACTTTCATTTGAAGCAACGTAGGGGGTTCTTCACAGTCAGGACAGTGAGGTTGTGGAATGCACTGCCGGGTGATGTTGTGATGCTGATTCAGTTAATGACTATAAGAATGGCTTGGATGATTTCTTGGACAGACATAATATCAAAGGCTATTGTGATTAATGTATATTATTATTGTAGGTTTACAGTCAGTACTGCCACGGATTTTGGGGGGATGTGGGCCCCACCAATGGAATCTTTGTCCTTAAAACACAGCTGCTTAAAGTGCCCCTGGTTGTCTGAGCCTGAAGGGAGCTTTAGTGACTGGTTGGTCCTATTTATAGTGAAACATATAATGAAACTGCCTTTCCCAGGGAAGGCCCAGAAATACCTTTGAGGATGTGCATGCCTCAGAGATTTCTTAGAAACCATTCAGACATCGGTTAATCTTCAAATGCTCTGAAACACAGAGGAGATAAGCTCCATTATTCTCTATATGTTCCCTCTGATGATGGTACTTGACTGGGTTTAGGAGGCGGGTTCTACCTTTTTAAAAATGTGTTTTTGTTTGAATTCTTGTTTTTTTTCCAAATTTATTGCTGAATCTTATTTTCATAGTAAATTGACACCGCTGTAGTCAATTTTAGCTACTTTCCATGTGGTGTGGAACCACAAATGAGACGCGTTTTATTCAGGGGTAAGCCCTCGCATCGGAGTGGAGGCAGGGTGTAGTGTAACTGTAACCGTGTGCCAATGCACAAGAATTGGGCCAGAGGTTCTTTTATGCTTAACTAAGAACAGTATTTATTCACGGTAGCACATATTAACAATGGAGCTTAGAACACAGATAGAATAAAGGCAGCATATACTCACAGTACCAATATAGGCTGAAACCCTACAGGCCAGGGACACAGGGCACATCAGCAGAGGGTTTTGCATCTTGTGAGAGGTATTGCCCAGTTTTCAGGATCAGAGTCACTAATACCCTGGGATCTCATTTCCTCTAATATATATTGAGCTGCTCAACTACATAACCTGTCCATCACTCCTAGAGTGATCTATAAAAGAGTATGCTATCACTTTACTAGGGCCACTGCTCCTAGGATTCACTGCCCATTCCCTTCCAGCCTGCTTGGTTGGGCTAAAATAATGAACCCAGACCGCATGGTTCCCAAGACCTTCATACTATGACACAGTGCCATCTAGTGTACACTGTGAGAACTTCAGGGGTTACATATGCACAACTAAAGGTGGCCATACACGGATAGATCCGCTCGTTTGGCGATGTCGCCAAACGAGCGGATCTCCCTCCGATATGCCCACCTTGAGGTGGGCAATATCGGGCTGATCCGATCGTGGGCCCTAGGGCCCAACGATCGGATCCTAGCGCTCGCAAACGGGCGGTCGGATCGCGGTACCGCATCAACGAACAGATGCGGCCGCGATCCGACGGGATTTTTAACCCCATCCGATCGAGATCTGGCCGACTTTCGGCCAGATCTCGATCGGGGAAGCCCGTCGGGGGCCCCCATACACGGGCCAATAAGCTGCCGACACAGTCTGTCGGCAGCTTTTATCGGTCCGTGTATGGCCACCTTTAGACACACTGTCCCCATTAGGACCCACTTAGGTGTCCATATTATTAGGGATGTGCCTGTCAATAATATGTGAGGGTGTCTACATTTTCACATCCCTACACAAGTAATTGCCAAAAATGTTATCAGAGTAAGTTGCCCAAAAATCTAAAAATTTTGAAGGGTGGCGAAAAAAACTCCTGAATTGACTACTTTAGGCTTCTCAATAAGGTTGCACTCAATTGTGGGTCTCAGTGTCAGGGTATTGTAAATTTACCTGCAACTACATTGCTGTTGTCAGTTAGCTTGATGGGAGCCAATTAGCCAAATCTTGTCTGGAGCAACCACCTCAATTTGTTCAATTTGCCCTTCTACATTAGGACAAGTAGATCTCAGACCTGATTGTTCATTTGCCACACGTTTCTAGATTACGGGATGTTCAGACTGGGTTTCAAGAAGATAATTACAATACTGAATAACTGTATTACATTCACTTTTTTTGTCATATCTGGATGATATATAGTGAATAAAGTACCCCCTCTTTTAAAATATAAGGATATTATAAGTTACCGAGGAGGTCATGGAACTCCAAGGTAACTTCTAATATCCTCATATTTTGCAACTGGGGGTACTTTATTTATTATAATACACAAGTTTCAGTGAGTCATGTGACATCAGAACTCACTGTTTATAACTGATGACATCAGAACTCACCATTTATAAGGATATAATTTACAGGATATTCATGGCTCTTGTGTATTTTATATATATATATATATATACAGAATCATGGTAAAATCTTTGACTATTACAATTATGGCTTGTAACAAAATAGTCTCTGTGTGGAGCATCCACTCATTTACAGCAGAATGGTTGATAATGTGCACGGATTACTGTGCTGGGGGTTGTAGATTAGCAATAACTGTAGAGTCACATGACTTCCTGCATTATACATTAAAATTAGAACAAATGTGTTTTTACTTTGCCATTTATTTTTCCTTCCTTTTTATGTAGTGGCAGGATTGATGGTTATTGGCCCCCACAGGAAAATTCTTTTAGGGTCCCCTTAAACATTGGGAATAAGACAAATTGAAACTGCTTATCAGTCATTGGGCCAGTTTCAATCCAGTGAGAAAAAATTATCTCAGTGATTATCGTGTGAAAAATCATGGACAAGATTCAATATTTGACCTGCCTACTTGCCCCTGGTCTACCCCATCTTACCTTTTACTCCATGATCTCTCCTCACTCCTCCATTGTGCCAGCGGTCTGCCCGATTTTATTATCCTCCTGTTTGCATTATAACCCCGCCCCATTTACAGCATGGCCTGCCTCTTTACATCACAACCTGACCCCTTTTGTCACCACAAACAACCTGCTTCCAAATAATTTTTGACAAGATGGCAACCCTCGTCCCATGTAGAGCCTAGGGCCCCCAGAAGTCTCAGGATCTGCCTCCTCTAGAGTTAAACTGACCATACATATAGAGATCCGTTTGTTTGGCGTAGTCACCAAGAGTGGATCTCTACCCTATATGCCCACTTTGAGGTGGCCAATATCTGGCTGATCCAATTGTGGGCTCAACAATCGGATCATAAAGGTGGTAGGATCGAGGACCACATCAATGAACCAATATTGTCCTCATTCTAAAAGAATTTTTAAACCTGCCCGATTGACATCAGGACGATTTTCGGGCAGATATCGATCGGGGAAGCCTGTCGGAGGGCCCCCACACACTGCCAAATAATGTTAGCCATTGTATGGGGACCTTAACACCCAAATTGTAATGGCTCCAAATTAGTTCTTAGTTGAAGAGAAAAGTGTGCAGTCTTCCTCAATACCCTTTTTCGTGGACTTACTTGCAGTACATACATATTTTCTATTGAAGTTAATCATACTCATGCAGAAGATTGAAAGGAGCCACCACATATATTAAAGCCCATTTAATTCTAATTTACAGGCCTTGAGAACTAGAATGGCCTGTTATAATGTACTTCTGTTATCAGAGAGGAAAGTGCATAACATAATTACAACATCAAAGAAGGAGAAACATAAACTCTCCCCACTGATTATACAAACTTTGTAGATGATTTAATAACAAGAGACTGGCGAGGGTGTGTGTCTGCACAGAACAAGCACTTGGGCTCTCAAAAAGGAGCTCCGTGTTGCACTTAAACATGCGACAGATTGCGCTGCCAAAATGCTGTGTTGTGTGGATGAAAGAGTAAAATAACACTGAAATGTTTGTTTGGATTTAGGCATAAACAGAGGCGCTGCTGGGCAAGTTGAGAAACTCACCTCAGGTGGTAGCAGCCTGCAAGTTGCCATGGGCTGAAAAAAGCTTTAAAGGATAAGTAAACCTTAAAAACAAGTGAATGTAAAATTGATGAGGGGGCTAGTCTAAGCACTTTTGTAAGTTACATTAATTATTTATTTTCTTTTTATTCCAAGATATTAAGTGATACATGTACTGTTAATATGAACGAATTGTGATACAACAGTGCCACCTGCTGGTCATTTTCCCACCAGTCTGACCACCAATTAGCCAAGAAAGAAAGAGACTGCTCTGATGTTCTTCTGCTTAGGAATAAAATTGGAAACCTTTCTTAAATCTTTCCTAACCAGAAGAACATCAGTGCAGCCTCTTTCTTTCTCCTGACAACTTCCTTGACTACTTGATGGTCAGACTGGTGGGAAACTGACCAGCAGGTGGCGCTGTTGTATCAAAATTCATTCATATTAACAGTACATGTATCCCTTAATATCTTGGAATAAAAGGAAAATAAATAATGAATGTAAATTACAAAAGTGCTTAGACTAGCCCCCTCATCAATTTTACATTCACTTATTTTTAAGGTTTACGTATCCTTTTAAAGGAAAACTATACCCCCCAAACAATGTAGGTCTCTATAAAAATATATTGCATAAAACAGCTCATATGTAAAATCCTGCTTCATGTAAATGAACCATTTTCATAATAATATACTTTTCTAGTAGTATGTGCCATTGGGTAATCATAAATAGAAAATTGCCATTTTAAAAAATAAGGGCCGCCCCCTGGGATCGTAGGATTCACTGTACTGTATGTTAGGTCACATGAGCCAATTAACAGACAGAGTTGTGTCTTTTGCTTCCACACTTCTTCCTGTTACAGTTAGAGTTGAAGTATTTCTGGTCAGGTGATCTCTGAGGCAGCACACAGACCATCATGAAATGGTGGCTCAAGGCAAGAGATGTAAAAGGGCAATATTTACTTAATTATATATTCCAGTTTGGTAAGATTCTTAAATATGCCACTTAATATGATATAAACTATCTGTTGCTTAAGTGTTCATTTTGGGGGTATAGTTTTCCTTTAAGAGCCGAGCTTCCGGTTTTGAATTGGAATTCCGACTCTTCAAGCGCAATTTTGCTCTTTGCACTGGAGATGTGCCCCTCCTTCACCTGCTCCGATGAGAAAATATTTAAAGGGGAACTATTGCAAAAATGAAAATTTAATATAAGCTTCATCTCATTGAAAAAAAGAAACTTTCTAAATACAATAAATAACAAATTCTGAATTTTTACTGAAACAATCAAGTTCATCTTCACTATTCCTCTCTCAGCATCTGTTTCGCTTCATTCTCTCTTCATGCAGCAGTTGGGTGTCCAATATATTTTATAGCGGGGCTTCCTTTCCTAGCAGATGTATTAGAGCTCACTCAAATAACTGATTCCCGTACAAACAAAATCTAACAAAATTCTGCATGTAGAAAGACTTTTAATAGCATGACCAATGTCTCATTCTTTAAATGATATGTACATATTAGTGTCCTTCTGTATGAGATGCACTTCAGCTGTTGCAATATCTCCATTTGCTGCATACATTGAGAGCAGTGTTGCAATAAACGTATTGATCATCAGTTGCATGGATCAATTTTAACTGCCAGATATAGATTTGTATGGAATATGAAACCCGTGTTCAATTGATTGTAAGTAGTTTGGATCTATGTCTTTCAGGAATAGCTGTGGGTCACTTTCAGGCAAAATTTGTATGCTGAACATGTCCGTTCCCTCTCAGAGGGACACGTCAGTTGGCTGCTTTCTGATGGCACAGATTCCTCCTTCTGGGCTTCAATATATAGTCTGTGTGTATGTGAGGGAGTCACTAGAATGTCATAACCTCCTAGTAATGAGGAATGGCTCAAAAGTCACATCACTGGTCTCTGACTCAGGGACGCTTTGGTTTGATTTCCATTTGTTACTAGTGATGGGTGAATTTATTCGGCCAGCGAAAATTCGCCAGCGTTCAGGCCGTTTTTTGGACGCAGGCGCAATTTCCCAGGAAACAGATGCTGGTGTCCAAAAAAATGGACACCGCCGTCAAAAACGAGAATTTTTTGCCATTTCGAAAATTTCGCTGGAAATTCGCCAATATTTTGGCGAAATGCCCCAAAATCGCCCATCACTATTTGTTACTGGACTTCGGCAAGTCAAGTGGCTTATGATGTAATATAGGGCCACGTCCAGTAACCCATAATAACTAGTCCCAATTTACAATAATGGAAACAAACATCTTGTTAGTTGTTGCTAGACTCATGTTTTTACATCACCTCAAATGTGTCTTAGAAATCTAACAGTTTGCAGTTGGTATGGGCCAGTAACTCATAGACTTCCATTGCCTCTTTGTATATCATTATTGTAGCTGAGTACTATAAGCACCAACTCTCCCTACTATACCTGCTATCCCACAGTCACTCTCCCTTTGCAGAGACTATTATCTCACTGCTACTATAGGCACCATCTCTCCCTACTATACCTGCTATCCCACAGTCACACTCCCTTCCCAGAGACTATTATCCCACTGTTACTATAGACACCATCTCTCCCTACTATACCTGCTATCCCACAGTCACACTCCCTTCCCAGAGGCTATTATTCCCACTGTTACTATAGGCACCATCTCTCCCTACTATACCTGCTATCCCACAGTCACTCTCCCTTTCCAGAGACTATTATCCCACTGTTACTATAGGCGCCATCTCTCCCTACTATACCTGATATCCCACAGTCACACTCCCTTCCCAGAGACTATTATCCCACTGTTACTATAGGCACCATCTCTCCCTACTTTACCTGCTATCCCACAGCCACACTCCCTTTCCAGAGACTATTATTCCCACTGTTACTATAGGCACTATCTCTCCCTACTATACCTGCTATCCCACAGTCACTCTCCCTTTCCAGAGACTATTATCCCACTGTTACTATAGGCGCCATCTCTCCCTACTATACCTGATATCCCACAGTAACACTCCCTTCCCAGAGACTATTATCCCACTGTTACTATAGGCACCATCTCTCCCTACTTTACCTGCTATCCCACAGCCACACTCCCTTTCCAGAGACTATTATTCCCACTGTTACTATAGGCACCATCTCTCCCTACTATACCTGCTATCCCACAGTCACTCTCCCTTTCCAGAGACTATTATCCCACTGTTACTATAGGCACCATCTCTCCCTACTATACCTGCTATCCCACAGCCACAGTCCCTTCCCAGAGACTATTATCCCACTGTTACTATAGACACCATCTCTCCCTACTATACCTGCTATCCCACAGCCACAGTCCCTTCCCAGAGACTATTATCCCACTGTTACTATAGGCGCCATCTCTCCCTACTATACCTGCTATCCCACAGCCACACTCCCTTTCCAGAGACTATTATCCACTGTTACTATAGACACCATCTCTCCCTATTATACCTGCTATACCACAGCCACACTCCCTTCCCACAGACTATTATCCACTGTTACTATAGACACCATCTCTCCCTACTATACCTGCCATCCCACAGTCACACTCCCTTCCCAGAGACTGTTATCCCACTGTTACTATAGACACCATCTCTCCCTACTATACCTGCTCTCCTACAGTCACACTCCCTTCCCAGAGACTATTATCCCACTGTTACTATAGGAACCATCTCTCCCTACTATACCTGCTATCCCACAGTCACACTCCCTTCCCAGAGACTTTTATCCCACTGTTACTATAGGAACCATCTCTCCCTACTATACCTGCTATCCCACAGTCACACTCCCTTCCCAGAGACTATTATCCACTGCTACTATAGGCACCATCTCTCCCTACTATACCTGCTATCCCACAGTCACACTCCCTTCCCAGAGACTATTATCCCACTGTTACTATAGGCACCATCTCTCCCTACTATACCTGCTCTCCTACAGTCACACTCCCTTCCCAGAGACTATTATCCCACTGCTACTATAGGCACCATCTCTCCCTACTATACCTGCTATCCCACAGTCACAGTCCCTTCCCAGAGACTATTATCCCACTGTTACTATAGGCACCATCTCTCCCTACTATACCTGCTCTCCTACAGTCACACTCCCTTCCCAGAGACTATTATCCCACTGCTACTATAGGCACCATCTCTCCCTACTTTACCTGATACGTGTTATTGAAATATATCAGTCTTTTTGTATGCAATAAGGTAATAAATGTCCCATAAATGAAAAGGCTGGGTGACATTCAGGCTTTTCACGGTACTGCTGAGCCTCAGTAGTTGGCAAATGGGATGGGAGAGTCAAGTCAGGGGCGATCCTGGCCCCTCCAGCAGTTGCTGCTGCCCCCCCTACCCTGGAAATTTGCTCTTAAAGTACCAGGAGCAGCATTTTTGCAGCCCCCTGGCACCTAGTGGGGTGCTGCCGCCTGAGGCGACAGCCTCAACTCGCCTCATTGGCGAAGCACCCCTGAGTCAAGTGCTGTCTCCCTCCCGCCACTGACTGATGGTTTATTTATTGTCGCGTCAGTAGGAGCTGGGTGCAGCTATACCGCAGTGAGTGATGCAGAGAGCGAAGCAGTGAGTGATGCAGGAAGTGATGCAGTGATGCAGCAGTAAGTGATGCCGTGAGTGATGCAGTGAGTGATGCCGTGAGTGATGAAGTAAGTGCAGCAGTGAGTGAAACAGTGAGTGATGCAGTGAGTGAAGCAGTGAGTGAAGCAGTGAGTGATGAAGCAAGTGAAGCAGTGAGTGATGCAGTGAGTGATGAAGCAAGTGCAGCAGTGAGTGAAGCAGTGAGTGATGAAGCAAGTAAAGCAGTGAGTGATGCAGTGAGTGATGCAGTGAGTGATGAAGCAAGTGCAGCAGTGAGTGAAGCAGTGAGTGATGAAGCAAGTGAAGCAGTGAGTGATGCAGTGAGTGATGCAGTGAGTGATGAAGCAAGTGCAGCAGTGAGTGAAGCAGTGAGTGATGCAGTGATGAAGCAGTGAGTGATGAAGCAAGTGAAGCAGTGAGTGATGCAGTGAGTGAAGAAGCGAGTGAAGCAGTGAGTGATGCGGTGAGTGAAGCAGTGAGTGATGAAGCAAGTGCAGCAGTGAGTG
Source organism: Xenopus laevis (assembly GCF_017654675.1). NCBI lineage: Eukaryota > Metazoa > Chordata > Amphibia > Anura > Pipidae > Xenopus > Xenopus laevis. The sequence continues at coordinate 145,393,638 of NC_054374.1, read as the reverse complement.
ATGCAGTGAGTGAAGCAGTGAGTGATGAAGCAAGTGCAGCAGTCAGTGAAGCAGTGAGTGAAGCAGTGAGTGAAGCAGTGAGTGAAGCAGTGAGTGATGAAGCAAGTGCAGCAGTGAGTGAAGCAGTGAGTGATGAAGCAAGTGAAGCAGTGAGTGATGCAGTGAGTGAAGCAGTGAGTGATGAATCAAGTGCAGCAGTGAGTGATGCAGTGAGTGATGAAGCAAGTGCAGCAGTGAGTGAAGCAGTGAGTGATGAAGCAAGTGAAGCAGTGAGTGATGCAGTGAGTGATGCAGTGAGTGATGAAGCAAGTGCAGCAGTGAGTGAAGCAGTGAGTGATGCAGTGAGTGAAGCAGTGAGTGATGAAGCAAGTGCAGCAGTGAGTGATGCAGTGAGTGAAGCAGTGAGTAGTGAAGCAAGTGCAGCAGTGAGTGATGCAGTGAGTGAAGCAGTGAGTGATGAAGCAAGTGAAGCAGAGTGATGCAGTGAGTGATGAAGCGAGTGCAGCAGTGAGTGAAGCAGTGAGTGATGCAGTGAGTGAAGCAGTGAGTGATGAAGCAAGTGCAGCAGTGAGTGCAGCAGTGAGTGATGAAGCAAGTGAAGCAGTGAGTGATGCAGTGAGTGAAGCAGTGAGTGATGAAGCAAGTGAAGCAGTGAGTGAAGCAGTGAGTGATGCAGTGAGTGAGCCGGAGTGATACATAGAGGAAAAGGCAGGAGCAGAGATGTTGCTGTGGATTCCGGGCGCTGGGAATATTATTGAGGAGGAGGCGCTATAGCAAATGCAGCCAGTCTGTTTCCCAGCCCCCAGTGGAATAGAACTGAAGCAGCGTCTACAGATTCGCACAAACCATTGTGAGCAGGAGCCCCGTCCCCTTCCCATCCAGTCGCTCAATAAACTGGGAGTCCGGACACATAAGCCGAGCTCTTCATCCCCTTCCGTACCCGGCAATGGTAGAGGCTGCCCCATTGAGAGTCTGCAGTGAGGGAGAAGCAATATCCTCGGCAGAGGGAGGAGCGGAGGACGAGCATCTCATGCCTTTTTAATGAAGTGTCTACCTACCAGGAAGGGGAGAAGCCGATGTGCAGACTTCATTTCCTCCGCCAGTCTGTGAGTCTACCTGCCCCGCTGCTCCTATACAAGACATGGCCAGTCAGCAGGACTCGGGATTCTTTGAAATCAGCATCAAATATTTACTGAAATCCTGGAGCAATAACAGTGAGTATGAGGGGCACCCCAGCTCCTGACATTTCTTTTATTTCCTTCTTCCCAGCTGAGCACCTGACTCATTGTGCAGTGTCAGCCACTGGGCTTAATTACTAGTCTTCATGCAAAAGTCAACACAAAGCAGTAACCCATAGCAACCAGCCTAGACATTTACCTTGTCTTTTTATTCTTGATCTTGACAGGTGAATGGGGATTGCTGATTGGTCATTGTACTTTTTTACCTGCCTTGGGTAATAAGCTACCCTTTTTGTATTGTGTTTTGCCCAGAATCTCCTGCTTGGATCATTCATTTAATCCTCGTGTCTGTCCTTGTGTTCTCAAATAAACACAGCGTTCACTTGTAGTAGTGTGTCATTCAGTATTGGAAGGGTTTGGGCATAGATTGTGTAGCAGGGTGCAGTTGTTATTGTATCTGTTGCCATATAACAAGTCAGGGATATCATGGCACTGAGCTGTGCCCACTGAAGTGTTTCTAGCCAGGGATTTAGCACTTATATCATTGTGATAAGACTATTAGACTTATTCTTAGTGATTTTGGATCAGTTCACCCCCTGGATACTTTGTGTACCTTCTAAAGTGGGGGTGCCAGGTAGAACCTTATATGATGCCAGGGAGAGCCTTATATAATGCCATCGAGAGCCTTATATGATGCCAGGGAGAGCCTTATATGATGCCATCGAGAGCCTTATATGATGTCAGGGAGAGCCTTATATGATGCCAGGGAGAGCCTTATATAATGCCATCGAGAGCCTTATATGATGCCAGGGAGAGCCTTATATGATGCCAGGGAGAGTGTTATATGATGCAATGGAGAACCTTATATGATGCCAGGGAGAGCCTTATGTGATGCCAGGGAGAGCCTTATATGATGCCAGGGAGAGCCTTATGTGACGCCAGGGAGAGCCTTATGTGATGCCAGGGAGAGCCTTATATGATGCCAGGGAGAGCCTTATATGATGCCAGGGAGAGCCTTATGTGATGCCAGGCAGAGCCTTATATGATGCCAGGGAGAGCCTTATGTGATGCCAGGGAGAGCCTTATGTGATGCCAGGGAGAGCCTTATATGATGCCAGGGAGAGCCTTATGTGATGCCAGGGAGAGCCTTAGATGATGCCAGGGAGAGCCTTATATGATGCCAGGGAGAGCCTTATATGAAACAAGGGAGAGCCTTATGTGATGCCAGGGAGAGCCTTATGTGGTGCCAGGGGGAGCCTTATGTGGTGCCAGGGGGAGCCTTATGTGATGCCAGGGAGAGCCTTATATGATGCCAGGGAGAGCCTTATATGAAACAAGGGAGAGCCTTATGTGATGCCAGGGAGAGCCTTATGTGGTGCCAGGGGGAGCCTTATGTGATGCCAGGGAGAGCCTTGTAATAATACCATAACATAATTTGATTATTTTTAACCTGTGACCCCCCCCCCTTTAGAAGTTAAGTTCTACCAGTTTATTAAGTTTTGGTGGGTGCTGGTACTTTGAAGAGCTGGAGGGCAGAGCGGCACCCCTGGGTGACATTATTTGATTGGTGACTAGTAAGACAGGGATGGGCTAGTCAAAGGAAACAAACAAACATGATGAGCAGCATGTTCCGAGCATAGGCAACCTAATATGCATTAAGCAAGCAATTTAAATTGGGTTAAGTACATTGTCCAGAGCTGTGTTGGCCAAGGAGTTCCGACCTAACAACTGAATGTGACTACTGAGCAGCTAATTCTGCATTTCATTATATAATACTGAATATATACATATATATATATATATATATATATATATATATATATATATATATATATATATATATATATATATATATATAAAGATGAGTGATGATGATGTAAGCTATGGGTGGCTAGTTTTAGAATTGCATTTTGTCCATACATGTGAGACAACTCAGGGCCCTGCCTCTGGGCTGCAACAGAAAAGAGCTACGAATGAGGGTCATTCAGGGCATGACATTGCTATGAACAGAGTTGCAGCATTTTTTATTTCCTGGCAAGTGTTAGTTTTGTTAATACATAGAAATTGTCCAAACTGGACTGTTTTTGTAGAATGTGAATGTAAAACCGACAGCCCTCCAGCAGTTCTTTAACTACTACTCCCAGCATGCCCTGCTAGCAGGAAAAATGTGTAGAACAGGAACTGCCCACACAGCTTAAAGTGAAAATAAAGTAAAGAGAGTGTGTAAAGCGATAACATTTTGGGCAGTCACGCCACCCTTCCTCAGATGGGTCAGTCTTACAAAGGGAGCTTGACTGCCCAAAGCGTTTTCACTTTATGCACGGTGCGGTTCCTGTTCTACAAATTCTACAAATTGTTTTACCATGTAATACCATTCCAGATACCTAGGGAACATCAGCAGCCACCTCCAAGTAATCTCAACGCTGTGTAATATGTTGGTGCTCTATAAATACATGTTAATAATAATGATAATAATAATAATCCCTGTGTGTGGGACGCCTTCACTACTTTGCTAGCTGGAACAACAACTGGGATGCAGCTGGAGATAATGAGAGCCTGGAAGCAATGTACATCATTCTAACTACATTTTTATATTGTACTGTCTAATCTAGAGACCTTTGATTTATTGATTAATACACTTGATAAGGGATCACTTATCATTATACAAATCAGATTAAAACAGTGTTTTAAAATCTGTGAATTTAGGACTTTTTTTTTCTGCTTGTGGCATGAGGAAGGACAGAGGGTCCCCTTTTTAGCTTAGCACCCCCTGGCAGGCATCTGCTAGTATATGCACCAACAACTGATGGGCTATTGGTTGTACAAAACCTATATATAGTATAAAGTGTTTCTTCATCTTACCCCATGGTCCCTTCCAAGAGACTATTATCCCACTTTTACTATAGGCACCATCTCTCCCTACTATACCTGCTATGTCACAGTCCCTTCCCAGAGACTATTATCCCACTGCTACTATAGACACCATCTCTCCCTACTATACCTGTTATCCCACAGTCACACTCCCTTCCCAGAGACTATTATCCCCACTGTTACTATAGACACCATCTCTCCCTACTATACCTGCTATGTCACAGTCCCTTCCCAGAGACTATTATCCCACTGCTACTATAGACACCATCTCTCCCTACTATACCTGTTATCCCACAGTCACACTCCCTTCCCAGAGACTATTATCCCCACTGTTACTATAGGCACCATCTCTCCCTACTATACCTGCTATCCCAAAGCCACAGTCCCTCTCAGAGATTATTATCCCACTGCTACTATAGGCATCATCTCTCTCTCTACTATACCTACTATCCCACAGCCACAGTCCCTTTCCAGAGACTATTATCTTACTACTACTATAGATACCATCTCTCCCTACTATACCTGCTATCCCAAAGGGTGTATAGTGTATTTATGTACAATTGATGTTCTATAGAGCCATACTATGGCAGTAAGCCCTGGTTGGACAACCCCCCCCCCAAAAGACAACTTTGTTGGGTGCCATTATTCATCATTTCATGTTTAGTCTGTTAAAATGTAGCAAGCAACTGCATCGTGCTTCCTTTTCCCAGGACCCATACCCACAAACATTCACTTGTGTTCCACTCTATATAAAAAAAATATATCTACTATTTTGTGATTAGGAAATGCCTTGTGACTTTCTCCCATGTTTCTACTGCCCAGATTTCAGACAGGGCTTGTTTTCTGTGTTGGGAATGTTTTACTTGTAATTATATTTCATAGACTTCTCTGTTCATCATCATGTAAGGGCAAAAGAATGCAGAGCTGTGATGTAGTACAGTTTCACTTTTGACTTGAAAAGTTAACATTGAAAGACACAAACACATCTGTGGACTTCACTAGCCTCACCAATTAATGCAAAAATCAAGGCAAACAATTACAATTTACAAGGCTAACAATTTTAACCTCTGGACCTCTGGGTAGGGATGTATTTCAGAATGAAAGCTAAAAATTGAAGTTTGAGTTGTCTATTATGAAAAATCCTTTATTGCCAGGGCTAGTGTTTTGTCTTAAATTGCATAAACACGGCAAAGGTACATTTATTGATATCAAGTTATGTGGCTTAAATAAAGCTTTCACCAACATCAGACACCTAATATTATATAAAACTCCAATATATTCTGCAGCACAGTACAACAGAAACATTGAACAGATACATTGCAACATCATCTGATACAGGAGGTAAATATGGTCCTGTTCAATATGTCCCTCTCAGAAGCCTCTGGATTTAAAGGGATTCTGACATGATTTTTACATTGTCATTTTTATTTGTAAATTATAGTGCTTACACTGCAAATAATTCACTCTACAATATAAAATGTCATTCCTAACCAGCAAGTGTATTTTTTTTAGTTATAACACTGGTGTGTAGGCAGCCATCTCAGGTCATTTTGCCTGGTCATGTGCTTTCAGTAAGAGCCAGCACTTTAGGATGGAACTGCTTTCTGTCAGGCTGTTGTTTTTTCCTACTCAGTGTAACTGAAGGTGTCTCAGCAGGACCTGGATTTTACTATTGAGTGTTGTTCTTAGATCTACCAGGCAGCTGTTATCTTGTGTTAGGGAGCTGCTATCTGGTTACCTTCCCATTGTTCTGTTGTTAGCTTGCTGGGAGGAAGGGGGGGTGATATCACTCCAACTTGCAGTACAGCAGTAAAGAGTGACTAAAGGCACGAGTCACATGGCTGAGAGCAGCTGGGAAACTGACAATATGTCTAGCCCCATGTCATATTTCAAAATTAAATATAAAAAAAATCTGTTTGCTCTTTTGAAGAACAGATTTCAGTTCAGAATTCTGCTGGAGCTGAACTATTAACTTATGCATTAAAAAAAATTCCCATGACAATATCCCTTTATGGTTAGGCAGGGCTGGCCACTTAGGGTCAAGTGGAGAAGCTGTGTCCCTCCAAAGGATTTTATGAGCCCTGGCCTGTCCATAGGCCTCTTTAGCTCTAATAAACATCAAACCCTCTTGAAGTAGCTGAGGATTGTGGGTACAGAGCAGACATTTTTAGTTTACCCTTATAGGGGATTCTAAGCAAGGTGCTGTTTACAAGAACAGAACAAGTACAACAAGAACAAGAAACAGTACAGCTTGCTGCCTATAAATAGCATGTACTACCTGGCTGACAACTCTTTTATTTGTTTTTTTCATTTTCCACATCCATTAAATGATTCTCGTACGGCCGGCAATCTTCCAACCCCCCCTTCCTGCAACTAACCAATCAAATCTTTACTAGGCATAGTAACCAATTATAGGTTATCCATGTTCTACATATTTAACAGTAAAATCAATAACATGATAAATAAATAACTCCGTAATTATTGCTTCGGTTCTTTCTCTTTTTAATGCCGTTGTTCCATGGTTTTAGCCATCAGAGGTGCAGAGAATTTAATCAGACTGGTACTTTATATCAGTCTCTATAAATTAGAAGTCTTTCCCCCATGTGGAATAAAATGCACTATGTTTGCCCAGTAGCAGTAACCCATAGCAACTAATAAGATATTTGTTTTTAAACAGGTGACCAGTAAATTCTACCTGCTGACTGGCTGCTATAACTTACTGTCCCTGGGCAAACGTAGTGCTTTTTATTACATAACCCCATTTAGATATTAGAAGCATTTGTATTAAAGTAAAAGGAAAAGCGTTGTACACTTGGGGGTGGCAAATGTTAGGCACCCCAAGTGATTGTATTGACTTACCTGAAACCCCAGGTTGGTGCTCCTATCAGCAGAAAACTGCACTAGCCCGGGGTTATATCAGTGAGCACCATGGAGCGATCCTCTTCCGGCTTTCTTTTTCCTTCGCGCGGCTGCGCAGTAGAACGAAAAGCCGAACTTTAACTAAAAAGTTGCCTATTTCATTCAACTGCACATTCGTTTGCCCCTGGAAATTTGAAGTAAGAAGAAGCCGCAAGAGGATCGCTCCTTGGTGCTCACTGGTATAACTCCGGGCCGGTGCAGTTTTCTGTAGATAGGAGCACCGGCCCAGGGTTTCAGGTAAGTCAATACAATCACTTGTGGGTGCCTAATATTTGGCACTCCAAGTAAGACCCTGTAGTTAGTTATAGTAACACAGTTGCACCTTTTACTTTACCTTTCATAAGGATATATGTGCCATTATGGGAGAAAACAGCAAAGTCATTCATTCTGCATGATGTATTTTCCACTGCTTCCCCCATGAGACATTAGGGCTGTTAACAATCCGGCTGCAGAGTTCTTCTTGATTCATGATTGTCGCCTATTAGTGCTGAATTACATATGTGTCAACAGACTGCAGTTTTACTCAAGAATTTTTTTTTTTCCGGTTTTCATCTGCTTTCTGTGTATCCAAAACTCATCCAAAACTCATGGGTGTGGGAACAGCAGATACACAGCCCCACTCAATAGTGTAGGTCATTATACTCGGCAGACAATTGTGCCCTGTACAGTTCTGTCAGTGTATATTTAATGTTCCGTAGTCGTCGCTCCTGGCTGTAACTGTGCATTGGACTAGGGCCACAGATCGAAAGGAGGCGACTATTCCAAAGAACAAAGTCTAGTCTGAACCAAAACAGCTGGATGACTGCAGGCTGGCCAGTCCTGATCTACAGTATTAAGGCAGGACAATGTAGTAAAAGTTTACAAAATAGCAGAGGTGTAATTAGTGTGGTTTGGTCCCCCATAAAAAACTCATATATAGGTCTATATAAGAAAAGCTGGTGGTAAACACTTGCATGTAAATAGAAATATTTTCCTTTTAATTCCTTGCCACCAGCACAAGAAACTTCGATCTTTGACCAGGTAGTTAAAAAACTTTACATGGGTTGGGGTAAAATTATATATATTTTAGGGTATGCACCGAATCCAGGATTTGGTTCGGGATTTGGCCCTTTTCAGCAGGATTTGGATTCGGCCGAATCCTTCTGCCCGGCCGAAGCGAATCAGAATCCTAATGTGCATATGCAAATCAGGGGGAGGGAAATCGCATGACGTTTTGTCACAAAACAAGGAAGTAAAAATGTTTTCCTTTCCCACCCCTAATTTGCATATGCTAATTCGGATTCAGTTTTTGCCTGAATTCGGCTGAATCTTTCTCGAAGGATTCGGGGGTTCGGCCAAATCCAAAATAGTGGATTCGGGGAATCCTTAAAATATATATACAGGTATGATATGCGTTATCTGGAAACCCGTTATCTAGAAAGCTCCAAATTATGGAATGGTCCTCTCCCATAAGATTCATTTCATCCAAATAATCCCCCCCCCCCTTTTCTCTGTAATAATAAAACAGTACCTTATGCTTGATCCAAACTAAAATATTTGTAATCCTTATTGGAGGCAAAACAAGACTACTGGGTTTATTTAGGGGGTTATTATTATTATCAAAATCTGAATTTTTCTGATTTTTTAAATAAAACAAAGTCAGACAAAACTAGAATTCACGATTTGCCCTCATTTATCAATAAAACAACTCCAAAAAAATCGGATTTGGAAAAACCATAGGTTTTTTCAGATTATCGAGCAAAAAACCCGAATTTTTTGCATTTGACGTGAAAACTGCATAGACTCAACTAGGTGTAAAATAGCTGGAAAAATCAATATAGGTGTCTTTCAAGGCTCTCTCATATTCATATGTTATCCCATTGTGTTTGCTGCCCTATGTCTGCGCTGGCCACTTGATTCCTTTAAGCAAATCCATAATGAAAGTGATTTGTTGGTTTGCCTCTTGGGAGCATATTAAGTGTGTGCTTTATCTGTCTTAAACAAATGGAGGCTGATGGCAAAGAAAATAGAAGGCTACCTAGGTCAAATGTAGGCAAACCGATAAGGTTGACTTGCCCCTGCCCTGAGCTAGTTACAAAGCATAGATTGTAATAACGGAAAGAGAACTTGAAATACATGGTTTTTCTGCTGAGCTGGGATCCCTGGGTGTTTCTAGACAGTGTTGAAGCCAAAAAGGGCCTGCCTGGACTCTGTACTTATGTCCCATATGATCTCCCTTGATTGGTCTGCTGGCTATTGGGAAAAGCCTGTTGGCCAAGCTTTGGTTGAATAAGATATCCACAAGTAAGTAAGGGCTGAAATTAACTTAATATAAAAGGTTTGGTTTACCTTTAAAGGAGAACTAAAGCTTAACAAAAAAAGTAGCTAGAAATCTTGTACATTATGTATTGGGCTTCTGTACCAGCTCAAGGCAACCACAGCCCTTTAGCAGTAAAGATCTGTGTCTCCAAAGATGCCCCAGTAGCTCTCCATCTTCTTTTCTGCTGATTCACTGCACATGCTCTGTGCTGCTGTCACTTACTGAGCTTAGGGACCCACTCACAATAAACAGTACACAGTAGAAATGTCACAATATAAGGCCAATTAGTAATTAATACAGATAATTACTACATGGCAGCACAGAAACCAGTGCAATTAGCATCATAATTTAATAATCAGCAAACATGTAGCATCAGCTTATATTACAGACCAACCTCATTTTCTGCTTGATAATTAGTGACGACCCCTAAGCTTAGCTTCTCAACGGCTGCTCAGAGCCCACTGAGCATGTGAGTGTCACAGACACTTTCCAAGATGGTGACCCCCTGTGACAAGTTTGATGTCCTGAATCATTGCTGCTATTGACAAGCTGAAACTTTAGGCTGGTGCAATAAATTCAGTTTATAAAATATGGCAGTTTTAGCAATATTCATTTTTAAGTTTTAGTTCTCATTTAAGTTAACACTTTGGATATTATAAAATGGCTAATTCTAAGCAACTTTTAAATTGCTCTACATTTTGCATCTCTATAGTTTTTGAACTATTTGCTTTCTTCTTCTATCTTTTTCCAGCTTTTAAAGGGGACCAGTCAGCCCAAAAAAAAATATTCAAAATCACACTATATACATTATTTGAATATTATTTCCATCAGTCTGGGAATTCATAGTTATAACAAGCAGGCAGGAGCCATTTTGTGGACACTGTTATTAAGACAAGCCTTGTATCATCTCAGAATCTTGTTTGTGCACCAGAATGGGGGACCTGATGTCCATCCCCATGCCCTGGTTACACAATTAAATGGTAAAGAGAACTGGGGGAATGTGTGGGGAGCAGTGACATCTAGGAAGTGCTGAATGGAAAGTGAAAGTAATTGCCTGCCCCGCCTCTATGCCTAAAGCATAGAGGAGGTGCAAACAATATTTGATTGACAGCTGAAATTTTTAAATGAGCTTACTTCTGCTATGCATGCTTTAATAAAAAATAGAAATTGTATTTCATGTTTAATTTGAAAAGGACTTTTATTATACAGATTTTTGTGTCTAGGTGACAGGTCCACTTTAAAAAGGGGCCACTGTCCCTGGCCACTGTGTGGCTACAATTGTATAGTTACTTTTACTTTTTATGACTTTTCTATTCAGGCCCTCTTCTATTCATATTACTGTCCCATTCAAATTAATGCCTGGTTGCTAGGGGAATTTGCAATTAGGATGCTGCTGAAATTCCAAAATGGAGAGCTGCTACATAGAAAAAACGAAATCATTCAAAAATGTCAAATAATAAAAAATGAAGACCAATTGTTTATTGTTTCAGAATACCATTCTCCACACCATATTAAAAGTTAGTTCAAAGGTAAACAACAAGAAGGGAGTTTTGGAAATGCAGCTGAGCCAGCTGGATAATGTCGTTTTCTCTCCCCATTGAATGCTAGTCTGTCTGGCTTCAAATAATTGCCAGAAGGAATAACTTGTTGGTGGCAGGAGCCAAGGTATATAACAGTCACACCTGATTTGTTTCTGCAGTAAATATTCATCTGCTAACCTGTAATTTTCCAGTAATAATACCTGGGAGAGCATTGCATGTTATTGCACACTGGATGATGGGCACTAGCTGCTGCCTAAACACCAGAGCAGACGTGCACTCACCTTTCATGTGCAGGTTTGGAATCTGTTATCTCGAAACCCATTATCTAGAAAGCTCTGAATTATGGAAAGGCTATCTACCATAGACTCCATTTTATCCAAACAATCCACATTTTTAAAAATGATTTCCCTTTTCTTTGTAATAACAAAACAGTAACTTGTACTTGATTCCAACTAAGATATAATTAATCCTTATTGGAAGCCGAACCAGCCTATTGGGTTTATACAATGTTTACATGATTTTCTAGTAGACTTAAGGTATAAAGGTTCAAATTACAGAAAGATCCCTTATCCAGAAAACCCCATGTCCCAAGCATTCTGGATACACGTACTAGGTAGCCACTCGCTCACCCTTTATTCAGATAGCCAGCTTACCCCGGTGCCCAGTGTTTGGAGGATACGGCAACCTCCGAAATCCAGCAAAGAAAAAACACACCGGCACACGAGGGATATAATTGCAGGGAAACCCTTGCCAAAACTTTTTACTGCGTGCATTTGCACTTTTCGCAGTAAAAAGTTTTGGCAAATGTTTCCCTGCAATTACATCCCTCGTGTGCCGGTGTGTTTTTTCTTCGCCAAGCATTCTGGATAACAGGTCCCATACCTGTTCCTGCACCACTCTGAGCAGCAGAAGCTGCAGAGATGGATTGTATAGGTGGGCAGCAGTCAGTAAGGAATGTGGGTTACTTACTAGCAGTACTAACTACCAGCTGACTCTTTCACTAAGGCTTTGGTAGCACAAATATTGAGTATTATGCAGAGCACATGTTGTTCCATTGTAGATACTGGGGAGGGGGGCTGTTGTTCTGACCAGTAACAGTCAAACTATCAAATCTGCCAGCACATATCTTTTAACAGTATTAAGACCAAATACATATTTAACACTGGAGTTCAGTTCCATTAAAGGAGAACTCCACGAAAACACAACTTAAGCTTTTTGAAAGTAAACACAATTTCAACCAACTTTGCAATATACATCAATTAAAAAATATGCAGACTTTTCATGATTTTTAATGGTTTGGAACAGTTCCCTAAGCCTAGCCCCCTGCTCTCCTGCTGATCTGTCCGACTACCTTGCTGAGCTGCCTGACTACTGTTACTTTTTATCAACAGCCAACTGTCCTCAGCCTGCATCCTTCAAACCCCACAATTCCCTGCACACGTGATTTCAATAAGGAAAGGAACATCACAGTGCAATGCATTGTGGGTTATGTAGTTCCTGCATGCTGTCTGTAAGCTGTGGAGAAGTTGTTACAATTTGTAACATCAGTGTTTAGTCCCTCCTTCCCTGCCAGGATTTCAAATGATACAGAAAGAATAGAACTGTTAAACAGCTGGATTTCAGCATAGAAATGGTATTTATTCATACTTTTTGAAGAAACAGGCAACTGTGATGGGAATATTAGGGGTTTCTGTGTTATGTGGGCCTCTTAATAAAATTTTTATTTCCCCTTTAACTGTTTTTAGAGTGTTCTTGACCCCAATGGCTAGGGCCATGTATAGTGTTGTGTTTAATAGAAATATCCCTGTAATAAACCTCTTCCATTTTGTTCCAGCCCCCAAATCACAGAGGCACCACCCACAATCAGAGCTTATCCAGTATGGGGAATAGTGATTATGATATGGCATCTGTAGAGTAGCTGTGAGCCACATTCAGGTGTAAAAAGAGTTGGGGAGCAACACAAGCATGAAATATGTTATTGGATGGTACAAAATAAGTGGTGTGTTTGGCCATTTAGTTGTAGAGGCAGGAGGCTCTGTTTAGCAGTACAAATGGTTTTATACAACCAAAATGTGTCTCCAAAGCAGGAATTAAAAAATAAGCACCAGCCTTGAGGCTACTGGGAGCAACATCCAAGGGGTTGGTCACTGATCTATAGCATAAGTTACTGGGTCCCTTCTAATAGCAAACACATGTATTTTGTAGTGCAACTGATTGGCAATCCATGAGAATTAGAAAGCTATAATATTGGGGTATTACCCCGAGTCCATCCATCTGTAGCTGGGGTGTAGTGGCTGTAGAGTCATTCATAGGCTTTGTTTATAGACTGTTGGTCAGGAAACCTCAATAGGTCAGTTGACAGTGTCTGGCCCCTGTAGTGTCCACCCAAACAGTTCATTTAATAGCTGCCCAATTTCTATGTCAGTTTCTCATAAGAATTTGATTTAAATACAGACAGCTAAAAAAAGACTTATTTATATAATGATTATTATAAAATGTAGCCTGATAAAGGGACTTGGGCCTCCTGGATCTCAGGCTCTAGCCAAAGTGAGTGCCTTGCAGAGCTTCCATTAATCTTTTGGCATTTTGATTTTATAGCTTGCGTATCTGCTGGCTACAAGCCACTAAGCCAGCTCTGTTTGTACAGGGAAGTAGAATAACACAACATGGATTTTTTCCTGATTCATAGTCGGCTTCTATTATGATAAAATTCTTCTTACCCATGCAAACTATGTTGATATTTAAAGAGATATTGACACCAGAAATTAAACCTTTTTCTACATCATCATGACATTGTCTTTGTATGATATTTAGTGGCAGATTCACTAAGCGCCAAATTTGTGCTATCGTCCGCTTCGCTCACATCATAGTACTTTGACAGGTGTAAATTTGCCCAGACAACGCTAATTCACTAAAATCCGAAATTGCGTCCAGGGCGCCCGAACGCTGGCGAAGTTGCGCTAGCATTACTGCACCAAGCGAAGCGAAGTTGCGCTAGCGTTGGCTAATTTGCATACGTCGGGAAGTTAAATTTCAATGGACGTATATATTGCAACAAAGCCGGTTACCCCAAAAATAAATTTACGATCTTTTGCAGCCTATCACCTTGAAAAACGGAAAAGTTGCCAGCGTTTTTTGGGACTTAGAGAAATTTTCAACTTTTTTGAGGAACTTCTATCTACTCTATTTCACTTCGCCTGGTCTGAGGAGGCGAAGGCAAATCTGGCGCAAAAGGTAACCATCAGTAAAATCCACATCTTAGTGAATTTGCGTAGTTACGTCCATTCGCCAGAGCGCAACTTCACCAGGCGTAAGGGAGCGAATTACCGCTTATTGAATGGCATATCTTCCAAGGATCCAGCTCAGCCACTAAGTGGGCCCTCAACCAACCATATTGGACAGGGATTAGACTGCTTTTTAGAGATGTATTATGCGTTTTTTGCATATATCAGTTCTTGAGCAATGAATCTCTTGGGAATTCAGTCATGTTGAAAGCTTTCCATAAACTGAAACCAAAAGTAAAGTAGTATCTCATATAAACATTCTCTGCCTCCACATTGGGCTCCTCTGGGCACATATTTATTGTCCAGAACTTACTCTGTTGGGCAATAGGTGCCATGTAAACAGATGATGGATCTGCATTGGCCCCCAACTATGTGGCCTTGCCAAATTTACCCCATGGTCTTAAAGGGATTCTGTCATGATTTTTATGATGTCATTTTTATTCATAAATTACACTGCAAATAATTCACTCTACAATATAAAATTTCATTCCTGAACCAGCAAGTGTGATTTCAGAAAGAGCCAGCACTTTAGGATGGAACTGCGTTCTGGCAGGCTGTTGTTTCTCCTACTCAATGTAACTGAATGTGTCGCAGTGGGTTTACTATTGAGTGTTGTTCTTAGATCTACCAGGCAGCTGTTATCTTGTGTTAGGGAGCTGTTATCTGGTTACCTTCCCATTGCTCTTTTGTTAGGCTGCTGTGGGGTGGAGGGAGGGGGGTGATATCACTCTAACTTGCAGTACAGCAGTAAAGTGTGATTGAAGTTTATCAGAGCACAAGTCACATGACTGGGGACAGCTGGGAAACTGACAATATGTCTAGCCCCATGTCAGATTTCAAAATTAAATATTAAAAAATCTGTTTGCCCTTTTGAGAAACAGATTTCAGTGCAGAATTCTGCTGGAGCAGCACTATTAACTAAAAAATGTTCCCATGACAGTATCCCTTTACCATTTGTATTACCATGGATTTACCCTAAACCTTTGGATAACTGGCCTTGAGGAAATAATCAAAACATTATTGGACATTTCTTTAATATACAATACTGAATTGAGGATCCTCTAAGAGGCATATTTATTAAAGTTCGACTTTCGAATTCATGTGAGTTTTTTTTAAACTCTATTAAATACGATTTTACTCGAAATTCAAAAGGGGGTTTACTTATGAAAAAAATGGAATATATAAAACTCGGACGAGTATTCCCGACCTGAAAACTCTCATAGAATTGGAAAAAACTCGATTCGAGTTTTTTCTCTGAAAAAAACTCGAATGTGAGGAAGGCTACTAACAACATAATTGTCACTCAACCTCTCCCATTGACTTATACATGAACTCGGCAGGTTTTAGGTGGCGGATAGTTGAATGAGAGTTCTTAAAGGGCCAGAGTGTGATAAATCTCGAAATTTGAATTTCGAATTGAAACTCGAGTTTGGATAATTCACAATTCGAATGTAAGAGTTTTGACCATTAAAAAAAATCGAAGATTCGACCCTTAATAAATCTGCCCCTTAGTGAACAATTTATGTCCTGGAGATGTGCATCAAGGCCAGAAATGGGGAAGCTGCATTTCCATGGCGTTCCATGATTATTATGGTTTCTGGCTCAAGGGCCATGCATGGGCTTATTTATAGCATTTTCCTCAAATTTGGCCGTGGCTGTGTATGTTGCACTGAGCTGGCATGATTCTTAGTGTTGTTTAATGTGATTTATTGGGACGTTTGTGATAACTGCAAGGTTTGGAACAAATTTGTAATTGCATACTTTTGGGCAAAAAGATAAATTTTCCATTCTGATTTTTAAAAAAATGTCTACCTTTAGAAAATTATACACTGTGTGCCATTTTTGCTTGGAGCATCTTGGCTAAAGGCCCAGTACAACCCCCTCCCCTCAAATGTAGTGCTTTTTCATCTTTGGGTCTGCCTGGTACAAACCATGTTTTTCAAAGTTCTAAGGGATGCACCGAATCCAATATTCGGTTCGGGATTCGGCCAGGATTTGGCCTTTATCAGCAGGATTCGGATTCACGTGAATCCTTCTGTCCTGCCGAACCGAATCCTAATTTGTATATGTATATGGGGAGGGAAATCCGTAACTTTTTGTCACAAGACAAGGAAGTAAGAAATGTTTTCGCCTTCCCACCCCTAATTTACATATGCAAATTCGGAATTTGGCCGAAACTTTCGCGAAGGATTCAAGGGTTTGGCCAAATCCAAAATAGTGGTTTCGGTGCATCCCTAAGGGAAACACAGTAAGAATAGTGCAGTTTTAGTTTAGAAAATGTGCAACCCTAGGTCTTGGGTGTATAAGACCCTGATATAGATTTGGTTAGTTCTCCATCTTATTAAACAGCAAATTCTAGAGAATTGATTACCTTGGCTGCAGTGACAACCATTGCCATTTACATACAGAATCTCATCATTGTTTAAATGTTCATGTTTGGATTTGCTCCAAATTCTCATGTGTTGTTTGAAAACAGTTGGACTGGGAAAAGTGTTTGGAAAGTGAACTTCCCCTTTAAAACAAATCAAAGCTATAGTGGCAGCTTAAGGCTGAAGTGAAAAGCAGCTCAGTGTTTATTCATGGGATAGGAGGGACTGAATGGGGATTACTAGAAGTAAGAGGAAATGTTCCATAAATGATGTCATAGCTGCAAATTAAAGAGAGGGTTTATAAGCGAGGAAAGAAGCCAATGTTTTTCCACACAGTGAAATGTAAACTCAACTGAGTGCAATCTAGGAACTACATTATCTAAATATTAGCTATGTGTAAGGCCTTACATTCGGATAAAAGCCTTTAGTGTTTGCATTTGGGCAACCGAGTCCCTCTGTCCATCTACCACTTGCTTCTGAAAACTTTGCTGGTTACTAAAAAGCTATAACCATTTAGTTTCAGACACTAATTACTATTTTAAACAAGCATTTTCTTCTTTATTAATTAATATAATGCTTTAACCATGAGGGCTGACATAGTGCCAATGCATCCTATTCTTCATTTTTCTTAATTAATATTAATTAATTAATATTCTTAATTTTTTCTGTAATTTGAAACTTGACCAACAGCAAATTGGTACTTTATTGTTCCTTTGTACTTTATGAGGCATATTTATCAAGGGCCGAATTTCAAATACATGTGAGTTTTTTTTAAAACTCCCATAAAATTCAACCATTTAAATTCGAAATTTATTATAAAAAACACATTTTTTTAAACTCTGGTTAATAGGATCGACCCGGAAAACTCGAATCGAATTCAACTCAAATTTTAAAAACTACAAGGCTGCAAACAACTCAAAAATTATCCCTGGACTAGTGATGTGCGAGTCAGGGTTTTCCTGACCCGCACCCAACCCTAACCTGCCCTGCTATAGCCCGCGCCTGCCCACACTCACGCTTCAGGGGTCCTTTTATAGACCCATACCGACCTGCCTCGCCGATGACGTCACAATGACATCACAAAAGGGGCGGGGCGAACAGAAGCGAGACTATAAAACCGGGGGGGGAGCAGGAGAAGAGCTCAACCCGCCACCCGCGAGGAGCAGTGCGAGGTCGACCTGAACCCGCCCGACACTACCCTGGATGTCTCCCATTGACTTAAACAGCAATTCGGCAATTTTTAGGTGGCGAATAGTCACATTATAGTTCTTAAAGGGCCAGAGCATGTTAAATCTCCGAAATAAAATTCACATTTTGTTGAGAAACTCGAATCGAATTTGAATAACTCCCTAGTTGAATTTGACAGTTTTGACCATAACAAAAAAAAAAAAAAAACTCGAATATCGAATTCGAATTTTCAATCCGACCCTCGATAAATCTGCCCTTATATTTTCCTTTGGCCCCAGTGGTATAACTATAGAGGAAGCAGAAGTAAAATAATTAAAGGTGTATTTGGAGACCAAATTAATCTGAATGTATAAGAATTTTATTTTGCTTTAAAAAAAATTTCATTTAAAACCTGGCCAGCCCGGGAACCAAACATATAACAATATAAACACATTAAAAAAATGTAGGTGGTCTCTTAAAATAACAGTAATAGGAATTTTCCAAATCTCCTAAGTTGTGTTGAATGAATCCCCCAGTCTTGCAATAACGATTATGTAGAGCAAAATTGGTGTGAGTTACAGTTCTCCAACTTGGGAGTATTACAGTGTGAGTTATAGTTCTCCAATTTGATAATCAAGTAAGAGGTAACTTTCCCAAATGGGTTGTCAGGCTTATTATGTGGCGATATATGTAGAGAAGGTTACAGAAGGGGTAAATTGGGTTGTCCCCCACACCCCTCTCTTTCCAGCTACAAGTGCCCCCCAATAATGGACTGATCTCACCAGATCCTGCGTTTCGGTCCTTCCTCAAGGGTACAGTTGGGCACAGTCACTTGGTGACAGATCACTTAGCGCCAGATCCAATAGCCATTTCGTGACGTCTCCTCTTTACAAGTAACTCTTTCCGAAAATCCAAGATGGCGCCTCAGCATGGGCGTTCCACTGCGGAGCGCAAAACTCTGAATTTGCTCACACTGAATCTCAGCAATTTACCAATTTTCACAATTTCACGATTCACGGAGTCCCGGTATCTTGTCGGTTTTCACGATTTCACGATTTTGGGGTAAATTCGCCAAAATTTAATTTCAACCTTAGGAGTGACACACCACCTAGATAGATACTGCGATTTGTTTCGCCTAGACAAGGCTTTATCAAGCAGTTACAAACAGGAAGTGGTATCTTACCTCACTTTATATACCCTACTCTTGGCTCTAAAGTATACCCCCATCTTAAATTTATTATAGCGTAGCAGAAACAGTTTTAAAAATGTATTTGCATTATAGAAAAGGTGCCAACTCAAACCTACTATTTAGTCCCTTTGGGTGAAGGGTACTTAAATTAAAAATCCATTTTTGCTCTTTACATCTTAATACTCTATCTCCTCCTCTCTTCAAAATGGGAACCCCATCTATAGCCATACATTTAAAGGAGAAGGAAAGCTAAGGAGGCATTTTATTGCCAATAGATTAGCTGCAATAGTGCAAGCTAGAATGCTACATTTATTCTGTAGAATGTTTTACCATACCTGAGTAAAAAGCTCTAGAAACTCTCTGTTTGTTTAGGATAGGAGCTGCAGTATTAACTTGGTGTGACATCACTTCCTGCTTGAGTCTCTCCCTCCTCTGGGCTCAGATTACAGTAGAGAAGGGAGGGGCATGGGGAAGAGGAGCAAACTGAGCATGCTCTTGCCCAGGGCAATGAGGTTTAAGCTGAAGGCAGGAAGTCTCATACAGAAGCCCATGTGTACACAATAGAAGGAAAGAAATGCAGTGTTTCTTTTGACAGGGGACTCCGAGCAGCACTACATTGGGGGTTTACTGGTATATTTAGATGGATATTTCTGATAAGGCTTACTTAGTTTTAACCTTTCCTTCTCCTTTAAAATCTTTTAAGTTCCCCCCATGGACAGATATACAGTGTTCATAAAAATAAGCAGATTCCCCTTTTCCCCAGTTTTCTTTCTCCTTATGTTACTCATATGTTCTCCAATTCTTTTAGTTAGTGGGCGAATAGTTTTCCCTACATACAATAAGTTGCAGGTACATTGGATAAGATAAACCACATATTTCTATTGACAATTATAGACAATAATAGTGTTCCAGAGACTTCTCCTTAATGCCACATTACCTCAATTCATTCTAATAGAGGAAGCAGACCCTGCGGCTGCAGGGGAGCCCAGGAGATATAGGGGGCCCCATGAGGCCCAAATAATCAGCAATTTCAACATTTATTGGTAATACAGGGCAATCTCTGGATATGTTGGGAGTCAAGTATCATCTAGTTACACCACTGTTTGGCCCTCTTAGAAATACTTGAATAAAAATAAATAATATTCCTATTAATATAATATTAATATAATAATGTATTCCTATAAATGTAATGTTGCTGATTTGGGATATCATGGTAACATAGCTGGTGTTCTGCTGGACATGTCTGGGAAGTTTTTCCTTTTTGGATCTTAATTCCAAGTATTCATACGCTATATACTGTAGCAAAAGGTATGGAGACACCCTTTCTAATAAATGGCAACTACAAAATATATTTACATTCTTGAAAGTTCCATGTTTCTTGGACAGACATAATATCAAAGGTTATTGTGATACTAAACTCTATAGTTAGTATAGTTATGGGTATATAGAATTTATGTGAGAGTATGGAGGGTTGTGCGTATGGATGCTGGGTTTTCATTTGCAGGGGTTGAACTTAATGGACTTTGTCTTTTTTTCAACCTGATTTAACAATGTAACTATGTTTGTTTCAATGTCTTGTTTCAATTGGGATGCACCAAATCCACTATTTTGGATTCGGCAGAACCCCCGAATCCTTTGCGAAAGATTCGGCTGAATACCGAACCAAATCCGAGCCCTAATTTGCATATGCAAATTAGGATTCAGATTCTGTTCAGCCGGGCAGAAGGATTCAGCAGAATCTGAATCCTGCTGAAAAAGGGCGCATCCTGGCCAAATCCCGAACCGAATCCTGGATTCGGTGCATCCCTAGTTTCAATGCTTTCTTGGCCAGAAGCTATACAAATCCAAGTGATTGGTGTACATCACAGCCACACAAACACTTCGCAGAGACTAAAGCTCCCCATAGACGCGACGATTCTTCTTGCCGAATGACCGATTTTAGGGAAGCCCGACCAAACCTTTGTAATTATCGTACGGTTAGTGGGATTCGAACGATCGTACATCTTACTATTTTTCGGCCGATATCTGTCAGGAAATTGATCGGCCAGGTCAAAAAATCTTTGTCGGTCCCAGTGCAATGTATCTATGTTTGCAGGGCCAAGCAGGCAGCTCCTCTTTGTTTTCCTGGCAAATTGGTCTTTTTAGTTGATGGTAAATTCGTACGCTCGTATGATCGTTCTGAGAAGATCGTGGTCTCACGATCAGGATCTGATCTTTTAAAAATCTCAACATCTACGGCCAGCTTTAGACTGTTGAGCTTGCACATTAGCTTCAGTTGGAATCCAGTGCATGCGCTGTAATCATTCTGCGATCCAATGATGATGCGAGTGGGGAACATTGCACATGAGCAGAATTGTTTTCCTGATGTAGAAAAAAAATCTAGCGATTTACAAGGGGGATGTGCTCAGCTAAACAATCTTTTTATGTTTTGTAGTGGAGGGGTTTCCTTGTCCTTTAAGGTATGGAGAAAAAATGACAGAAGTGCCTCTTATACGGAAAACCCCAGCATTTTGAATAACAGGTCCCATACCTGTAAAGCAATACTCCAGCTCCTCAGCACCTGTTTTGTTTGCAGCATGGAACACCTCTAATACTCATTGTGCCTGTTACTCAGCAGCATTTGGGGCAGTCATACTGTACTGTACTGCATGGCTGGTGCGCAAAGTCAGATGAAGCTAATCATATGTAAACAGTGTTGTTTAATAGCTCCTTTAAAAACAAGGATTATGCCATTTCTAAGTGGTACAACCGTATACCCCTTTTCCAATATGAGTTGTTTTGACAACCACATTAAACTAATGGTGTTTCTGGTTTTATTGCAGCCTGGGAGAGACAATGGGGGCTCCAGACATTTTAAAGAGGCTGGAGCCCCAGTGTAAAGGAAAATATTAGGAAGTACTTTGGCCTGTTTACAATAAAGAGCTCATGCAATGATATCAATGCTTTCATTTCCCAGGCTGCATTTCCCTTGTTACCTAGTGCAGGCGACTCAGATCCCAGTTTAGACCCTGGAGGAATGTTGGAGTTTATCGGATCCCATGAAAACACAATTCTACTAATTACATAGTGAATAAAGTAACCCCTATTGAAAAATATAAGGATATTATGAGTCACAGAGGAGTTCCATGACCATATAAAAGCATGAGATGAAGGCCGAGTCCTTTTATACAAGTTATGGAACTCAGAGATTACTCTAATATCCTCATATTTTCTAGCAAGGGGTACTTTATTTATTATAATACTCATGTTTTAGTGAGCTATGTGACAAAAATGACATCATTTACAGGATATTCATGGCTTTTGTGTATTATATAGTGAATAAAATATAAGGATATTATAAGTTACAGAGGAGTTTCATGACCATATAAAAATATGAGGTTACTTCTAATAGTTTTAGGAGTCATGTGACAAAAATGACATCACTAAGCTCCGTTTATAACTGATGACATCACTAAGAGCCATTTATAAGGATATTCATGACTTTTGTATATTATATAGTGAATAAAGTATTATTCCTATTGTAAAATATAAGGATACCGAGGAGTTCATGACCATATAATAACACGAGGCCGAAGGCCTAAACAGGTCATGGAACTCCGAGGTTACTTCTAATATCCTCATATTTTCTAACGAGGGGTACTATATTTATTATAATATACAAGTTTTAGTGAGTCACGTGACAAAAATGACTTTACTACTCACCGTTTATAACTGATGACATCACTAGTCACCGTTTATAAGGATATAATTTACAAGATAATAATGTTTTTTGTGTATTATATATCAGTAAAGCACAACACTGAATACAGGTCCAGGAGGGGACCCCAGGTTATGTTTACAGTGATGATATGAAAATCTGAAATGGCTCCTGCACATCTGCAAGGCAGCACAGGTGCCAGTTGGGCACATCTGAACTTGCCAGCTTTGTTCCATGCCAGCCAGATTCCTTGCAATGAAATCCATTGGGACAGCTGGAGCCACAGAGCCGAATCTCCAGTGAAATACTCAAGCTGGCTGCCTGCTGTGAAAGATAATCACAATGTAAAAATGCATTTATTCTCTATAGAAATATCCTGTCAAACAACCTTATTCTGGTCTATAATACAATTGTTTTTAAAATACAGTTATGTTCAACAAATAGGAACGCTAATATAGGCTGCAGGTTAGAAAAATGAGTCCCAGTTGGTAAAAAAGAAGCACAAAAGGGCAGCCCTGCTGATTTATTGGAGCCTTATGGAAGCAAATTAGGCATGAAGAGTATTATAACATTCAGCTGGTTTGATTTCATTTTTATATCCCGAGCAAAGCTAAAAGATTTTCTCCCCCTCCCCTGAATTGAACCGTGCCCCCCTCTCAAATTAAGAGTACACCGACTTGTATGTGGGGATGGTTTTTGAATCTAATTTGACATTAAAGGGATACTATAACAAACAAGGGACAGTTGTGCCATAAGGCTGTGACCACAAGATACAGATAGACAAATACAAGAGTCCTCTGCACTCAACCCATTATTAATATATTTAAGACATAAGACATTTTTTGATCACAGCTACTGAAAAATGCCTTACCCTTTAAACAAAACAGGGATTGTTTGTCCATATATTGCAATATATTTAAGCTGGTCAACTATTTCAAAGTCACCCCATATCTGGCCAGTCCTACTCTCAAATTGCATCTGATTCATAAGAATTCTATTGCCGGAAGAGATTAAAGGGATACTGTCATGGGAAAACATGTTTTTTCCAAACACATCAGTTATTAGTGCTGCTCCAGCAGAATTCTGCACTGAAATCCATTTTTCAAAAGATCTAACTGATTTTTTTTATATTTAATTTTGAAATCTGACATGGGGCTAGACATATTGTCAGTTTCCCAGGAGCCCCCAGTCATGTGACTTGTGCTCTCATAAACTTCAGTCACTCTTTACTGCTGTACTGCAAATTTGAGTGATATCACCCCTCCCTTTCACCCCTAGCAGCCTAACAACAGAACAATGGGAAGGTAACCAGATAGCAGTTCCCTAAAACAATATAACAGCTACCCGGTAGATATAAGAAGAACACTCAATATTAAAATCCATGTACCACTGCAACACCTTCAAGGATAAGTAAACCTTTAAAATAAGTGAATGTAAAATTGATGAGGGGGGCATTGTAAGCACTTTTTTTTTTTTTTTAATGTACATTCATTATTTATTTATTTCTTATTCCAAGATTTTAAGGGATAAATGTGATTTTAATATGAATGAATTTTTTCACGAGAAAGAAAGAGGCTGCTCTGATGTTCTTCTGCTTAGGAAAATAATTAGAAACCTTTCACACATCTTTCCTAAGCATAAGAACACCAGAGCAGCCTCTTTCTTTCTCCTGACAACTTCCTTGACTACTTGGTGGTCAGACTCGTGGGAAACTGACCAGCAGGTGGCACTGTTGTAATAAAATTCGTTCATATTAACAGATTATATTTCCCTTAATATCTTGGGGGGAAAAAGAAAATAAATAATGAATGTCAATTGCAAAAGTTCTTAGAATAGCCCCCTCATCAATTTTACATTCACTTATTTCAAAGGTTTACTTATCCTTTCAGTTCAGTTCAAGAAACAACAGCCTGCCAGAAAGCAGTTCCATCCTAAAGTCTGACCCTTGCTTAAATAAAAAGATGAATTTGTTGCTGGTCAGGATAGACCTAATTACTAGGGATGCACAGTCACCTTTTTTGCAGAAGTTGGATTAGACTGAATCCTTAGGGGCAAATTCACTAAGATGCGAAGTTGCGCCAGGCGCAACTTCGCCACACTTCGCCGCACTTCCCCGCACTTCGCCAGGCGTAGTTTTGCCAGGGCTCCGCAAATTCACTAAAATCCGAAGTTGCGCACAGGGGTAGCGTAAGGTTGCGAAGTTGCGCTAGCGTTGATTCGCTATATAAAGCGAAGTTACGCTAGCGAAGGCTAATTTGCATACGGCGCGAAATTCAAATTTCAATGGAGGAACACGTATCTGCACTACAAATTCCTAGAAAACCTTCAAATCAGCAAATAAAAATTTTATTTTGCCCTACACATGTGCCCACTGTCTAGGTAAGTTGCCATGAGTCAGGAAATGTAGGGGGGAGGAAGGGGAGCCCCAAAAAATTTTCGATCTTTTTCAGCCTATCAGCCATCATGTAGAAAACACGCCAGCGTTTTTTTGGGACTTGGAAAAAAAATTGACTTTTTTTTAAACAATCCCTATCTACTCTATTGCGCTTCACCAGGTCTGAGGTGGCGAAGGAAGTCTAGCGTAAAAGGTAGCGTTCAGTACACTGCGCAAGTTAGTGAATTTGCGTAGTTTTGTCGCTAGCGAAAATTCGCCTGGCGTAAGGTTGCGAAGTAACACTAGCGAAACTACGCCAGCGTTCATTAGTGAATTTGCACAGTAGCGAAAATGCCAAACGCTAGCGAATTAACGCTAGCGGTCGGCGTTTCGCGGCTTAGTGAATTTGCCCCTTAGACTCTGCATTCAGTTCAGTTGAATACTTTTTTCATTTTTAAAAAATGGCATTGTACAAATTGAGATCAATTTGGTTTGGTTATTGTCACATTTTTTTGTATTGTTTGTTATTTGGCTAAATCCAAAAATGATGGATTCATTGCATCACTATTAAATGCTTATAAATATAACCCTCCTTTCATACTATAAATTCCCAGATCAATCTTCACATGTAGATTCTGGCAAATGCCAGAGGGGCTGCTGTAATATGCAATAGTCACTGCTTATTGGGCTGGCGTGGGGCTGTTTGGGGCTGGAGGTCCAATGTAAAGATGAGAATCACTCAATTCTGGGGTGGGGGGATTAGAGGTTGAAAGCAATGTTTAACCATAAATGAAGCGGACCCCGCAGTTGCAGGGGGGCTGGGAAATGGGAGCCCAGACTGTGGGCTCTGCTTCCTCTATAGCTAATAAAAAGGCCCTCCTCCCCAGCTGCTCTCTTACCTGCGACGAGAAAGGGGGGCGCAAGTTGGGCAGAGTAGGTTGAGTCGGGGTCAGGAATGGGCGGGGTGGAGGCGGGACATGGGCAGGGCAGAGGCGGGACATGGGCAGGACAGGAAGTGGGTGGGAGGATGGGGATCAGTGCAATCCAGTTAAGACACTGGTGGAAAGGCATCACCAGTCATTTCACTGTTTACTATTTTATGTTTCTAGACCATGACTTTAATTAACCTCTACATACCTTCATCCCAAAGAAAATGAGACCCCCCCACAACTCCAGAGAGGCCCTATCCTTCTATCCTTTCCCACCTTATTCCTTCTCCACTTTTCTCTTTCCAAACAAAAGACACATATGCAACTTTATAATTGTTACAGCATGAATGTAATATCTGCTACATCTGAAAAGTATCAATTTAAAATACATTCATTTGGGCAGGGGGAAATGTACTTTTACCATATCACTCACACATAGCCTGAAAAAGTAGAAAAAAAAAGTTCCATAAATGTCTATCCTTGTCAAATCATTGTTGGTATCCGTTCACTGAAAACATAAACATATAAAAGCAGAGAATGACCTGTAATCTTCTATTTGGGACATTGTAAGGACACAAACTCTCGCTTATTACTAATTTGCAGTAGGGGAAAACAATATAAAAGTGAGTTGAACCCGCTGATGTAGGCACATGATCCATTGGTCCTGATCCAATCAGGAGTGCTCATTGCAGATCAGCTTCTATAAATGTCCTTTAAAGAGAACAATGCATTTGTTATTCAGATGTACTCGTCTTACAGTATATGCACTGGGGAAATGTTTTGTGGTTGAGCATTTAAATAATTGAAGTATTTCTATTTTAGGGACTTGATACCCTTAAAAATGCAGTCTGTGCTGAAGCTGTCAATCTCAAGTCACTCAATGTGGAAGCTGTGCCACCCTGGTAATAGAATAGATACGAGAAAACTTGTGTTTCAAAGCAGGGAATGCAGATTTTGCCACATACTGTATGCAGAGAATTTCCTCTGTCCTCTATTGAGACTTGTCTATGAACAGGAGTGGCCATGCTGCAAGCTGCATTATTCCCATGAGACTGTTCTTCTGCTACAAATATCTATAGAATCCCATTCCGAGCATGAGAGTACATTCTTTTTTCAACTGTGCTTTTATTTTCTCTAACGGAGCTTTCTTTTTTTGCAGAACCCTAGATTCAATAAAGGTATCCTTGCAGATTCTGCCTTATACTAGAGCTTCATTGTTACTACCCCTGTACTACACACAAAAAAATACAATATATATATATTTATTATATTTTTTCCAAAGGACCACACTGTGAATCATTATTCTTTATTCATACTTGTGTATCCAACGTTAGAGCCTTTAACAAGGCTAAAGTGCTAGCCGAAACGTCAGTCCTTTTTAATAAATAACGTTTTCACTTATTAAGACCTGAGAGTGCGGACATTGTTGTTCGATTATATATAAAGTTCAATATTAATCTTTAATATCTTGCCCCATTGCTCCACCACCTTTTTCTAATGAAGATTCCTGCAGTTTTCAAGCCCTAACCTCTCGGCTTGCTAAACTGGATCTGGTATGTCCTGGCAGTTCCATCTGTCCTGTGGCCCGTGTTTAAATTGGAGCAAATTAACATTATTGAATTAATTTATGCATATTACTTGGAGCCAGCATATTGGCATCATAAATAGAATGCACTATATACATAGAAAGCTTTAGCCAAGGCAAGTGGTTTGGCAGCTCCCAAATAAAGGCAACATGCATAGTAATTATAAACAGGATATTTCCCTGATACAAATTCTATAGGATGTTCTTTGTTCAGCTTGGTTCGGTAGACATGGAGATAATCTGTCTGTAAATGTGGTTTTCAGAAGATTAGCATAAATTATATGAGGCCAGGTATCCAGAGGCCTCTGTTTTCCCAGCGACTTTTTGCTTTCTGTTAGGTGAGTGGACATTTGCTTTCAGTATTTCATAGCAGTGGTTTCTAGGCTTCTACCCATCCTTTACAGCAGTGTCTAATTTCTGCCCACCAGCTGACATTGAACTACATCTCCCAGCACCCCTAGCAGCTAGCTGGAAATCGTAGTACAAAACAGCTTTAAAGGAACAGTAACACCAAAAAATGAAAATGTCTTAAAGTAAAGAAAATATAATAAAATAATGATATTTATTAAAGAGCACTGACATATTCTGCAGCGTACAATAAATTGGTATTTACATTCAACATACAATCTAATATGGGGAACGTGTCTCCGGTTACCATGTATTTAGATGGAAGATATAGTAGACGCGCTGAATTTAAAGTGAGCAACAGATAAAGCCTACACTACAGCCTGGACAGCATTGTAGTTTCTTCAGCTGCACTTACCTTATATGGGGCAGTAATACTAAAAGGGATCTATATCTGCTGATTCTTACATTATTCTTTCATCAAGGCAATTGGTCATCTTTTTTTTTTTGTTTTTAAATTAACCTTTTTGTTCAGCAACTCTGCCGTTTGGAATTTCAGCAGTTATCTGGTTGGTAGGATCCAGTATACCCTAGCAACCAGGCAGCGGTTAAAATGAGAGACTGGAATATGAATGACAGAGGGACTCTATAGAATGATAAGTAATAAAAAGTACTAATAACAATAAAATTTTAAAGCTTTACAGAGTAATGTTTTTTTTCTGTAGGGGTCAGTGACCCCCATTTTTCAATTATCTTTCAAATCAGACCCTTTGCTTTGCAAATCCATCTTTTTTGGGTACATTTGGACTTACAGTGTTGGACCGAACCACCAGGATACCAGGAGAACTCCCAGATGACCGAGGGCCCTCTTGCTTCTAACTATTTGGCCTATTTCATGGTCATTCCCTATTTCTATAAGGGTCTATGGTAATCTGGTGGGCCCCTGGCATCAGCGGCCTGACACTGGGGCCCTAACAAAATCAAAATAGCCTACTGTACATTGCAAACTGCAGGAAAAACAACACATTGATAAAAAATAAATTTTTAATAGCCCTGCTTAGAAAATATTGCACTACATTTTTCATATACAGTAGCTTAAAGTTGCTTGCAGAGGACAGTAGGCACTATCCCTATTTATATGCCCTTCAGAGATCCAGCTTATAATGATACCTTGAGCAAAATAAGCAAGTGATTTTCCCATAAGCTAGAATTGAATGGCACAGGATCAAAAATAAAAATCATCTTGTGAGACACTTTATATTCCTGGTAGGGTCCAGCCGTGCAGCCACATACCTGTGAAAGATAATCAGTAAACACTACATTCTGTTGGCTGGATTAATTGGCCTTTTTTCCCACAGCCTCTGCCTTGTTTCCTTAAAGAAACAGTAACAGCAAAAACTGAAAGTATATCAAAGTAATTAAAATATAATGAAGTGTTGCTCTGCACTGGTAAAGCAGTGTGTTTGCTTCAGAAAGACTCCTGTAGTTTATTTAAACAAGCTACTGTGTAGCCATGGGGGCAGCCATTCAAGCTGGAAAAAAGGAGAAAAGGCACAGGTTACATAACAGATAAAAAACCATTGTATTGGACAGGGCATATCTGTTATGTGCTATGTAAGGGCAGAGACAGACGAGAAGATTATGGGAGACTTAGTCGCCTGGCGAGAAATCAGCTCTTCTTTGGCCGATTAATATCCCCAAACTGCCTCCTCGCAGGCTAGAATCTAAATCGCCGACGGGATGGCACTCGGAGCGTTTCGTTTTTCCAAGTTGCCTCAACTTTGTACTAGGTCCCTTGCTTTTCAACTTGTTTATTAATGACCTGGAGGTGGGCATTGAAAGTACTGTTTCTATTTTTGCAGATGATACTAAATTGTGCAGAACTATAGGTTCCATGCAGGATGCTGCCACTTTGCAAAGTGATCTATCTAAACTGGAAAACTGGGCAGCAAACTGGAAAATGAGGTTCAATGTTGATAAATGCAAGGTTATGCACTTTGGCAAAAATAATATAAATGCAAGTTATACACTAAATGGCAATGTGTTGGGAGTTTCCTTAAATGAAAAGGATCTAGGGGTATTTGTAGATAACAAGCTGTCTAATTCTGGGCAGTGTCATTCTGTGACTACTAAAGCAAATAAAGTTCTGTCTTGCATAAAAAAGGGCATTAACTCAAGGGATGAAAACATAATTCTGCCTCTTTATAGGTCCCTGGTGAGGCCTCATCTGGAGTATGCAGTTCAGTTTTGGACTCCAGTCCTTAAGAGGGATATAAATGAGCTGGAGAGAGTGCAGAGACGTGCAACTAAATTGGTTAGAGGGACGGAAGACTTAAATTATGAGGGTAGACTGTCAAGGTTGGGGTTGTTTTCTCTGGAAAAAAGGCGCTTGCGAGGGGACATGATTACACTTTACAAGTACATTAGAGGACATTATAGACAAATGGCAGGGGACCTTTTTACCCATAAAGTGGATCACCGTACCAGAGGCCTCCCCTTTAGACTAGAAGAAAAGAACTTTCATTTGAAGCAACGTAGGGGGTTCTTCACAGTCAGGACAGTGAGGTTGTGGAATGCACTGCCGGGTGATGTTGTGATGCTGATTCAGTTAATGACTATAAGAATGGCTTGGATGATTTTTTGGACAGACATAATATTAAAGGCTATTGTGATACTAAACTCTATAGTTAATATAGGTATGGGTATATAGAATTTTAATTAAAAGTAGGGAGGGGTGTGTGTATGGATGCTGGGTTTTCATTTGGAGGGGTTGAACTTGATGGACTTTGTCTTTTTTCAACCCAATTTAACTATGTAACTATGTAACTTCGGGCGACTTCAGAAAACGAAGTGTTCCAAGCCCACCGGCAATTTATATTCTAGCCTGCGGGGAGGCAGTTCCGGGAGATATGTCGCCCGAAGAATCTTCTCGTCTGTCTCTGGCCTAACCTGTGCCTTTTCTACTTTTTTCTAGCTTGAATGGCTGCCCCCATGACTACACAGCAGCTTATTTACAGTATATCAACTATAGTAGCGCATCTGTAGCAAATACACAGCATTTACCAGTGCATGCTAACAGTATATTACATGTTAAGTACCTTGAAATGCTTTCATTTTTTTGGTGTTACCGTTCCTCTAACCCCTCGGGCATCAGAGAACATCCAGCGCCTCAATCTCCTCGCTAATTTGTTCCTGTCTTAGGTTCTAAT
Source organism: Xenopus laevis (assembly GCF_017654675.1). NCBI lineage: Eukaryota > Metazoa > Chordata > Amphibia > Anura > Pipidae > Xenopus > Xenopus laevis. The sequence goes on along the minus strand of NC_054374.1, from coordinate 145,362,682 downwards.
ATCTTGAGCGTTCCTTATTTGCCTTATCTCACCGTTCTGCTCGCTTCCAAGCCGCTTATTAGAAGCAGATAAAAAGCCTGTGTGTATTGGAATGTGTGCTTGCTTCATATTGTGCCGTTCTCTTGGGCTGATATCTGTCAGCAGTGCACGTACCCGCGGATAAATATAGACTGTGTGCAAGTTGTAGTTGTGATTACACAGGCAGGCTAAAAATGACCCCTTTCATACCTCTGCTGCAAAACAGTGGGTGTGCTTGGTACATTAACACACAGGCGCTGTAGAGATCTGCCTCAGTAGGTGTTGATAAATGAAGCCATAAGGCTGAGAGCCCCGTGGATTATGTGGCCCGTGGCTGGTTTTGGGAAAGGATATAGAGAAGCTTAGGATTCTGTTTTCAAACTCAGCCTTATGGAGACCACTGCTGCTTGCTGGGGGCGATCGAGTGTTGGCAGCTTCATAAGGGCACTTGGTAGGTGACAGAATATATTGGCCGACTCTGATGTCTGGTTAGATATGAATGTTTTGTTTAACTGCATTGTACTGTGCTTGTTCGGTTATGGGTTTATCCAGAATGCATAGGACCTGGGGGCTTTTCAGATAAAGGGTCTTTCTGTAATTTAGATTTCCATACTAAAAAAAATCATTTAAAGGACATGTCAACCCAAAAAATTCTTTTTTGCCTAATAAAAGAAAACATAATTCTCAACAACTTTGCAATATTCATTTATAACAAATTGTCTGTGTTTTTTAAGTTATATGTATATGTATTGCTATTGAAATCAGTATTTGTCTGTCCCTTTCTATTCTCTATTCTTGGTGACTCTGGCTATTGAAACAATATAACACAAGCCAACCAATTATCAAGCCTGTCTTACTGGACGAGATTGGCTTTTGCAACATTGTTACCAGGAGTTAAGCAAATGCTGCTTTCAATAGCAATTATATCTACAAATAACTTGTATAGCACTAACAAGTTTTAATAAATTCATATTGGAAAGTTGCTTATAGTTGTGACTTTTTTTATTACACAAGAAAATAATTTTTCGGGTTGACATGTCCTTTAAACAAGAGCTAAATCCAATAGGATTTTTATTACCTCCGGTGTGGATTAAATATATTTTAGGATCAAGTACAAGGTACTGTTTTTATTATTACAGAGAAAAAGGAAATCATTTAGTAAAAAACGCAATTCTTTGATTAAAATGAAGTCTGTTGGAGAGGGCCTTTCTGTAATTTGGAGCTTTCTGGATAATGGGTTTCTGGATAATAGATCCTGTAATGTACTTCTCTTTGCATGATAGATGTTGCTCTGCAATTCAATGTAGAAAAAACTTGTGCTCATTTATATTTAGTTTTAATCATGTTTTAAGATCTCTAAAGGAGGAGTAGTACATACAACTACTCCTACGTGTAATTAGCAGCCAGTGTCGGACTGGGCCTTCTAGGGTCCACAAGAGAACCTGATATTTCCTCTCTTAAATATGGGTTGGTAACAGTGCAAGCGGATCATAGAGAACAACAGACAATGTTTTGTCATTGACATCTCCAACATACTGCAGTGATTATTTTTATAATGTTATTTATTTTGTAGGCCTAACTTGTAGAAGCCTGTGACAGGTTATTAGGTTTAGGGATGTTCTCCCTGTGTCTCTGTGTTAATATGTGACTTATTGGATCTTGTTAACATTCACCTTTGTGTGTGTGAATGCAATAGGGACCTTAGATTGTAAGCTCCGCTGGGGCAGGGACTGGTGTGAATCATGTATAATGTCTGTATACTTATAATGTTATCTTGCAATGAAGTTAATTAAATTGGGCACCACTAATATACCCGGACACCCAGTTACACCTCCAAAATGCCTATTTGACACCCCAGGCTGTCCAAATTAAGGTGTGTATACATTACAAGATCACCAAAGTAGCAGATCTTTTTTCCCAAAATGCCCACCAAAGGCAGGCAGTATCGGGTCAATCCAATTGATATGCCCTAGCTGTTGTGGTTCTCGATCGGTTGGGAAAATGAAAACTGCCTGATCAAGATCTGGCCGTTTTTTGGGGAAATCCATTGCATATTTTGGGGAAGCTATGTTATATCATCACCCTGACACTTTTGTGATGTGTAAAGTAGCAAAGCAGTCATGCTGCTTAAAGGAATTACCTTTTGAGCAGTGGCATAACTTCTGGGGGTCAAGGGGGTGTGATTGCAGTACCACTTTGGGGTGAGCTGGAGCAGCGATAAGACATATCATGGGCAGCAGGGCAGGGGAATTTTTTTCAGTTCCAAAGGGGAAGGGTTTGGTGGGTGGCCTAGGTGCAAATCTTGCCCTTGAGCCCAGCCAATGCTAGTTACACTGCTCTTGAGCTCCCTACTGAATTATATATGATCATATTGTTGGAGTTAATGCAATCAGGGCTGGGACTAGGGGTAGGCAGAATAGGCACCTGTCCAGAGCACAAAGTTGGGTGCCAGGCACATGCCTGGAAAAGCATCTTCTGCCTATCTCTAGTCCATGTTCAATGCCCTGTATCACAATCTCCTCACTCCCCTCTGTGCATCTCTCCTCCTCTCTGTCAGTCTCCTCTCCCATCAGCCGCGCTCCCCTCTCATCAGCCGCACTCCCCTACCATCAGCCTCTCTCCCCTCCCATCATCCGCTCTCCACTCCCCTCCCATCAGCCGCTCTCCTCTCCCTCCACTCCCATCAGCTGCTCTCCTCTCCCTTCACAACCATCAGCTGCTCTCGCCTCCCTCCCCACCCATCAGCTGCTCTCCCCTCCCTCCCCACCCATCAGCTGCTCTCCCCTCCCTCCCCACCCATCAGCTGCTCTCCCCTCCCTGCTCTCTTCTCCCTCCCCACCCATCAGCTGCTCTCCCCTCCATCCCATGAGCCTCTCTCCCACCCCTCCCAACAGCCGCTCTCCTCTACCTCCCCTCCCATCACTCGTTCTCCCCTCCCTCCCATGAGCCAATCTCCCTCCCCTTCCATCTGCCTCTCTTCTCTCCCTCCCCTCCCATTAGCCGTTCTCCCCCTCCCTCCTCTCCCATCAGCTGCTCTCTCCTCCCATCAGCTGCTCTCCCTCCCCTCCCATCAGCCTCTCTCCCCTCCCTCCCCTCTGTGGCTCTCTCCTCCTCTCTGTCAGTCTCCCCTCCCATTAGACTGTCTCCCCTCATTCCCTTGACTTTCCCTCTGATACTGCACATGCGTGTGTGCAGGTTGTGTTTGGGCACGCTTACGACCAGACGTGTGCAGGGGGGGGTGGGCTGGCTGGCTGGGTTGCCTAGGGTGCACGGTCGGCTTGGCCCTGCACTGAATGCAATACAATGTGCAAAGTTTGGGACACAAATCACAATGTTATTAAACCTACAATGTTTTTTCTCCCAAATTCCAGTATAATTGTGCCTGTACAATTGCTTGTGCTCTTTTTATATCCTAAAGCAGTTGCAGCTAAAATCGGGATTATGTCACTCCTGGCATTAGCCTATGATTTTTCTTGGTGTGTACTGAGAGTAGATGCTGCGCAAACCCCAGAGTTACTGAAACATTCATTGTGGTTGTAGTTCCAGGGTGCCCCAGTGTCAGGGTGTATTTGCACATGATTCAGCAGAAAAGGTCAGACAATGGTGCTTAGTGCAACTATCTGCAAGGAGAGAATCTAATGAATCATGTTAGTGCAGCCACACTTGCTCTTGCTGATTTACAGTAAATGCCCCTTCAGTGGTGTGTATTTTGCTGAAGGGATGAGATGGGGCAGCACTGTAGTCAGGCAACTGTGTAGAATAAACCCCTCACAATCCAACAAAGGTATTTTCATCTGTGTTTCAGGCATGGGGTAAGTGACCTTCACCTCTAAGGAAGGATATAAAGTGGTTCTTGTGACAGATTTGGGCCTATCTTCCATGTGTTTTGTTTATAGCCAGGAATTTTCCATGCTCTATTTGTTATGGCAACTAGATGGATCCTGCTTGCTAGCACTGCCTACAGTTTAGCTGGTTCTGAGGTGAGCAAACCCCTATCTCATTTGATTAATTAGCCGCTTATGAGCGACAGAGAATGACAGTTTATTTGAATAAAGCTGTTGTGTTTAAATGATATTTGTGTAAAGCAAACCTGTGAATGCTTTAAATGTCATTTTTACATCTATTTAATGCAAATAAAGCAGCCTTTCTATTATTTATTGCTTTTATATGACATGTTCATCAAACTATTGTGACCTGGTTTCTAACCTCATCTTTAAGTTCCGTCTGGCTATTGAATGCTGATCTATGTGTTGTGGCTTAATCGTGTAAATATGAATAATTCATGACTTTACTATACTGCAGTGTCATAACTGCATTGGGACTTGCAGTAAATGCCTAACAACAAGGCTCTGCCTCTATTTCCATTCCTCCCTACTAGAAATTCCTTATTCCACCCATATCCCCCTATCCACCCATTTTCTTTAACATATTCATGTGATTTTTGCATTTTCCTTTTCACACTGTAGAGGAGGGGTCTGTGGTGAATGATCTTATTCTGTAGCCTGAGTCCAGTTATGTCCCCTGCCCTAGTACTTATAACCTTGTTCTTTCTATCAGGGTTTATATAATAATAAGAATTCTGCCCTTGTCCCAATACCCGTAACAACCAAGTTGACATCTGCTTATTTTAACCCACATTTGGGCCAGCATTTTCGAGACCCTGGTTTATATACAGTATAGATTTTCTTATTTATTCTTTAATTCAAAGAACTGTAATGTGACCTTTAAAGAATTAACGCTTATTGGTTTCTATTTGTCTGTGAAACCCTTTATTTTTTTGAATCCTATTACTAGTGTACTGCCACTTTAAGGGCAGAGACAGACGTGGAGATTCGGGGAGATGTAGGCACCCGGCGACAAATCGCCTCTTCTTTGGGTGACAAATCTCTCTGAACTGCCTTCCTGCCGGCAGGATGGCACTCGTATCACTTAGTTTTCCGAAGTCTCCCAAAGTTACCTCCCGATAAAATTTCAGTCGACTTCGGAAAATGAAGCATTCCAAATTCTATCCCGTCGGCGATTTAGGGGCAGATTCGGGGAGATTAGTCACCAGGCGACAAATCTCCTCTTCTTCGCGGCGACTAATCTCCCGAATCTACGTTCCCCTGCCTTCCGCTGGATAAAATGTAAATTGCCTGGGTGCAGGCACTTCATTATCAGAAGTTGGCCGAAGTTTCCTCGTGAGGCAATTACGGGCGACTTCGGAAAACAAAGCATTCTGTGTGCCTACCCCCAGGCGATTTACATTTTAGCCGGGGGAAGGCAGATCGGGGAGATAAGTCGCCATGAAGAAGAGATTTGTCATCTGGCAACTAATCTCCCCGTGTGGCCAGACCCTTAGGGGCAAATTCACTAAGATTCGTAGTTGCACGCCGCACTTCGCCAGGCGTATTTTCGCCAGCGCTACGCAAATTCACTAAAATCCGAAGTTGTGGTTAGGGGAAGCGTAAGGTTGCGAAGTTGCACTAGCGTTAATTCGCCAAGTAAAGCGAAGTTACGCTAGCGATGCTTAATTTGCATACGGCGCCAAACTGAAGTTACAATGGAGGTATATGTAGCATCACTACACAAGCCTGGGAAACCTTCAAAAAAGAAATAAAATTTTTATTTTGCCCTACACATGTGCCCACTGTATAGTTAAGTTGCCATGAGTTAGGAAATGTAGGGGGGAAGGAGGGTAGCCCCAAAAAATTGTTCGATCTTTTTCAGCCTATCACCCATAAAAAAAGAAAAAACGCCAGCGTTTTCTGGAACTTTTTTTGAAGCAATCCCTATCTATTCTATTGCACTTGGCCTGGTCTGAGGTGGTGAAGGAAGTCTGGCGTAAAAGGTAGCGTTCAGAAAAATGTGGGCGTCAGTGAATTGATGTAGTTAGGTCCGTTGCGCAAATTCGCCAGGCATAAGGGTGCGTAGTAACAGTAACGAATTTACGCCAGTGTCCATTACGGAATCGTCCGTTAACGAAAAAGCGCTACGCTAGTGAATTAACGCTACCGTTAGGCGCTTTGTCCTTTAGTGAATTTGCCCCTTAGATTCTAGCCAATGGGAAGGGGTAGGGGTCTCTTTACCTGTTCTAAATTGATACATTTAGTTGATACATTTGTTATCTTTGTCCCTGCTGAGCAGAATCCCTGAGTTTCATTAAAGACAGATGTTAGAATTGATACAATAATATTGCACAAATGTTACTGAGAAATGTATCAACTAAATGTATCAACTAAATATAGAATATTGTAACAGTTCAGAATCTGCTCCTGGATCACTGAGCTGCCAAGCTGAGACACTAGAGACAGGGATATTCAACTTTAAACTTCAATTTTGGGAAAATGGTAAAAACTAAAAGATGAAAAGCAATTGAAAAAAAGTCTTTGTTTATTGTGAACAATCTGAAAACAACTCAGCTGAAAAAAAGTGTTTGGATGGTGAACAACCCCTTTAACAAAGAAGTAGGGCAAAAATGCTACAGATTATGTTTTGGGGTTCTGCCCTTGATAAATGAATATCTGTGTCTCTTAAAAAGTAGCTCCCCATCTATTAGGAACCCCCAGTGATTATAAATCATATACCTTATCCCTTATCCCAGGCTGGTAGTCCTGGGGGGGAGGGGTCCAGTTTCTCAGGTAAGCAATTATAAACATTGGGATGTGCCTTACATTTGGCACCCACCAGTGACTTTAAGTTTAGCTCTACTTTGAGGACAGACTCAATATACGGTGTATATAGAATATAAATGTGATGAATCAAGGCTGATCATTCAGATTCTCCGTTTATATCAGTAACCAGTACAATTGACATCATAATGTAATAATGAGCCCTGAGCACCATCTTATGTGACAGTCAAAACTAATTTTCTGCTTGATGATTTATGAAGATCCCTAAGCTTCACTTCTCCGCAGCTGTTTAGCACACACTGAGCATGTGCAGTGTCACTGACACTCCTAAACACAATCTAAGATGGGGAGCTCCTGTACACCCAGCATGGATCCCAAGCCTGTGCTGCAGTTTCCAACATATCTGTTTGCTTCAAGCTTCTGCTGCACTCTGAGCACATTGTTTGTATTGTTCCCCTTAATAATTTTCTAACAATAATGCAATAATAACACACGCCATTAGCTGTGTCCTTCAACATGGCAGCTCCCACTTATGTGTATATAATACACAAAAGCCTGAATATCTTGTAAATTATATGCTTATAGACAGTGGGTACTGATGTCATCAGTTATAAACGGTGACTAGTGATGTCATTTTTGTCACATCACTCGCTAAAACTTGTGTATTATAATAAATAAAGTACCCCATGTTGCAAAATATGAGGATATTAGAAGTTACCTTGGAGTTCCATGACGTGTACAAAAACACTTGCCTTGTGTTTTTATATGGTCATGAAACTCCAAGGTAACTTCTAATATCCTTATATTTTACCAAAGGGGGTACTTTATTCACTATACAGTATAAAGCAATTAGCAGATAAAAAATGATCTGGGAATGCAGCTTCCTATACCCACTTTCTATAATTTACTAGGTAAAATAACTGGATGATATGCTATAAATATATAGTCTTTGGGGTTTTGAATCAGGTAGGAAAACATGCCCTGTAGGCATTTGTTACCTTTTATGTTGCTTTATAATACAAATAAGTGAAAATAACACAGAAACATGCCTTAATGGGAATATTTTCATCACTGCTGTGGTTTCAGTTCTCAATGTATTTTTCCAATTCGTAAAGGGATACTGTCATGGAAAAACATGTTTTATTTTTTCAAAACACATCAGTTAATAGTGCTGCTCTAGCAGAATTCTGCACTGAAATCCATTTCTCAAAAGAGCAAACTGATTTTTTTTATATTTAATTTTGAGATCTGACATGGGGGCTAAACATATTGTCAGTTTCCCAGCTGCCCCCAGTCATGTGATTTATGGTCTAATAACCTTCAGTCACTCTTTACTGCTGTACAGCAAATTGGAGTGATATCACCCCCCCAGCAGCCTAACAATAGAACAATGGGAAGGTAACCAGATAGCAGCTGCCTGGTAGATATAATAACAGCACTCTATAGTAAAATCAAGTTCCCACTGTGACACATTCAGTAACATTGAGTAGGAGAAACAATAGCCTGCCAGAAAGAAGTTCCATCCTAAAGTGCAGGCTGAAAGCACATGACCAGGCAAGATGGCTGTCTACACTCCAATATTACAAGTAAAAAATAATGTACTTTAGGAATAAACTTGTATATGGTACAGTGAATTATTTGCAGTGTAAACAGTGTAATTTAGAAATAAAAACTACACCATAAAAATTATGACAGAATCCCCTCAATTAGCTGCTGGCCGCACTGTGCTCTAGCTAGAAGCCAAATAGCAGGTGAATGTTTCTCTCTCGATCCGGTGCCTTGTCACAGCTGGTACAGATGGCAGCGTCAGACGAAACCTTTAGTTTTCAGCAAGATGCATGGTGTCACTTGCACACAGCGCTAAGCCCACAGCCTGGCCGCCAGCCTGGGAATTCAATCTATGGAATCTCATACAAAGAATAACAGTGCCGGCCTTTGCTTTCTTTTCTCTAATGCCGTTTAAAAAATTAATGTAGCCGTCATTATGCCGCAGCCTGGCACAAGGGCTTTTTTTATATTGCCAACTGACATGTGCCCTGATGGGAAATGCAGGCCTCTTCATGCTTTATAGCACCAAGCGAACATACACCGGGCTTATTTATTATGTGGATAGCAGCAAGCATTACAGCAGCACCATACTCCTTATTTTCTTTATAAGACAGTTACTAAATACTACACCTGCTCAGGAACTAATAGTTCTGTTTCCCACTGGAAGCCTAGTAATTATAGGAGAAGGAAAGGCTAAAATTAAGTAAGCTTTATCAGAAAGGTCTATATAAGTACATCAGTAAACCCTCAAAGAAATGCTGCTCCTCTGTCAAAAGAAACAGCATTTCTTTCCTTCTATTGTGTACTCATGGGCTTCTGTATCAGACTTCCTGTTTTCAGCTTAAACCTCAAGGGCAGAACTTGAGCATGCTCAGTTTTCTCCTCCCCAAATCCCCTCCCTGCTGTAATGTGAGCCCAGAGCTATGAGCGAGCTGGGAGAGACTCAGGCAGGAAGTGATGTCACATCAAGCTAATATGGCAGCTGAAACAAAGGCAGACAGTGTCTACAGCTCTTTACTCTGGAATGGTAAAGCATTCTACAGAATAAATACAGTGTTATAGCTTGCACTATCATGGCTAATCTATTGGCAATAAACTGTCTCTGTAGCTTTCCTTCTTCGTTATAGGTGTTTTTTGAATTTGATTGATTTGGCCACCCATGATTCAGCCACATGGACACCAGTGCAGAACTGTAATTTGGGGCTGCAGAGTTCAAATAGATGTATCAAGTGATTGTTGATATGGCAACTTATTATTATCATCCTTTATATAGCCAGGCCCGGAGTTGTGGCGAGGCCACAAAGGCCCAGGGCTAGGGCAGTGAAATTTTAGGGGTGTCATGCCTCCCCGCCGCATCTTAAACTACATTGGGAACTCTGAGTTCCCCTGCACTATGGTGTATGCGTGCGGTGGGTCGGATGTGCGTGTGACAGGCGGGCACTAGGACCCTGAGGCTCGGTGCACCAAGCAATCCGGCACTGTATATAGCCAGTGTCAGACTGGGGTTTCTGGGCCCACTAGGGGGGAATCACCCACTTTGATGCAATGTCATGTCAAGGGCCCATCAAGGCTTGAAAAAGGGCAAGAGTAAGCCAGAAACATTACCTGGTTGTTTGGCTTTAAAAACTCAAGTCTTCACTGTTTGCAATAAAGAGGTGCTGCAGCGGTATTTTTTTCCTGACGGGTCCATTAGCCAGGTCCATTGGGGACTGGGGAAGCTGGATTATATCCCAGTGATGTGGTTCACCCTATTCTTCAGAAGCATGTGTGCGGCCCCTATTGACACATTGCACTAAGGGAACCCTGGAGCTACCACCTCTTTTACTTTGGAATGTATTCAGAATAATTGTACAGTGAGAATTAATACACAGCTTGATAAATATGTCATTTCTATGCACTGATGCTTGGCAATCAGATGATGATGTGTAGTGGATTTGTTCTGTGGTTTGTTTGTTTTTTTACATAGTTTAAAATAAGCCAGTAGTGTAGTTTTTGGAACACTTTGCCCAAATATGTTCGTTGGATTCCAACTATGCCAAAATTACCATTACAAAGAAGCTGCCAAAGCTGCTGCCAGGTTGTTCCGTAATTAAATGGTCTGGCTGGGAAATGTGCTGTAATTTCCATTGTAGCTACTACAATGGTGCAACGAATGTGGATGATCTCATGAGCCTTGTCTTTAGGTGCATCTGTGTCTAGGAGCCACCCACTAATAAAATCAAAATATCCCCCTTTGTCTTGCAGCTTCTCCAGTGGACGGATACATCAAGCCACCAGTCCAACCAGTTTTCAGCACGCAGAGGGAAAAGGGGCCTCCCACAATGTTGCCTATTAATATCGACCCCGAGAGCAAGCCTGGGGAATATATACTCAAGAGTTTGTTTGCTAATTTCACTACCCAAGCAGAGAGGAAAATCCGTATCATTATGGCAGAGCCCCTGGTAAGTACAGTCCCCCTCACAACATCTATATCTGTCTTAAAGGAAAACTACAACCCCAAACAATGTAGGTCTCTATAAAAATATATTGTATAAAGCAGCTCAAAAGTAAAACTCTGCTTCATGTAAATAAACCATGTTCATAATGTTCCATTGGGTAATCATAAATAGAAAACTGTCATTTTAAAAAATAAGGGCCACCCCCTGAGATCCTACGATTCACAAACAAACCAAACAAACCACACGTTTGGTCACATGAGCCAATTAACAGACAGAGTTGTGTCTTTTGCTTCCACACTTCCTCCTGTTACAGTTAGAGCTGCAGTATTTCTGGTCAGGTGATCTCTGAGGCAGCACACAGACCATCACATAATGTTGGTTCAAGTCAAGAGATGTAAAAGGGTAATATTTACTTAAATATATAGACCAGTTTGGTAAGATTATTTAATATGCCACTTAATATGATATAAACTCTCTGTTGCTTAAGTGTTCATTCTGGGAGTATAGTATTCCTTTAATAACCATGACTATTTCATAGTGTAATTCCTCTTTGCACAATCCACCAGTGTTCATCTGTGAGTTTTTACATTGGTATAGCTCAGTATAGAATTATAGAATTGTATAGAATTGTACAAACATTTATGAAATTACAACATGCTCTTTATCTGTTGGGGATGCTTGAATTTGTTGTTGGAGGGCATTCAGTTCATTCTTCCATATCTGTCATTATTCCAAGTTTGGAAATGTTGGCAGGATCCCATCCACTGTTACACTCAGCATTGACCCCCAATCGCCTGCCAAAAATGCATTCATCAGTGCCCATTCCCTAGCCCTCAAGACATCGATTTATGCAAAAGTTTGTAATCATAAATTTGATATGCACCCCCAAACCAGCCCTTTTTGTGGTAGATTTAATTCTTAAAAATGTGTATTTATCCCTTATAACAAGCTCTTAAAAGGAAAAAATAAGCCCAACAATTTTCTCTAGATAATTCAACCAGTAATGAGATGGCAGACTATAAGAATATGATTGGAAGTAAATAGTTAGGGCCACCATAGACAACATCGAATGTCCTTGCCCGAAAAGGTCATTATATGACATTTATGACGATTCACACAGCTGTTCCCATCCATTGTTTAGTCACACAAAGGGCATTGGAATTGCACCAGTGGACTTAGGGCAGAGACACACGATCAGATTCAGGGAGATTTAGTTGCCCTGCGATAAATCGCCTCTTCTTCGGGGCAACTAATCTCCCCGAACTGCCTCCCGCCGGGTAGAATCGAAATCGCCAACGGGATGGCACTTGGAGTGCTTAGTTTCCTCATGAGGCAACTTCGGGCGATTTCAGAAAAAGAAGCACTCGGTAGGCAGGAAGGAAGTTCGGGGAGATTGGTTCCCCCAAAGAAGAGGAGATTTGTTGCTGGGCAACTAATCTCCCCGAATCTGAGCGTGTCTCTCCCTTAGTCCCAATTTATATTATCATTTAAAGGACACATACCCAACTAAATAAAAACTGGACCTATTAGTATTATGATATGAGGTTTAAGGTTTCTATACTTAAGGTTTCTGTGCAGTTTAACCCCCATGGGGTAAGTTTGGAAAAATATGAAAAAAAGCCATTGTAATATGTCAAATATTAACCACATGAATTACTTTAATTCTTATCATTCCAGAGTCTTTTGATTTTGTTATGCTGTGTGTTGCCAGTAAACATGTGGCATGGAATGTAGATTCCATGTCATCAGAAAGATCATGCTTTTATGCCCGCTCCCCTAATTCTACAGTGGGTGGAACGTAAAAAGTTAAAGGGGCAGTACCTAAATTTGTAATGTGTTATATAAAACACATTATGATCATATGATTTAATATACTATTTATAAATTAATATATAGAGAGTCTGAGTTAGTGAACAATAATTGGCTTCATCAACAACAGAATGACAACATTTTTAACTTATTGGGCCTTTTAGGTATAGTCAAGTGTAGTTATTACATTGCAGATTGTGGACAAGGATCAGTGTGCTCAGCCTGTCTGAAGGACTCAGGGGCATTTAAAGCATATTATGGTGTAAGATGGACTCTTGGTGAAGGAACAATGCATGGATTAAAATTCCCCCTATCCACTTCCTTTCTTAACTATACAAATATTTAGTAATCTGTCTCTGCCTAGATGACTAATACTAATATTTATTTATTTACTTGTTTGCCGGCACCAGCTCTTATGGATACATCAGTCATGTTTTTCCTTTATCATATCTGTGCAGGCAAAGGTATTGGGGACCTTTATGGTCTTCACATCTCCTCAGGAGCTGTTGTGGGTTTGGGGATAACATGTATGGCTATTTTTTTGTTTTCTAAGAGTTTTCCAGTGGCAGCAAGGCACTTCTAAATACCAACAAGTGGGGACCTTTATCCACCTCTACAACTAAGGATGGCAATTAAAATCAATTTGACAATGTATTAGTATTCAGAATTAATACTGTAATACAATCTTTAAAAATTGGCTGGCCGGCCCACCTTTATATACCTTACTTCTTAAAATAATATCCAGTTCAAGATGTTTAGCCCAAAATAAAGTCACACCTTATTAATGTTCAATAGCACCAGTGACACACATAGGGTGTCCCCTGTCACTATATTCACGCAAAACAATTCAGGGTAAATTAGAAACAATCTCACCCACATCCAAGGTTAGAACTGTGCTCCTTCTCCTATATATTCAGCGACCTTTCTCCACTCTGCACTCCATTTTGCCGATCTGCAATCACCTCTGCACCATTAGATCTCTGCCTCCTCCCTCCTGATACCTTCCACACTATGGTGTCTTGCTTATTTTCAGCATGCGTTCCACCTTATATAATACAGCTATATGCAACTTTTATACAATTGTGCTGCGGGTTTCACTCTATATTGAGCTTCCTCAGGCACTAATATAGACCTGGGAACAGGGCCGGATTTACATAGTGGGCGCCCCTAGGCCCATTGTGGTTCATCGCCCCTGTCCCTTCCAGGCGGACCGGAGCAATGGGGATTGGTGCATGGGAAATTTAAAAAATGTTTGTATCTCCAGCGCATCCCCAGTGTTTTTGAACCAATGTGGGTGTGGTTGGGAAGCACGCCGCTCCCCTAAAATCCTGCCACCCTAGGCCCAGGCCTAGGTGGCCTTTTCACAAATCCGGGCCTGCCTGGGAAAGGGAAAACTCCTAACAGAATGAAGACCTGAACACCTTGCAGGGCTCTTGACCATGAAGAGGGGCATTAATGAAATGCCGGAAATGGATCATCCTGCTGGACTGATGGCTTGGGAGAAGACAGAAAAGTGATGTCTCAAGTCTTTGGGTTAAGGAGGCTCAGCATCTAAGCAATTGCCTCTGGTTAGAGCACTATAGAGTACACATTGCACAGAGCACTTAGGTGGAGGGGCAGTATACCCCCGATTGTAAAATACACGGATAATATAAGTCAACAAGGAGTTCCATGACTATATAAATGTTTTTAATACAGAGCATGGATCTCCAAGGTGACTTCTAATATCTGCATATTTTACAACTGAGGGTAGATTATTATTAAAAATATTCACAAAATTTACATCATAAAAGTATGTATCTTCATTTGGAAGACTGCTGAATTCTGTCATCAAGTCCATCAAGTTCAACCCCTCCAAATGAACCCCAGCGCACAAGGGGGTATATTTATCAAAGAGTGAAGTTAATAGTGAAGTTCCGCCACTAGAGTGAAATTCCGCCACTTCCCATTCATTTCTATGGGGTTTTAAAGGCGTATTTATCGAAGGGTGAACTTTCACTTTCACCCATTGATAAATATGCCTTTCAAAATCCCATAGAAATGAATGGAGAGCTGCGGAATTTCACTCTAGTGGCGGAACTTCACTCTTTGATAAATTTACCCCACAGAGCATATACACTCCTACAGACCTATCTATGCTCTCTCATATAAAAACTAAATATAAACACACCAATATCATTACTAATTGTAGGTAATATTATCGCAAGAGCCTTTTATATTATGCTTGTTCAAGAAATCATCTTAAAGGCACCAATAGAATCTGCCATGACAACATCACACTGCAGGGCATTAGAAGAAAACAAACCCAACACCATGTGCAATTTCAAACTTCAGCAGGAGTCGTGTAACGTTCACTGGACTCTGGAGTAGTAAAAATCTCATCCTCTGTCATGATTGTGGCATTTCACCATTTGACAAAAATTCAGGAGAACTCTTCCCGATTGCCTAATGACAGTGGTCAATTTTGTATTAATTATTGTCTGGGTCTATTTTCCATGGTTTGAACTAGGGCCCCTATTTCCACTGAATACAAGAACAGTACAGAAGGCTTTGCTGAGATAAAGTGGAAAACTTGACTGACCCGTGTAAGCCCTGACACCAACCCAACTGAACCCCTGTGGGACGAACTGGAATGTTGAGTGCCCAACCTCACTAATGCTCCTAGGCTAAAAGGAGGCAGATCTGGCCAACATTGTCCCAATATTTAGTGGAAACTTTCCCAGGATAGTAGAGACCAACTGCATATTAATATCATTGGTTTGGGAATGAGATGTTGGACAGGCAGGTGTCCCAATACTTTTGGCCATATTTTTGATGTGTATATATAATACCACCACCATGGGAAAGAAGAATATTGTAATCTTTTTAGGAGCACATGACTGGGTGTGCGTTCATGGGAAACAGTACTGAGGGATGTTATTTTTGGAGTGGCCTGTGACAAATTACTTTCACTGAATGAAACATGATATGAAAATGATCGGAGCTGAGTAATGATTTCCTCTAGCCTGTTCAGAGGTGATTACCACTTTATTGTTTTGCTTGGTAATGCATGCTGTGCGTGTGGATGCTCTTAATGGATATAAGGCTGTTCCCACCCTCAAGTTGATTCAAGTATAATTCCCCTCATTATTTTTGTTTGGGGGTTACAGCACTTCGTTGTTTTGCCTACCTTTTAAGACTCTTGACAATTCACAACCTTCTGAGCATAGTGTAGCATCTCTCCTCAAATCACTAACATCTACCTGATTATTTGCTTACAATTTCATTAAAGCATATTCTGAAACAAGTTCAAAACAAAATGCTGTTTATTTTTCTGTTGACCCTGCACAGATTCTTCCTCCTCCTCTTTCAACATACTGTATTCCACTCATTTTCCTTGTAAAGGCAGGAAAATTCCATCGGGATTTTGCAGAAAGCTTGAAAATGGTATGACCCTTGCCAAAAACAGATTGTAGAAAAGTCACAATATTTATGACCAGCAGGGTTTACATCAACAATTCAGCCTGTGAAGAATGCTTTTGGTAGGGGCAAGCAATATGACTGCACCCATACTTAAATCCAGTTCTTGGAGATATACAGTAGTTCTACAAGGTCTACAAGTCAATAAACCTGATTGTACAAAGTTTATGACCCCCCCCCCTGTACACAGATTCATTCATAGAAAAATTCATTGATTCATAACAACTTACTACAACTAACATATACTTCTACTTTTATATGTTTATATTGATTCTGTAATATTTATTTTCCAGGAAAAACCATTAACAAAATCACTTCAGAGAGGAGAGGATACACAATTTGACCAGGTAAGTTTTTTTCTCATCATCTCATCCATAGTAAGTAGCTCCAGTTAATTGCTCATAGGGTGCAGACAAATGCAACACCTAAAAGGGAGATCATTTAGCACCATCACAGTGCACCTAGGCCCTCTTTGTGACTGCCATCAGGAGCATCACAGATCAGCACCAGACATATCAAACCTTCCCACCAAATTTTGTGGAAGATACACAATTTTGACCCCTCACCCAGGCCTACCTTCACCTTATGTTATTCCCTTGGGTTTCCAGTTTGTCCTGTGTATTCAGCGTTCACATGTGCAGTAAGCCTTCAGTAATGTCGTTAGTTGATTGAGTCTTTGCTCCCCAACTCTTTTTACAATTGAATGTGGCTCACAAGTAAAAAAAAAGGGTGAGGACCCCTGTTCTAGAAAAAGTGAGTCAGTGAACATTAGTTCATTAATTACCCTCCATACAAGAGCATGGAGGGTAAGGTAATAGTAGCTCCACCATGGAGGGTAAGGTAGTAGTAGTTCTCCCCCAGGCTATGTTTGCGTGTAATGAATGGACCACAGTACTGACAAGGCTATAGTCTATTCCTGTTCCACGTCTACTATAAGGTATCTGGACCACATGGGGTACTGACATTCTGGAAGGTGTATAATTTCAACTCCCCTGCTATTCCTTCAGTGGTGATGTTCTGTGCTGTATTTGCTCCACCTGTGATTGTAACTAGCATTTATTAGCTACCTCATGTGCTGTGAGTATTATCATCCCTGTTTTGCTGAATGAAGTTTTGTTGTTTGCAAAGAACCCTTGGTGTCCATTTTCATTTATTTTACATCTTTGGCCATATAGAGGTGTAGTTCAACAACACCCTTGGGCTTCTTTCACTTTGTGAAGGCTCATCCTGCTGAATGAGGGTCTAATGTAACCCATACTCTACTCCACTACTTGGTATTTGTATTTTTAAGCCAAAATAGGGTTACAATAGCACAGTAATGTGGTTGGTGCGGCTGGGTAGTTTAGTGGCCTGTCTTTATAAATCGGACTAAATTTGCTGCTCCATCCAACCCAGCCCTTTTAGGCAAATGACACTCGGGGCTGAAACTCGGCCTACTGAAATACACAGGCCTAGAATCAGCCCCTATGGTAGAATCAGCCCCTAACCCTTGTGTGCAACTGGGTCCATTGTGTCGGCCTGCGTGCAGATACACATGGCGTATTTTGGCTCCAAAATGCGAGTTTGCATTTTGCCGCCAAAATCCTGTGCTTGTGTTTGCACCCAGGCCAGTGTAAATAGATAGGCAAGGTAAGGGGCTGATTGCAGGCTAAGTTTATGCCCCATGTGACATTTGCCTTAATCCGGCAGGCCGTGTCTATGTTCTGCCATAAAACTGTGATGTGGAACACTGATAAAAGTAGAAGCAGAAACTATTTTATCAGCTGTACATACCTTATCTGATAACATAGTGAATACAGCACTTTGACAGCAAACATGAGGCAAGTAGGCCAAACTGTGACTAAAAATAGGAACCTTTTCAGACTGTTCTTGTGCCGCTTACATGGGAAGACCTTCTTGTGGCCATTCATTCTCACTGTGAGTCCTGGTTTAATATGTAACATGGATACTTCGTCACTTACTCATCTTTACCACAGGACGTTGGCTCTGAGTGGCCCTGTGAATGAGTAATTTCTCTCATACAGCGGGGAAGGATCTGTACATTTGCCAGCACTGCCTTCCGTTACATAGAATAGTATGGTTAATCAGCAGCGTCATTATATTGTTTGTGTTTCAATCACTGCTTCACACAAGGCTAACCAAACAAAGTCAGTATTTGTATGCCACGTTCAGTGTCAAGATGCCCTCATTTACTGGTGCCTGGAATATATTATTGTTAATGCTTGTCATGGCCCTTACGGGAAGCGGGAAAGCTGCAGCCAATCGGATCACAGTTTCTGTTGCTACAGTGCTCCTAGTGTTCTCCACAAATGTCCAGGTGCCTTGGGTTGCAGGGAATCTAATTTGACGATCACGCAGACTTGCTCTCCAGATCTTTGCTGTGCTTGTGGTACATGGTCAATTTAAAATGATGTTTTGTGATGGAGTTGCATACCTATTGTATGGTCACCTGAGTCTATATTTGAAAAATTCTTTTGAGAGTGCATAACCTATTGTATGGAGTTGCATACCTCCCAACATTCTGGGAATGGAAATAGAGACAAAAAAAGCGTGTTGAAATGTTTGACCATGCCCCTTTTTCAGCCACACCCCTAATTACCATGCCCATTTTACAAAATTTGCCAGGTTATGAAAGGTTAAACACATTTCTGTAGTTTTAATGTTTTATTACAGTTTTACTAATGAAGGTGAATCGTCCTTTAAGCTGTGAGTCTAACATCTCCCAAGGGACAAAACTGTTACAAATGTAAGTTAAGTATCTATTCTGGGCTCTCTGCCAAGATCCAATTAAGTTAGAAACATTGTATCTTTTTTGGCTGTTCGGTACAGAGAAATCGTGAAACAAACGCAGGACTGCGGGTTGAGCTGTAAAAAGAGGGACTGTCCTGCTCAAACGGGACAGTTGAGAGGTGTGGAGTTGGGAAAATAGCCTTGTGGGCTACACCCAACTCCCCTGCCTCTCGGTTGCACAGCCCTCCACCCATGTTAGACAGGGGAAATGAGTGGTTAGGGCTGACTTTGTATTACCTGATATTTGGTGTGTTGTTGCTAATTTCTGCAGCTGTGTGCTGTCATTGTGTTAGTGTGTTACATTCATCACTATTCTGCATTACAGCACCATGATGCAGCCCCCTATCTATTTAAAGGGGGTGTTCACCTTTAAATTAACTTTTAGTATGATGTAAAGAGTGATATTTTGAGGCAATTTGCAATTGTTTTTTTAATTTTTTTTATTATTTGTGTTTTTTTAGTTATTTAGCATTTTGTTCAGCAGCCATTTCAACAATCTGTTTGATAGGGTCCAAATTACCCTAGCAACCATGCATTGATTTGAATGTGAGACTGGAATATGAATAGGAGAGGGCCTGGATTGAAAGCTGAGTAATAAAAAGTAGAAATAACAATACATTTGTAGCCTTACAGAGCATTTGTTTTTAGATGGGGTCAGTGACCCCCATTTGAAAACTGGAAAGAGTCAGGAGAGGAAGGCAAATAATTCAAAAACTATAAAAAAAAGAAAAAATCAATAATAATTGAAAAGTATTCATTTTGGGGGTATAGTCTCCCTTTAACGCTTCTTATTGGTTTTACATTACAATCACCAAGAAGCACTTAAGGCCAACTAAAGCCTTACATAAACATTAACTATATGTATCTCTTCATACCAGGAGAGCAGGCTTTTGACAGTAAAGTTAAGCCCTTTCTCTCTGCGTCTATCTTTGTAATATTGTAAGTTTTACTAATGAAGGTGCAGAAATAATTGTCACCTATTAGTTCTATGCAGGGTAAGAACATCTAAAGGGATGTGAGAAGATGAGGGCAGGAGCCTGTGGGGGTTCATGGACTTAGCGCTGATGTACTTGGAGCGTATGCAGCAGTCACATCACTAGGGTTGCCCCTGTCTGGTTTTGACCCAGACAGCCCGTTTTTTTGAAGGGTAAAACTGCCTGCCTGGTTTTCAAAATCAGGAGAACTGGGCAGTAGTGATGGGCGAATTTGTCCCATTGCGCTTTGCCAAAAAATTTGCGAATTTCCCGTGAAAATTTTCTAAATGGCGAAAAATTCACGAAACGCGAATGTTGTTGCCGGCATCAATTCTTTTGACACCGCACACAATTCCGAAACTGTTGACAATTCCGATGCCAGCGTCAAATTTACGTGCATTAAAGTCAATGGGCGCTTTTAATTGTCGCCAGGGTCGGAATTGTCACCGGCGGCTATTTCACGAATTTATTTGCCAGGCGACAAAACGCAGAAATATGCCGCAAATTTGCACCTGGCGAATAAATTCGCCCATCACTTCTGGGCAGTTTTCCCTATGATTGACGAGGCGCTCGACTAATCTCGATCGCCACATTATAGCCCACAATTCCGAAACCGTTGACAATTCCGATGCCAACGTTAAATTTACGTGCATTAAAGTCAATGGGCGCCTTTAATTGTCGACAGGGTCGGAATTGTCACCGGCGACTATTTCACAAATTTATTTGCCAGGCGACGAAACGCAGAAATATGCCGCAAATTTGCGCCTGGTTAATAAATTCGCCCATCACTACTGGGCAGTTTTCCCTATGATTGACGAGGCACTCGACCAATAGCCGATCGCCACATCATAGCCCACCCCTGATGTTATGCCCCTCCCCCATTGTGTCCCAGCCCCGCCCCCTGCCCAGATCCAACTTAACTACAAAGTATGGTGAAATATATTGTGTTTGTCAGAATTTGTGAACTTTAGCCTGACGTGTGAATGATAGCAGGCTCGGGTGTAAGGAGCTGCCTAATAATTGGATATCTTATATTTTACGTTATTTGCAAAGGTCAATTTTTTCCTAAAATAGATGGGAAAAGGAAATTGTTTCATAGCAATCCACATAAATTGCTTCCCACCTTCTGAGCTGCCTCCCCTGCTTTAAAACTCTGTGTATTTTTCCTTTATACAATGAATATTTTTAGCTCGCTGATTTCATAAGTGTGACCCACCCAAGCCTCTGTCAGGCTTGTTATTGTAACCGAGCAATGTTACATGGAAAGGTAATGTCTGGCCAGCTTTTAGAATATACATGGGCACTTTAAATAGCCTTAAACTGAATACCAAAGAGGCAGGGGGTTTAAACTATGTCCAAGTCAAAGTTTTCTTTGTAAGAGATGTTGGCCCTTGCTCCTTTCATCAGTAAAGGAAGCAGAATTATTTTGCGTGCGATAACCCTCTGTACTCCGACTGATAAAGTCACCCACAGTGGGAGCACCAAGGGAGACTAAGTGCAACCAGATAATGATACTAAACGTATGAGGATAGGGGAAAGGGAATCTGGACATCACCCAACAGGCTTTTTTAGGAGCAGGAGTTTTAAAGGACTATGATCACCCAAATGAAATAATTGAGTCTACATATATTGAAATATTTGTTTTATGGGATTGGTCCCTTTTGGAGAACTGATAGGCAGGCAGTCATGTGATTATTTAAAAAAGCAAAACATAATTTTGTATTTTATCAGTATACATGCTGACAATTGTCCAAATTTCATAAAGTATAAATTCCTGGAATTTCATTGTTACACATAGAGGTCTATGAAGACAATGGTTCTCATGGAGCTACAAACAAAATGCAAGCTGTTGTTCTTGCAGGTTGGTTTATCAGTTATTTTCTACTATAGACCTTGGCTGTTGGCCAGCTGTTGATCAGATGTTGCACTCCAAAAGATTTAGCCCTCACGCCAGCACCGGGCCAACTGGCCAATCTTCTTTGTGTGACATCATTCTGGCCCTAAACAGGTAGCACCTCAGTTCTTTGTATTTTTTCTAGTTTTGATGATACATTTTTTCGGCTTAATCATTCAAAAACTGTCTACAGTCCCAAACATGGAGGGGAGTTTGGCCAGTTACATTGAAATATAGTATAATAGAAATCATTTTTATCAAAAAACATCTGTATAGAGGGGCGTTTGGTCCGTGGGGCTGCCTAGTTGCTAGTATAGAGAGCTCAATTGCACTCTCTGCACTAGAAGAGTTGAAATTAGGATTTAAAATCATAAGATCTCCATCCCCAATACACCTGTCCTCGTGCCCCTACTAATCCCACCTACCAATTGTGCAACCACCTGTTGCCCCCTAGGTATGTGCCTTCAATTGTGGTTTATAGAATGTCAGCTTCTTATTTAGCTTATTAAGAGGTCCTTGACAGAACGTATATTCTTTATTTGCAGGCAGGGGGTAAATAGAGGTGCATGGAATGATGAAGAATTCAGTCCTGGGCCTCTTGTTAGTTACAGATGTAAGTGCCCCAAGTAATCAGTATCTGTGAAATACAAAACAATTAATTTGACCAAAAGCGTGCCACATATTCAGGGTCTAACTGGTCTCTGCACCTGCATAGTACTTGTAGCACTATATTCATGAGCAGAATGAAGGTGTCTGTGCTGTGTTTGGGAGCACAGAGTGGTCATTCTTTTAAATTCAGTGTAAAGTGCAAAAAAAAAATATAGATTGCTTCTGTTTTTTACATTTTGCACACCTGCCCTGAGCTTACAGTTATATAATTAAATTAGTTGAAAAAAGACAAAGTCCATCAAGTTCAACCCCTCCAAATGAAAACCCAGCATCCATACACACACCCCTCCCTACTTTCACATAAATTATATATACCCATATCCATACTAACTATACAGTTTAGTATCACAATAGCCTTTGATATTATTAACCTCACTGACCTCACTGTGAAGAACCAAATTTCCTCTAGTCTGAAGGGGTGGCCTCTGGTACGGTGATCCACTTTATGGGTAAAAAGGTCCCCTGCTATTTGTCTATAATGTCCTCTAATGTACTTGTAAAGTGTAATCATGTCCCCTCGCAAGTGCCTTTTTTCCAGAGAAAACAACCCCAACCTTGACAGTCTCCCCTCATAATTTAAGTCTTCCCTCCCTCTAACCAATTTAGTTGCACTTAGTCTCTGCACTCTCTCCAGCTCATTTATATCCCTCTTAAGGACTGGAGTCCAAAACTGCACTGCATACTCCAGATGAGGCCTCACCAGGGACCTATAAAGAGGCATAATTATGTTTTCATCCCTTGAGTTAATGCCCCTTTTTTATGCAAGACAGAACTTTATTTGCTTTAGTAGCCACAGAATGACACTGCCCGGAATTAGACAACGTGTTATCTACAAAAAAAAAACAAGATCCTCCTCAGTTAAAGGGGTTGTTCACCTTCCAAACACTTTTTTTCAGTTCAGTTGTTTTCAAATTGTTCCCTAGAAACAAAGACTTTTTTCAATTATTTTCCATTATTTATTTTTTACTGTTTTTTCAAAACAGTTGAATGTTCCTGTCTCTGGTGTTTCAGTCTATCTGCTCAGTTATTCCGGCGCACTCTAAATTGTTACAATTTTGCAACATTTAGTTGACACAATTAGTTGATATATTTCTCAGCAGCATCTCTGGAGTACTAGCAACTATTGTATGAATTCACATCAACAACAGCTGCCTGTAATGAAACCAAGAGATTCTGCTCAGCAGGGACAAAGAAGAAGAAATTCATCAACTAAATGTATAAATTTTGAACGGTTTACAGGGTCGGCGACCGCCCTCACAAAGCTGCTTTAGAAGGTGAAAAATGACACTTTACATTTCATTATTAGAAAAACTGTGACACATAGAAAATAGAAAGTAATGGGAAAAAGTTATTATTTCTGAAAACAACTAGTTGTGAACAACATCTTTAAGGAACCCCCAACACACTGCCATTTAGTGCATTTATATTATACTTGCAAATAACTCCACGATATTACCCCTCCTTAATACTACAGTCTTTATGTAATATCTATTTGTCTTATATTTAAGCAAAACAGTAACCACTTTCAGGAAATGGTTAACAACTTTTGAGCTCTAAATGTTACAGATGCCAAGTTAAATATTAGAAAATGTTTGTCTCCAATGGCATTTTAAAGTTACATGAATGGATTCTTTACAGAATCTGTGTTGTTGCATGGACCTGATATCCCCCCCGAGCTGTAAGCCGCTCATTTATGATGGAAGAATGTGATCATTTTGGGCAACAAGTAGATATTTATCCAGGAGCAGCCTCCCTTTCCCAGTGAGCATAGAGCTAGAATTCATGCCTTCCTCGGCTTTAATTCCAATAAACGAAAGGAGTAACCAACTGGCTGGCGAGACTTTCCTCCCTTCCTGTTCTCTTTAGTCATTCATTTTCTTGCTCAAATCCCACCCTTCCTTCCTGCATTGACTTAAAAGAGCACAGGGAGAGAATAAAATACATATATATATATATATATATATATATATATATATATATATATATATATATATATATATATATATATATATGTATGTGTGTGTGCATGTGTTATACGTGTGTATGCTGACCTTTTTCCCTTCCACGTGCATCTTCCATCCATGCTGAAAGTAAAAGGCACTGTATGTGCTGAGGAATGAATCAGGTTATGTTTGAAGCTGAATGAAGTTATTATGCCCAGCAGTACCCCATGTTACTGGCACAGAGCAAATGAGTTACACCTCAATAAACTGGAGATGTTTGTATAGGATTCCTGATGCTTACAGGCTATGAAGGCTGAATTATTCCTAGCAAGCAAAGAGACAGTTCTCACTCACTATAAAGTATGACTCATGAGCTGTAAATCCCTTTTGGGTGCCGCAAGTGATTGTGGAGAATCTACATATGTCACTGACCACCTTGCTGGTTTTACAATGGATATACTGGAAATCCTTATATATAATGCAGTGTGAATTTGTATGGATATCTTTGTTGTCACATAAATAAACACAGATGTCCATCAAGTTTAGCCTTAAAAAGAAATGTTAAAAGGCATGAGAGAACCCGCACTCCTTGGTTAGTGAACCAAAAATATCTTAATTTTTCAAACTTGTGCATCCAACGTTTCGACCCACATTAGGGCCTAGGACCTATTGTGGGTCAAAACGTTGGATGCACAAGTTTGAAAAATAAAGATATTTTTGGTTCGCTAACCAAGGAGTGCGGGTCCTCTTGAACTATACATAAATACTTTGACCCTGCACCTACGCTTATGGAAGACTGGTTCAGAGTGCAAGCGTCTGATTCAGGTTATAGATATATATATATATTATAGTAATGGACAGCACTTCGTTCCAATTTTCAACCTGGGTGCACGGTAATGGAATTACATATGCGTAAAAAAGTCCAGCAACACCAGGATTTTTAGTAAATGAAAAAGTGTGTTATTGCATGTACAACCGACGTGACGTTTCGGTCCCTGTTGGGACCTTTCTCAAAAACGAAACGTCACGTCAGTTGTAGATGCAATAACACACTTTTTCATTTACTAAAAATCCTGGTGTTGCTGGTCTATATATAAATATATATCATCATCATCATCATTTATTTATATAGCGCTGTCAAGATACGCAGTGCTTTACTGCAATTATAGCAAACAGGGAATAAATGGTGGATAACAAACAAGGATTACAGAATACAATAGGGTTAGAAGGACCTAGAGATTAGAGTTTACAAACTAAAAGGTTAGGGTACAATTGAGACATTAGGATTATATAAACATTTTGTCATTTTTGATACAGCAATGATTAATTAAGGTACATCGAATAAGCCTCTTTAAACAGATCGGTCTTTAAGGAGCGCTTGAAAGTTTGGAAAGAAGGAGAAAGTCTGACAGCTTGTGGGAGAGAGTTTCAGAGAAAAGCAGAAGCCTGAGAGAAGTCTTGTAGACGAGAATGGGCAGAAGTGATTAGAGGAGAAGTGAGGCGAAGATCAGAAGCAGAGCGTAGGTTTCGTGAAGGATTGTATTTGGAGATTAGAGATGAAATATAGGGAGGGGTTTCAATATTAAGGGCCTTGAATGTGAGTGTAAGTAATTTGAATTTGATTCTAGAAGAGATTGGGAGCCAGTGAAGGGACATACATATGGGAGCAGCTGATGTTGAGCGGCGAGCTAGATGAATGAGTCTAGCGGCCGTGTTTAGAACAGATTGGAGTTGTGAAAGTGACTTGTTGGAATACCTGCGAGGAGTAAGTTGCAGTAATCAAGGCGGGAGATGATGAGAGACTGAATCAGTGTTTTAGTTGATTCTGAACTGAGATAGGGTCGTATTCGAGCAATGTTAGGCAGTTGAATACGGCAAGATTTTGCAAGTGTTTGAATGTGTGGTGAAAAAGACAGATGAGAGTCTAAGATAACTCCTAGGCAGCCTGTGTGGTGGAATGAAAGGTGGTGTTGTTTACGGTGAGTGATATCTGAGGGACAGGGGAAGATCTTGGAGGAAATATAATGAGTTCTGTTTTAGAAAGGTTCAGTTTCAGGTGGCGCTGTGACATCCAGGAGGAGACAGCAGAGAGACAGTCTGTGACTTGGGAAAGGACAGAATTAGAAAGATCAGGAGTAGACAAGTAGAGTTGGGTTTCATCAGCATAAAGGTGATACTGAAGTCCAAATGACTGAATGAGTTTTCCTAGTGAAGTTGTATAGAGCAAGAACAGCAGGGGGCCAAGAACAGAGCCTTGAGGAACGCCAACAGAGAGTGGGAAAGTAGTAGAAGTAGAGTTAGAGAAGGAAACTTTAAAGGAACGGTCAGACAGATAAGATGTAAACCATGAAAGAGCAGTGTCCCGAATGCCAGAGTGTAGAATGTCAAGGAGGAGTGTGTGGTCAACTGTGTCAAAGGCTGCAGAGAGATCTAGAAGGATTAGAATGGAATAATGACCTTTAGACTTTGCCAATAGAAGATCATTGGTTACTTTGGTGAGTGCAGTTTCAGTCGAGTGTGATGGGCAGAAGCCAGATTGCAAGGGGTCGAGGAGGGAGTTGTGAGTGAGATGCTGGATCAGGCGTTTGTAAACAAGCCTTTCTAGTAATTTGGAAGAAGGGAGATCGGTCGATAGTTAGTAGGAGAGCTGGGATCAAGGGAAGGTTTTTTGAGGATAGGAGTGATTAGTGCTTGTTTGTATAATGATGGAAAGGTACCAGTAGAGAGTGAAAGATTAAATAGGTGGGTAAGTGCAGGAGAGAGTGTATCAGAGATTGGGTGGAGGAGGCGAGAGGGTATGGGGTCAAGGGAGCAAGTGGTGGGTTTTGAGCAGGCTAGACGTTTGCTAACTTCATCTAGAGTTGCAGGGGTGAAGGAGTGCAAAGAAGATGTGAGCGGACTGCACGTTGGTCTGAGATTGTTGTCGGACTGTATGCTCAGCCTAATGAGATCGATTTTTTCATTAAAGAAATGAGCAAGGTCTTGGGCATACGTATATATATATATATATATATATATATATATATATATATATATATATATATATATACAGTATACATACCAGTGTGTAGTTTGCACTCTCTATAACATAAATGCCAGGGTGCTATAATGATAATAAAAAAACTATATAACATCATATAAAACTGCACTCACAGGTGTCAGGCAAAGTGGTAATTTATTTAACTGATGCTTCAGTCTCAGCAGAGACCTTGAATCCAGGCGCAAAAACGAAACTTGCACCCAGGACCCCCAACCCCCCTCCACACGGAAATTATTTGTGCCATATTTGCATCAGCATGAACCTGTGGAAATTGTAGCCTAGGGGCATTACATCTCAATAATCCACCACTGAGTAGGGTTTCTGTACTATCAATGTGCTAATAGCCAGGATAAAACATACCACCACCTTCCATCACCAGAGGTATCTCGGTGGTGGATGGGGAGGGGCATTATTTATCATTTTTTTATATAGGCGCTCAAGTGTCATCAAAAACACTGTATCCAAAGGATGTGAGGATCTCCAAAAATAAAGAGACAAATATAAAAAGTAGAAAAATTTATTAGGACATGAAGACCTAGGTCTTCATGTCCTAATAAATCTTTCTACTTTTTATATTTGTCTCTTTATTTTTGGAGATCCTCACATCCTTTGGATACAGTGTTTTTGGTTTTTGCACCTTGGGACTGAGGTGAACTGTGAGTGTTTTCTCCTTATTATTTTTTCTATTATATATTTTTGTATCTTTACTCATTTAACATTTATTTGCTGAGTGGTACCATAGACATTTTTTTATGTGGCAGTAGCACAAACCAAAGTATTTTCAGCTCAAGTGTCATCCCCTAAAGGTGCCGCTCTTGGCATGGCCCTTACAGTGCCTAAATACATATAACCCTGACTGGGGTAGGGAATAGCTGTGAATTAAGCAGGGCATACATGGTAAACCTGTTTTTTTTGGCAAGGTCAAAAGCTGACCTTTACCGTATTATGACAGGAACATGGTAAGACAAGTTTGGATAAACCTTTTGTTTGGCCCCCAGGCCAACAAACAGGGGCTTATGTAAACCCAGAAGAATATGACTGATTGATGCAGTCTTCATCCAGTATTGATTTTCAGACCTGCTCGATATATACCTGACTGTAAAATAGAGCAGATATTAATCAGGCAGGGACTCCCAAGGGGTTTATGTATGGCCAGCTTTACAGTTTCTTTCATTGAACAACATTTTATTTTTGGGTTTACATTCCCTTTAATCAATTGCAATGTTTCGTATTTGCTAGTTGCCAATAGCGAATCGGGGCTAGAACATGGCTATTTTTAGTTTAGCTGCAGGGAAATTCTCTCCTGAAGGCAATTTTGCCGTAAGTGTTTACTTATTCCATTTTTATTGGAATAACAATTAGAGCTGAGCTCTCTCATTCTGCATAATCAAAGGAACATAATGATGATCGCTCTGGAACAGAACGACTCCGAAGCTTTAGCTTTCCCCACAACATTCCTACGTCACTCACTGAAAGTCTGTTCCTGTGTGCAGCCTGGGTACTGATCTGCTGTTACAATGGAGCGGGCATACTCTGAACTGAATAGAATAGTTAATGAGCCTCTTGAAGGATAATCAGACTTTTTCATGGAGCTCTTTGCAAGAAACTATAGTGTTGGCTCATTATAAATACTTGATAAGGCCAAACCTTGAGTATGCAACGCCCTCCTGATTTCTTATTCAGACAAAGAAAGCTACAGAAATTTAGAATTTTTGAGCCTCATTTCCTATGCTGTACAAAGTGCAATTTGTTAATCACAATGCCGATTTTTTTGCCAGAATTAAAATGTAACTGCTCCTTCTCCTTGGTGCATACATGTGTGTTATACATTCCAATTGTTCCTGTGTCATGTGGCCAATTTTCACTATGAAAGGGCCTCCTAATGTCAGGAGAAAATTCCTTAGCTCATCTAACCAGCTGATATAAGGTGGTCATATAGAGGCTAAAGCTTTAATGGATAACTCTCAAATGACCAGGTGCTAACTCTACTCCTCTCCCCTTTTGTATCTGGTGATGCATCTGTCACAAGAAGCAAAGTAGATGAAGAAACCAACTAGGAGCCAAGAGGCCCCTACACAAACATACTTGCCCAGGCAACCTGTATGGTCAAAATCAACAAAATGGTCCAACCAACTTTGCTTTCAATTTGTCTGGGTTAGTCATATTGTGAGATACCCTAAATGGTTGAGCTTGCTAAATATTGCTTTCGTATGGTCCCCATAGACGAAAGATCTTTTGTTGGTGAACGATCGATTTCAGTGCAATTCGACCAATCAAATTATCGCGAGGTTAGTGGGAATCCAACGCTAGTGCATCTTACGATTTTTCGTCCGACATCTGTCAGAAAATTGATCGGCCAGGTTAATAAAAATGTAAAGGTCCCAGTGCAATATATCTATGTTTGCAGTGCCAAGCAGGCAGCTACTCTCAGTTTTCCGGGCAATATCACTTGAAATGGTCTTTTTAGTTGATGGACGTTCGTTTCGAGATAATCATGGTCTCACGATAATGAAAAAATATTTTAAAAATCTTTCATCTATGGCCAGCTTTACAACCTCAATTGAAACTGCAGTGAAGATCATCCAACCACATTCTAGATTTTGGTACCCAACAACAGGCTCAAACATTACAAAACTCTTCTTCATACTCATAATGAACTCCGCTGGGGGAATTGATAATACATGGAACCATGTCTTGTCCTTTTTTTTTGCCTTGTTACTGTTTCCTTCTCATCATGTATTTATATAGTACAGGTGTGGGACCTGTTATCCAGAATGCTCGGTACCTGGGGCTTTCCAGATAACGGATCTTTCCATAATTTGGATCTTCATAGCTTATGTCTACTGGAAAATCAAGTAAAGAATACAGTAAACCCAAAAGACTGGTTCTGCTTCCAATAAGGATTAATTATATCTTAGTTTGGATCATGGACAAGGTACTGTTTTATGATTATAGAGAAATAGGAAAACATTTTAAACATTTCGGATTATTTGGATAAAAAGGAGTCTATGGGAGACGGCCTTGCCGTAATTTGGAGCATTCTGAATAACGGGTGTCCAGGTAACAGATCCCATACCTGTACCAACAAGTTACACAGCATATAACTATGAAGATTTTCATTCATCTAGGTCATGGTATATCTAGTATAAGTAATTCAAAAATAAACAACTGAACTTGCTGAGTAACTATTGAAGACGTTTTATTGCTCATCCAACAGAACTGAAGAAGCTGCTCGGATGAGCATTTTTGAATTAATTGTATTAGTTACACAGCATACTTTAAATCAAAGTAACTAATAAGGGTTATAAATGTTTTTTTGTTAATATAATGGCTTTGTTGGCCCGACGATTGCACTAAGGGTGACACTTTTACACTTTGTATTTGTGTAATCCTGGCATTGTCTTCAAGTCTCAACACTACACTTTCTCTGCAGGTAATAAGTTCTATGAGCTCACTGTCAGAATATTGCTTGCCATCCATACTGCGCACCTTGTTTGACTGGTACAGGCGACAGAATGGAATCGAAGACGAGTCGCATGAATACAGGCCTAGGACAAACACCAAATCCAAAAGGTAATAACTTCTGATGGACTTCTTTACAAACTTCTATGGCTGCTGTGTTCCTCCGTGACCTTCAAGTAACCTTAATATAAAGGTCCACTCAACTATATGTACTATAAATAATTGTAGGCAGATATTGACCCAAAGTCTGGGAAAATTCCTAATGCAATTTCAGTTTAACCACAGAATTCTCATCTACACTTGATGTTACTGTGAATCACACTGTTCACAGAATGGTTTGAGCACTAAGTTGTTTCTTGGCCTACCAAACACAATTACACATGGATACCAGTCTGACTTGTGTAACTGAGACTGTGATATAGATCTCCATCTCTTGCCCTTCTCCTACCACAGTTCCATTCTGTCCCATCATACCCCTGTTCTTATTTTTGTCTGATTTCCTTCCCAAGTAGCAGTCTTTCCATTTCCCATCCCTTCACAAGTCTGTCCAATACTCATTTTTAAAACATTTCATTAAACCCCCATCTCCTTGGTATAATGAAAGCCGTCTAGGATATAATGAGTGTTTGATGCAGAATAGGGCTTTTATACAGGCTGTCAAATTTCATCTCTGTCAACCAAACTGGCAACCTATAGGCCCATGTACAGAACCAAAATGATCCTCTGCCCCTTCCCAGTATTTGATTGGGATGTTTAGATATGGTTGAGACTAAGTGGAAGATCTGGTTGGCTAAGGATCAGGGCTGTGTAAGGGTGGTGGCACACCTGAAGATTCGGGGGAAGTTGCCTCACAAGGAAACTTCGGGCGACTTCAGAAATCCGAACTGATCCATTTGCCATCCCAATGGTGAGTCACATTCTTGCATTTCGGGGACATTATTCGACCGAAGAAGAGGAGATTTGTCACTGGATGACTAATCTCCACCGAATCTTCAGGTGTGCGACCACCCTAAAAGTGCATGGCCAACCATCAGGGTCGGACTGGGACCGACCAGACGCTCCCCCCTGCCTACCTGACATTCTGTATTCCACCTTTCCCAGCTCCAAAGGACAGAAGGATTACAGGTACATCCTGGGGGAGGTGGATGAAGGAGGATTGTGGTTGGCACAGGAGTTTGGGGAGAGGGGGTCGGGGCTCGGGATGGGTGTGTGTGGTCCCCTGATGTGGCAGACCCAGTGGGCCTGAACCCACCTACCCAGTAAGACACTGCCAACCATATTGCATAGCGCCACTCCATAATCAGATTAGTGGCCTGAATATCGAGATAGGGATCAGCCCTATTTGGACTTCACTCTTACTTTGAAATCATTCAAAGATCCACTTGTTTGGTGACTATGCCGAATAGGATTTCTACATGTTTAAGGGGTTGTTCATCTTCAAATCCACTTTTAGTATATTATGGAATGGCCAGTATTTAGCAACTTTTCAATTGGTCTTCATTTTTTAATCTTATAGTATTTTTTTTTATTTGCCTTCTTCTTCTAAGTCTCTTGAGCTTTCAAATGGGGGCCACAGACCCTGGCAGCCCATATACTATTGCTCTATGAAGCTACAATATTATTGTTATTTCAGATAGCTACTGAAAATCCAAACTGGAGAGCTAAAAAATTAAAACGCAAATCATTAAACTTGAAGACCAATTGGAAATCGTCTCAGAATATTCCTGTCTACAGCGTACTAAAAGTTAATTTAAAGGTGGACAACCCCTAAGGCTTTATAATGTGTAGCCTAAACTAACTTTAAAAACTGCCTCTTAAGGGAATGTTTTGCGTTTAATGCTGCAAAATTAGGCAAATTGTGAGCCATGTGATTAGTAGTACACCATTCTGCTCCAGATATGAAAATACATTCTGAGGTTTCATCTATCTCTAACCCAGTTTTTTCAATGGTTTACACAGTAGACTCGAAAAAGAACTGCAGAAGCTAAAGGAATGAACATTATTTCTTTCTCCTGTATTTAGCCTTGGGCATATACCTTTTTATTTCATATGGATTGCAGTTCTAAAACCAATATTGCTGTTATGGGCATAGCAACATGATTGATATTTTGCCTTCATAAAATCCATCTTAAAAATGTCAGAGTAAAATCAGATATTTCTGGATGAGGTATGTTATCACCAGGGGGGTTTATGATGCAATATGTACTTATGGGTAGAGCCACAGAGCAGCATACTCTTCAAGGTATTTGTATTTCCCTGGGACATTAGGTGCATAATTCTACATTTATGACCAACCAACTGGCCATGGCAGGGCAGGACAAATCTAGGCTTCTTGGGAACTTGAAGAAATATGTATTTAAGTTTTCCACTACCTTTAGAATTCTGTAGACCATTGTTTCATGTATAAGATTGACAGTATTTGACAGTAGATATTGCTTTTTATTATGCATATAGTTTTAACTGGTGGTGTAATATAATAAAAGGTGCAAAGTCTGCACAGAACTAAAAAAAAATTCAGTGAAATTTCCCCAAGGGGTCAAGGCAAAGGGGCAGATTCACTAAAGGGAGAATTTTCACCAGCGACTGATTCGCCACACTCTGCGCCAATTCGTTACCACTACGCTAATTCACTAAAATGCGAAGTTGCGGCTCAGCAGCCGAACGCTGGCAAATTTTCGCTAGCGTTACTGTGGCTGGACGAGCATTTCCCTGAGAATTTTCACTAGCGTTCATTTCTGCCTAGCTAAACTTCGCTAGCACTCTTATGCTTAGGTTAATTTGAATAGGGCGGGTACCTGAAAGTCTTATGGACGTCTTTATTAGTAATGTCGGTGCAAATGCTTGAAGTAACACATGTCCAATGATCCATAATAAAGACAGAGGAGATCCTCTAATGCCCCAGACTTGAGCACACCCTTAAACCAGCTCAAATTAGTTTAAAAATTGTCCACACATAAATCTTTAATAGTTCGGACTTTTGAAGGCAATTCTGCTTAAAAAAAAGAAAAGTCACCAGGGTTTTTTACAACTTTAATGCATTTCCGGCATACAAGATATCATGTCACTGACATAAGACTGAGGAAGATGTAGCTTCGTTTTATCAGTTCGCCTGGTCTGAGGCGGTGAAGGAAACTGTGGCGAAAGAGGTAAAGTATAGTAAAATTTGCATCTTAGTGAATATACAGAGTTACATCCTTTCACCAGAGCGAAAACTCGCCTGGCAGTAGGGTTTGAACGAACGCTAGCAATGGTCTCGTTCGCTAGCGAATTGCGATGTCCCTGTGGATGGGATTTCTGGTGAATTTTTGCTAGCGTCGGCCACTTCGCCCTTTAGTGAATCTGCCCTAAAGTCTGCTATTAACAACAATTCAGCAGGTAACTGGTTACCTATTTCAAGGCAAACCTCTGATTAGTTGCTATTAGTTACTAGACTTGGGCAAACTTACATTACCTTACATTTACTGACGTTGTGCAATTTGCCCCTATGTAGTAAACCAAAATGAAAAAGCAGGCACTTACTTTTATTACTGTCAAGGGGGGGTGCAATCGGAGGAGGATGGGGGGCCTGGCCCCCACAATCATGGTTACGTTACTGATTATTGTGCCTCCTTGTTCTGAATGGGAAGTTTTAGTGCAGATTCTGTCGACAATCTGACCCGGAATGGTCCAAACAGAAGGGATTTTATATTATCATACTGTATATGTCTTCTGGCCAAGAATGCACTCATCCTCATGATTACTCCATCAGCCCTGTCATAATAATTCTGGGTCGTCTCTCTTACAGTGACGAACAGCAGAAAGATTACTTGATGGAACGAAGAGATCTGGCCATTGATTTTATTTTTTCATTAGTCCTAGTAGAAGTATTAAAACAGGTATGTTGTTATTTATTATCTTGTACCCTATTATCACCATATTAGATTACTGTATATGGGATCTATTGTGAAATTAATATAAGCTTCATCTCACTGAAATAAGAAACTTTCTGAATAAAATCAATTAAAAATGATATGCCATTTATGAAATAAACAAGTTACTCTTCACTGTCCCTCACTCAGCAACATGTCTCTCTTGTTTAGGGTTGGGTTGCACCCTTTGCCTAGAAGATGTTATATAGTTGCATTGTATAGTAAGTTAGGTTGAAAAAAGACACACGTCCTTCAAGTGCAACATTTTAAGTCTATGTATAACCTGCCTAACTGCCAGTTGATCCAGAGGAAGGCAAAACAAAACCCCATCTGAAGCCTCTCCAATTTGCCTCAGAGGGGGAAAAAATTCCTTCCTGACTCCAAAATGGCAATCGGACCAGTTCCTGGATCAACTTGTACTATGAGCTATCTCCCATAACCCTGTATTCCCTCACTTGCTAAAAAGCCATCCAACCCCTTCTTAACCCCTACAAAAGCTTCCTCACCTTTTGTACCGGTATTGATTGTGATGTATGTAACTCCATATGTTCTATGTAAATAATTTCATGTGATTTAGATGTATAATCACATTTACCTTACAGTGCTACGCAATATGTTGGTGCTATATAAATACAGGTTAATAATAATAAATAATAATAATAATATCTAATGTATCAGCCAGTACCACTGATTCAGGGAGAGAATTCCACATCTTCACAGCTCTCACTGTAAAAAACAACTTCCGAATATTTAGGTGGAAGCTCTTTGCTTCTAATCGGAATGGGTGACCTCGGATCAGCTGGAAAGACCTACTGGTAAATAAAGCATTAGAGAGATTTGATCCCCTTATATATTTATACATAGTTATCATATCACCCCTTAAGCGCCTCTTCTCCAGCGTGAACATCCCCAATTTGGCCAGTCTTTCCTCATAGCTAAGATTTTCAATACCTTTTATCAGCTTAGTTGCCCTTCTCTGTACCCTCTCTAATACAATAATGTCCTGTTTGAGTGATGGAGACCAAAACTGTACGGCATATTCTAGATGGGGCCTTACCAGTGCTCTATACAGTGGAAGAATGACCCCCTCCCAGGAATCTATGCCCCTTTTAATAGAGCTAAAGACCTTATTTGCCCTTGAAGCTGCTGACTGGCATTGCTTGTATTTGAGCTCATTTTTTTAAAATGTTTTTTTTAAAAAACTGCCTCTGGTGTAAATCTGTTTTGCTGCATGCAGGGTGTTTGTAAGTCATTTTGTTTGTCAGTTATTTTATTAGCTGTCATTTGTGCTGAAGTTGGTTATTTGAGTTAACTCTAAAACATCTACTGGGAAAGGGAGCCCCCACTAAATATTAGATCTACCAGTCAATCGAGATCTGACCCAGACCTCATCATGGAGACAGCATTTAGAGTGACAAGTTGCAGGGAGTGAGCTAAGCTAATATTGAAGCTAATATTGAATTTTCATTTTTGTGCTAAATCCATTTTAAAGGTACCAAATTTACCAATTCCCCCCTCCCCACAATCCTACCTCACACATTTGGACAGGGCCACTGCCTTTAAACTCTTCTGCATGAAAACATTCATCTTAATACTGTTGCACCCTTAGAAGGAAGCCCTTGTGATAATGAAAGCCAGCAGTGTTTCAGCAGCTACAGTTACAAAGAACAAGTGATACTTTGTTTTTTTTGGCCGTTCTGCTCTTTTAGTTTCTTAATTGAAGTGAATATTTCTCTAAAACAATTAAACTCGAAAACATTTTCAGATGTTGAAACCAGCATGATAATAACTAATGCATGGTCTGAGTAACGTTAATTAGCTTCCAAAAAGATATACATTGTAGATTTGATAGGTGAGTAGCAGCTTGATTCCTATAGGTTGACC
The DNA here is from genome assembly GCF_017654675.1 of Xenopus laevis. NCBI lineage: Eukaryota > Metazoa > Chordata > Amphibia > Anura > Pipidae > Xenopus > Xenopus laevis. The sequence continues at coordinate 145,326,235 of NC_054374.1, read as the reverse complement.
ACCACAGTGGCACAGACTCCCATGTTCCAAAGTACAGATTTCAAGTTATGCTCACAGAAATACTCAGTGTAGGAGCCATTGTGGTAACTTACACTTTAGACCTAAAGTATTTTATAGACTTGGCTTGTACTGGTGTAACCAGAAGATACTGGGCTCCACAGCAGAATCTTTTTGGACTCTCTTCCCCCAAATTTAGGCAAAGATAATCTGCATTGTGCATCAGTGACTACCCTACTGGGCCCACTACACCACTCTAGGCAGTCACTGACTTGACTAATCGCTATGGTTTTTGTCTCCTGGGTCTTCATAGCTATGGGTCTAAAATTATTTCTGCTCACGGTTGACACAAGGATGACTCTACCCATTCTTTTGGGCCTTTGAAAACATCACCCATCTTCATAACAGGGAGCGTCATTGTAAAATGTTCTCACAAATCACTTGCAGCCGTTTAACATGCTTCATTTATGTTTTCAGATATCACTGCATCCGGTAATCGACAGCTTGGTCCATGAAGTCATTACATTGGCATTCAAGCACTTTAAATATAAAGAAGGGTAATGATTGGACATTGAAATTTAATAGGATATATTTCCGTTTGTGCTATTATTTGATCCATTTGGTCTTTTCTTGCAGGTACCTTGGTCCAAACACTGGAAATATGCACATAGTAGCAGACCTGTATGCCGAAGTGATCGGCGTATTGGCACAGTCAAAGTAAGTCCATTCTATATATCACTGCATTTCTAAATGCTTTTCTAGAATGAACAAGTCATGATACTTGCTTGTCCATTTGTTAGATTCCCTTCCGTAAAGAAGAAATTTATGGCAGAGCTGAAAGAGTTGCGGCACAAAGAGCAGAACCCTTATGTTGTCCAAAGTGTAATCAGCCTCATAATGGGCATGAAATTTTTCCGCGTCAAGATGTATCCAGTAGAAGACTTTGAAGCTTCTCTTCAGTTTATGCAGGTAATTCACAAAATAGTTTCTACAGCTCTTCCATTACTTTGCTTAAAGAGGTTACGTACAGGTGGTGATATGGTAGTTGGTTTAAGATCATGATTATTGATGAACAATAAATGACATTCACTTTAGTAGATAGTTTATGTGTCCTCACTTTTATCTTAAACATGTTAATTGCTTGCTGCTACAAAACGTGACTTTAATTTTCGGTAATTTTCTATATGGTGCAATTTACATGTGATTTAGTTAAAGCAATAATTTAGGTTTATGTTCAACATTAACCAAATGCTTCCTCCCCATAAGCTATTTATAAACAAACCTCACCCTTCACCCAACTTCTGCGCTTGGGGTATGTTTATCAGAGTGAAGTTAGAGATCACTAGAGTCCTCTAGAGTGAAATTCCGCCACTCTCTCTATTCATTTCCATGGGATTTTGAAAGGCGTATTTATCAAAGGATGAACTTTCACTTTCACCCATTGATAAATACTCTTTTAAAAATCCCATATTAACTTTAGAGGACTGTGGTGATCTCTAACTTCACTCTTTGATAAATATACCCCTTTGTCTCAAGTAAACATATATGGAGCAGTTAATTTTAGAGGGGGTTTGCGATTACTAATTTAGCTTCATTTTCCTCCTTCCAGAGTTGCTTTGAAGGAACAAGCTACAAGGAAATAAGATCCAATGTAAACTGAATTTCACTTGTATGAATTGTTTAGATTCAGATAAGTGGTATTTGCTTTTCTGGGGCCCTAGTTCAATTCCAGCTAGGGTTCTTTCTGCAAGGAGTTTAATATGTTCTCCCTGTATCTATGTAAGTTTCCACCAGGTTCCAACATACACACAGGTTAATTGGCTCCTAATAAAATTGCCTATAATTTGTATGATATGTCTAAATTCACATACATTACTCTTTTATGCTTTTAGGAATGTGCTCATTACTTTTTAGAAGTGAAGGACAAAGATATCAAGCATGCCTTGGCGGGACTATTTGTAGAAATTCTTGTGCCGGTTGCAGCGGTGAGTGCTTCTCATACCGATTGCAAAGCCTGACACCTTACACATCATTTTGCAGGAGAGTGAAGGCAACATCATATTTCCTTTTTTTTTTTTTTTTTTTTAGGCAGTCAAAAATGAAGTAAATGTTCCCTGTCTTAGAAACTTTGTGGAGAGTCTGTACGACACAACTCTGGAACTCTCATCGAGGAAGAAGCATTCACTGGTAAGTATGTAAATTTGATCCAACCCAGTGAACTATCATTACTTATGTACTTGCACCTACCTGCCCATCTCTGACCAGAATGGTGCTAAAGCAGGCACAATTATGTAAATAAGTGGATTGCCGAGGGCCAGGGGGATGGTAACATCACAGACATAATTTTTTGCCAGCCCCAGTGCTCCGGACCCGCAGGACTGTCCCAGTGTCACTAGCGTGGGATTGAGGTTGGCACATGTATGGCACATGTATGTAAATAAGTGGATGGCTGATGGGTGAAGAAGTTATTGGGTCATGCTAACAATGCTTGAATTTCGGATACCCCCTCCCCCGTCCACATCCCAAGCTGTTATTGCTAGGATCCAGGATTTGATTTGGTATTTAGCCAGGATTCGTCCATTTTCAGCAGGATTCAGATTCGGCTGTATCCTTGTGCCTGGCCGAACTGAATCCAAATCCTTAAAATTATGTGACTATTCATAACAAAAAATTATTTATTTGCTGCAAGCTTTTTCTCTCCCCCTCACTGATTTGCATATGCAAATAAAACCCTAAATATGATTAGGGTACATATTCGGTTTGTTTTTCGGCCGAGGATTCGGGGGTTCGGCGGAATCCAAAATAGTGGATTCGGTGCATCCCTAGTTTTTCCCAACCCCAACACGCCCGACCCACAAGTCCAAAGTGTTTCATGCTGGCCCACACATTACTAGTTGCCAGCATGCAGAGGCACTGATAGTGACAGCCGATGCTCTGAATTCTAGACTGAATTTTGCTTGCACATAAAGCAGCTGCATGCCCTAACTTGCCTCAGTCTGAAGTAGACTCTGCTTTAATTAGAGATGATGGAATTTGAAAACTGAATTGGAGAGCAAAGTGTGGGGCACATTTATTATGGGGTTTATTTATTATAGATGGGTACAGTGCAAAGCCCTTTTATGGTTACATACATACCCTATATATAATGCTGGTAAGTTAGCAAAAATTGTGCAGATAAATATCCAATGTTATATGTATTTAAATGAAACATTTGCACAAAAGTAACTGCTTTTTAAAAATAATATACCCTTATACCTGATCTATCCTAATATTTCACAAATAAAGGACTCTATAAAAGTATTAGAAATGTTAAATGTGTCCGTTTCTCTTTTTCTAGGCCCTGTACCCCTTGGTGACCTGTCTGCTTTGTGTCAGCCAGAAGCTGTTTTTTCTAAACAGATGGCATATTTTCCTCAACAACTGCTTGTCAAACCTCAAAGTGAGTATGACCTTTATTGTGGAAATAAATTAAGGGTGGCATAAGCCTGCATGCAATACCTTTGTAGGCAAGAATGGTGAGAAGCAGAACAGGTCTCTAACTGATCCTTAGTCATCAGTGAAGTAACAAAGCTTTCCTGAGAGGTTTCAGTTAGTCTGATGATCAGAAAGATAGCATTGCAATAGTTAATTTCACATTGGAAATGTATTGTTGCCTGGAGCCAGAGGCGTTCATATAATAAGAATAGGACCTTTTAAATAAACGTTGAAGGTTGGTGAAACCAGAATAATGACTGATAGAGTTTAGCAACATCAAGGGGCAAATTTACTTATGGTCGATTATCGAGGGTTAATTAACCCTTGATATTCGACTGCCGAATTGAAATCCTTCGACTTCGAATATCGAAGCCTATGGTGACCTTCCCTATACATTGACTTCGGTAGGTTTTAGGTGGCGAACTAGGAGGTCGAAGTTTTTTTTAAAGAGACAGTACTTTGACTATCGAATGGTGGAATAGTCGAACGATTTTTAGTTTGAATTGTTCGATTCAAAGTCGTAGTCGAAGGTCGAAGTAGCCAATTCGATGGTCGAAGTAGCCAAAAAAACATTCGAAATTCAACGTTTTTTTATTCTATTCCTTCACTCGAACTAAGTAAATGGGCCCCCAAATGCCAGAAGGGTCTTTATATTTTATTTTTAAAACAGCCAAAGTTTATTAAGCAGGTGCAGATCTGCAGCTAAGGCAAATAGATGTGCATCTCATAATAAGCCTTATTATTTTATGAAATATTTTTTCAACAAAGGTTTTACACTAGGCCTTATTATTTTATGAAATGTGGTTTCCAACAAACGTTTTACACCCTCATGTCTACTTGCCTGATGTGCTGATATCATGCTTTGTTGTATCTGCACTGCTAGCTGAGGTTTTTTTATATCTTATTTCCCTTTTTATCTAAATCATTGTTAGAATAGGGATAACATGGTTTGTAGAAGACTATAAACTTTTAAGGTAGTTTTTATAGGACATTTTCAGTTCATACACCTTGAAGGGACCCCTTTAGCTCAAACCAAGTTCAAATATATTGGAAATATTGCTGTATCAGTCATTCAGCCATTCAATATCTAGGTTTACCTCAAATCTTGCCCTAATTTACCCCCAAGCTGAATGAAGTAGAGGAAACTAACATGTTGCCCAGATTTCCCCCTAACTGACCTACAGTCTAAGTTCCCTGTCACTCATCCAGACCCCCCAGTTTTTGAACCACCGGTTTACAGCTTAAAGTGAGAAGGGCAAATGTAACATTAAGGGCCAGATTTATCATGGGTCGAATTTTGAATTTGAAAAACTTCGAAATTCAAAAAGACCAACCGAAATTAAATCTAAGTTGTTTTTTTTGGCCAAATAGGTCTGTTTTCGATCAAATCGTACGAATCGAAGTAATAGCGCATTCGATCAACTTTGATTAGAAGTTTTTCCAAAAAAAAACCCTTCGATTTTTCAAAGTCCACCAATTGACTCCAAATAGGTTCTAGGAGTTCCTCATAGGCTAAAACAGCAATTCAGCAGATTTTATATGGCGAATGTTTGAAGTCGAATTTTTAAAGAGACAGAACATGATACATTTCTAAATTCGAATTTGGACTATTCCCTAGTCGAAGTACACCAAAAATTTTAATTTTTGAATTCGAATTTTCACTTTGACCTCTAAGGGGCAGACTTATGAAAGGTCGAAGTGAAAATTAGAATTAAAAAAATTAGAATTTCGAGCTAATTTTTGTATACCTAGACTAGGGAATAGTTCAAATTCGATTTGAATCGAATTTGGACCCTTGATAAATATGCTGTGCTTGACAGTGAGGAAGGTGAATCCCAAAGTTCTTGAGTCCTCTCATAATCAATTTTTAAAGGAAAAGTGTAGTTTTCTTGGACATATTTATTAATATGTATGAGATCATGTGTAAATGCCGTTTCTGGGCTTACTTGTTGACCAAGGAGTATTCTTTGCTTGTTTCGTTGGTTTTATGGAAGGGTCACCTGTACTGCTAAATAATCTGCATTGTTTTTATACCTTTTCCCTGCTGGAGAAGGCTGGAGCAGCTTTCTGTTTTGCAGAGCAGGAAGTGGCAGTTGCAAAATAAATTAGCTTTTTTGGGAAACAGCAAATATTTTTCTGGATATAGTCATAAGAATCTATTTACTTGTTTCCTCCATTTTACAAAGTAAATATAAGAAGGATAAGAAGGTCGTATTTTAGTCATAGTTAAATGGCAACTTGTTATTTTATGTTGTAGAATAAAGACCCCAAAATGGCACGGGTTGCACTGGAATCTTTGTACAGACTGCTCTGGGTGTATATGATTCGAATAAAATGTGAAAGCAATACTGCTACACAGAGGTATGTCATTGGAAACACAAATGTCTGAAAGTCAAGACCTGTATTGTTGTAACAGGCCCCAAAGGCCCTTCCCCTACTGCATCTCCAACACTTAACAAAGCTGAACAGTACTGGTTAAAAAAGTATGAAATATATGTTTAGTTCCCTTTGAAGTATTGTGCTAAATACATTGCATATTTTACAGTTTAGGAAAGAGCAAAAAAAATGCCTTATGTGCTCAGGGCTGTATCTACCATATAGGCACCCGCCGGCCTGTAGTTTAGAGGACGCCTATATAGTAAATAAAAATATTGGCAAAAAGCATTCCCCTACACTGTCACCAGATACGTGGGGATAAAGATAACCACACATGAGTGCATTAAGCTGGTGATCTGACCCCTTCAGGGTCAGCTTACCTGTATGGGACCGACCGGACCAATATCTGAAAGAAAATTGGCAGATATCAGACAGGTTTAAAAATTCCAACAGGATTACATAGTAATTTAGGTTGAAAAAAAGACACACGTCCATCAAGTTCAACCTTTTAACTTGTTTGAACCTGCCTAACTGCTAGTTGATCCAGAGTAAGGCAAAAATCCCCATCTGAAGCCTCTCCAATTTGCCTCAGAGGGGGAAAAATTCCTTCCTGACTCCAAAGTGGCAATCGGACTAGTCCCTGGATCAACTTGTACTATGAGCTATCTCCCATAACTCTGTATTCCATCACTTGCTAAACACCATCCAACCCCTTCTTAAAGCTATTTAATGTATCAGCCTGTACAACTGATTCAGGGAGACAATTCCACATCTTCACAGCTCTCACTGTAACAAACCCCTTCCAAATATTTAGGTGGAGCCTCTCTTCTTCTAAACGGGATATGATCCCCTTATATATTTATACATAGTCATCATATCACCCCTTAAGCGCCTCTTCTCCAGCGTGAACATCCCCAATTTGGCCAGTCTTTCCTCATAGCTAAGATTTTCAATACCTTTCACCAGCTTAGTTGCCCTTCTCTGTACCCTCTCTAATACAATAATGTCCTGTTTGAGTGATGGAGACCAAAACTGTACGGCATATTCTAGATGGGGCCTTACAAGTGCTCTGTACAGTGGAAGAATGACCCCCTCCTCCCTTGACTCTATGCCCCTTTTAATACAGCTCAAGACCTTATTTGCCCTTGATGCTGCTGACTGGCATTGCTTGCTACAGCCAAGTTTATCATCTACAAGGACTCCAAGGTCCTTTTCCATAATGGATTTGCCTAGTGCAGTCCCATTAAGGGTATAAGTGACTTGGATATTTTTACATCCAAGGTGCATGATTTGGACTGTCAGCTCCTATCATTGTGATCAATCCAATCATTTGGCCATAGGGCCAAGCAATCAGATTTTGGGGGTCGTACCTGCTTTCCCAGCAATCGGAACAAATGCAGGACAGACAGGCCATCTACAAATGCATCAACCACATGAGAAAGGGCAGGCAGAGGTCTGATGTCTAGAACACAACACTGGACCTAAATACAGCCCTGTGTGCACTAAAATGTCATTTATCTTAAAACGCTAGTAAACTAGAAACCCATAAATTTTTACATAAATCCATCATGACATTTTGTGATATAACAGTAAATGTGAAAACTGACTGTATAATTTCATTCTCTTACAGCCGCCTCAGCACCATTGTTGGCACCCTGTTCCCTAAAGGTTCCCGTGGTGTAGTACCACGAGATATGCCCCTTAATATCTTTGTTAAGATTATACAGTTCATTGCACAGGTAAGGAAGGACTTTCTACCAACTTCTAGGGTTAATATGACAAAGTGGTACAATGAGTGAATCACTGCAGCAACATTTCTCTGAGCAAAACCATCATATTGCAGCCTGGAGGGACATATCACTAGTGTAAACTAGGGATGCACAGAATACAGGATTCGTTTTGGGATTCGGCCAGGATTCTGCATTTTTCAGCAGGATTCGGGCTTTTTCAGATGAATCCTTCTGCCCGGCTGAACCAAATCTGAATCCTAATTTGCTTATGCAAATTAGGGACGGGGAGGGAAATTGCGTGACTTTTTGTCACAAAACAAGGAAGTAAAAAATATTTTCCTCTTCTCATTCCTAATTTGCATATGCAAATTAGGATTCAGATTCGGTTCGGTATTTGGCCGAATCATTCGTGAAGGATTCGGGTGTTCGTCTGAATCCAAAATAGTGGTGCATCCCTAGTGTAAACACAGAGAATGAATTCTAGTGTTGCCACTTTCATCAATCTTCCTCTTCATATTGAAGTATATTTGCTTTTCTTACAGAGAATTCTTTCATGATAATCCTAGCAATTGTTAGAACAAATGTGTGATATTTTAAATTAGTTGTACACATGCATCTATACCTGGGTGGGTGAAGTTAAAAAACTTCAAATTTGACCATCAAATTAGATACTCAAAGTATTTTTTCAATCGAATTGATTAAATCGATTCGAACGATTTTACCAAAAAAATACTTTGACTACTCAAAACTTAGCCAAAACACTCAGAAAGGTTATATGAGGTCCTCCATAGGCTAAACAGCAATTCGGCAGGTTTAATGTGGCAAAGTGTCAAAGTCAAAGTTTTTTAAAGAGACGGTACTTTTCGAAATGGTCGAATTTGTGAAGTATTTTCAATTCAAATCGAATTGTGGCCTATTCGATGGTACCCAAAAATGTATTCAAAATTCAACGTTTTTGAATTCGAAAATTCACTTCGACCCTTAGTAAATGGGCCCCTAAGTGATGCACCCCATTTTGGTTTCTTATGGTAATATTTTTTTCCCACTATATAGGTAAAGTTGGACTTTGCCATGAAGGAAATCATCTTTGACCTCTTATGTGTTGGAAAAGCAGCAAAAGCGTTCAGTCTGAATCCAGAGGTAAACATATCTAGGGGGTTATTTATCAAAATCTGAATTTTTCTGATTATTTTATTTAAAAAAATCTGACCGAACTAGAATTCACGATTTCACCTAATTTATTATTAAAAAAAGCACGATTTAACTGGATCAGGGGAAAACTCAATAAAATAGAGTGAAAATGTAATTTGTACGTTTTTTCTGATTTTTTTTTTACTTGGTTTTTTTGGGCTTTTTCCTGAAAACTCAGAATTTTTAGGGTTTTTGCCCCAAATAGTCAAACTTTTGGGCTAATTCCAGTGCAGACCACAGAAACCTCCAAATAGGAAGAATAGGGACCTTTGACTTATGTACAACCTTAGCAGGCCTGAGATGGCGGATTTTTGGATTCTGACTTTTTCCATCCTTGTGTTATAATAAATCTCAAAAAATTTGAGGTTTTTTTCCAATAAAAAATTCAGATTTTATAGTCAAAAAAACATTTTTTTTCGAGTTTTTTGCATTCAGACTTAAATACATAACCCCCCCTTATGTTGCTTATACCTGACAAAGGATATTATAGTAATGGATATACACTGGGGTTTATTTAGAGAAAATACTGTTATGGTGGGTTTGATTGATATTCAGCTTATATATATGCAAAAGAAATCTACTTTCCCAGGATTTGGGGTTTAGGTAGTATTTTTAGTTTTTTGGGGTTTAGGTAGCATTAAATAGATCTTTTTGCAGGCCCAGAGCCAAGTGAATTCGGGTAACCAAACTGACCAGTCTCATTTTATAATTGTCATTTCTTCTCAATTTTTTTTAGAGAATGAACATAGGCTTAAGAGCTTTTTTGGTTATTGCTGATAGCTTGCAGCAGAAAGATGGTGAACCTCCTATGCCTGTCACTGGAGCCATTCATCCTTCTGGCAACACATTGCGTGTGAAGAAAACCTACTTAAGCAAGACACTCACTGAAGAGGAAGCCAAAATGATTGGTAAGCACAGACACTAACACCGTTATTAGTCCAGTTAAACCAACATAGTGTAGAATGCTATGCATTGATTCCAGAATATTTTTGAAATTTGTCTTACTGGTCTCTCGGTATGAGTCTCCAACCAAGTTCTCCTGCAGAGAGCGTGCAGATGCTAAGCAAAGTCAAGCTTCACATTGGCTTTTTTAAGTCTGAAGTTGGGCCAGCAGGCTATGCCTAAGTTAGTCACTACATTTATATATGTCACAGGATTTCATAGGACTTGTGTAATAAAATTACCTGTGCGGCCACCTTTGATTCTTAGGGCGCGCCTCTTAAAGGTACAGGTGTGCTGGCACACATTTTGGCGCGAACTTTGACTGTATTTAAGGCCCATTCTGACCACCAGCCAGTGCCCATGATAGAACTTGGTTTCTAGTGGTTCCTGAGCCTTGTACATCTGATCCTGTACCAGTTTGTCCTGATTATCCGGTTTTGACTCCTGCCTGTTCCCTGACTACTCTGCATTCTGTATCCTGACCCTTGCCTGCCAAGACAACTCTTCCAGCTTAACCCCTTGATTGACAACCCGGTTTGACCCTTGCCTGCCTGACAATTCTGATATCCGCCTGCCTCGACCCAGCCTGTCTGACCATCCTTCTGCCTAATCCTTTGTACCGTGACCTTCGGCCCAAAAGACTTTGCTAACAGCCGTGCCCCATTGCCAGCCAGAACATCTCGCCTTGCACCCCTCATTAAGTCCAGGTGGCACCCAAGTAAGCTGAGGGCTCCTCCCGAAGCCCAACGGTGGTCACACTACTGGTGAAGCCGAGCCGAGACCAGGGTGCTTGGCACTTGTTCTGGTATTGGGTGCCGGTCGTGACAATTTGTTACAGTAATGTGATAGTAGTAGTGAAGGATACCTGGAGTAATATCCACCTTTACTCCCACAATGTATGGCCGTATGCCTTTGTGTAATCATTTTCATTGTGTTTATCAACTACTGGAAAATGGGCCAGAATGTGTTTAGCCTTCAATTGTCTTTTTTAAAATAAATTCAAAATATAAATTCTGCCATGTTTATTGTGCTTATCGTCCTGCTTTATTCAGTATCTGCATAGAATTAGTGTTCATACGCCAAGACTGATAATAGTTCTAGTGCAAATATTTTTGTTCTGTCTTTTATTCCTTTAGCATATTAATTTCTGTGACAACGCCTCTTCTTTGCTTTTAATATAACTTTTGTAATGTTATCTTTCTTAGGAATGTCTTTATATTACTCTCAAGTCAGAAAGGCAGTAGACAACATCCTGAGGCACCTAGACAAGGAAGTAGGGAGATGTATGATGATGACTAACGTGCAGATGTTAAACAAGGAGCCTGAAGACATGATTACGTGAGTGCTTCTCTGTGACCTTACCTGTCTTCACCAGCTTTGAAATCCTTTGTTCCCAGTCACTGTGGGATGTCACATAATAAATAAAAAGGGGCTTTATAGGTTCCAAATTCATTGTAATAGTGATTTCAGAGTTATCCTTTCAAAGTCATATAGTAAGAGCAAACCTTAGATCAGGGGTCCCCAACCTTTTTCACCCGTGACAAACATTCAGATGTAAAAAGAGTTTGAGATGAGAAATGTTCCTGGGATGCCAAATAAGGGCTATGATTGGCTATTGGCAGCCCCTATGTGGAATGCCAGTCTACACAAGACTTTGTTTGGCAGTAAATCTGGTTTTTATGCAACCAAAACTTGCCTCCAAGCCTAAAATTCAAAAATAAGCACCTGTTTGAGGCCATTGAGAGCAACATCCAAGGGGTTGGGGAGCAACATGTTACTCACAAGATACTGGTTGGGGGATCACTGGCTTAGATTATCAAATATGGGAGGCTATTGGCTACGCCGAGGACTAATTGTAGAACTGTAGTCTTTCCCCTTTAATTCCTAGTACTTTGCTGCATTTTGTTTCATCTCCTGCTTGGGGTCTTTTGCAAAGGAAATTTGAAAAAGGCAGCAAGCAGGGAGAAGAAATGTGGGTGAAAGTTGTGGAATTAAGCACAGATACTGGAGTGTGCAAATGCCTAAGAGTCTAAACCTGCCAAGGTAATTAGCATTTAGTTATGCTGGCATGGAAATGGCCTCTTTTTCAGACTGTTGCCTCCTTTCACATCATCAATCACGAAAAATGTTTAATAATTGACTGCAATTTGCTAATCCACCTTACGAAGCACTTCTAAGTGATAGTTCTAGAATATGGCAGATTCGCGTTAATTAAGACTTATCTGAAGCTTGTGCAATGCTCTATGATCTCACGTATCATTCCAAAATTTCAGGGGAGAGAGGAAGCCAAAAATTGACCTCTTCAGGACATGCGTTGCTGCTATTCCTCGCTTACTTCCAGATGGGATGTCGAAACTGGAGTTAATTGACTTGCTCTCAAGGTACATGCATCAATTGTGTTTGGGATTCCTGCCAGTTTACTTTGGGAATAATTAAGGGCAAGGAATCTGGCACACACTATGCACATATACTGGAAATGATATAAAACTGGAAGTGCTACTGTCGCGTGATTGGTATTTATAGTTCAGTTTGCCATAACATACAGGTGACAGATTATAAGTGCTGCATCAGTACAGACATGCACAGACAGAAATTCTTAAGCAGTGTCTGCCTAATTATTCTTCTGTTGTATAAGAGTTGGGCTGGTTTTTCCCATAAATTGTGTGATAACCCTTCTTTGATTTTCTCTCTCTAGCAAACCCAGCACATGGCAGATACCCCCATGTAGCCATTAACAAGCACTTGTACCTCTGTGTGCCTTTTTACAGTTTAAATGATGCAGCAATCTGAGTGAACACAAGTGGGGGTTAAGGTGGTCATTACACGGGCAGATAAAGCTGCCGATATCGGTCGTTTGGACCAATTTGACAGCTTATCTGCCCGTGTATGGGGGCTTCCGACGGGTCTTCCCGATCGATATCTGGCCACGATATAGATCGGGAAGGTTTGATTTTTAACCGACTGACCCGTCGGAGCCCCTTGGCGTATTGTAATTCGATCGTTCGAATTACCCCGATATAGCCATGCCGTTAGTGTCATATCGGGGAAAGATGTCGCCAAACGAGCGGATCTTTGAGTCTATGGCCAGCTTTATTTATAAACACTGGGCAAATTTGCAATCAGATGATTCAGCCTTCAACCTACAGCTGGCTGAAAAAAAGCTAATCACTGATTGGTTGCTATGGGATACTGCCCAAGGCAAATTTGACCAGTGTTTATAAATGAGCCCCAGTGACACTAAGGGGTTATTCATCAAAGTCTGATTTTATCTCCAAATTTTCTGCTACAAACTCCGATAAAATCTGCTCTGTTTTTTTACGCTTATTTATTATTAGATTTTTCAGAAAATTTGCTTTGCGGGAAAAAAATCCAATTTTCACAATTTTTTCAGATTTTTCACCCGATTTCTTATGCTTTTTTGCCCGAAAACTTCAGGGTATTGCATGATTCTCAGCGCACATCAAAAATTCATTGGGACTTCTCCCATTAACTTATATGCAACCTCGACAGGTCTGAGATGCCAGATTTTCTAATTTGGACTTTTACATCCTCGGGGTTTAATAAATTCGGCTGAATCCCAAATCTTTCATGAAGGATTTGGTCGAAACTGAACCACATCTAAACCCTAATTTGCATTTGCAAAGGACATAAAAGAACCTTGCTTGCAGAGTGCAGAAATAAAATAGCAATTTCCTTGGTTGTGTGATGAAAAGTGACATGATTTTAAAGGATAAGTAAACCTCTAAAATAAGTGAATGTAAAATTGATGATGGTGCTGTTCTTAATACTTTTGTAATTTACATTCATCATTTCTTTTCTTTTTATTCCAAGATATTAAGGGATACATGTAATGTTAATATGAATTAATTTTGTTACAACAGCGCCACCTGCTGGTCAGGCTCCAACCAAGTAGTCAAGGAAGTTGTCAGGAAAAAGAATGAGACTGCTTTGATGTTCTTCTGCTTAGGAAAGATTTGAGAAAGGTTTCTAATTTTATTCCTAAGCAGAAGAACATCAGAACAGTCTCTTTCTTCTGACAACTTCCTTGACTACTTGATGGTCAGACTGGTGGGAAAATGACCAGCAGGTGACGTTGTTGTAACAAAATTAATTAATATTAACAGCACATTTATCCCTTAATATCTTGGAATAAAAACAAAATAAATAAGAATGTATATTACAAAAGTGCTTAGAATAGCACCCTCATCAATTTACCTTTCACTTATTTTGAAGGTTTTAATTATTCTTTAAGGATTTGGTTCATTCAGGCACTTGGATTCAGCCGAATCTGAAATCCTGTTGAAAAGACCAAATTCTGGCCTAATTCTGAACTAAATATTGGATTTGGTGCATCCCTACTACATATCAAACACACAAAATGTAAATATTATGATAAGCGAGCAGTACCATTGGCACAGACTTTTAAAAGGAAAAACATACCCCGTATAAAATATTTTATTTCAGTGACCAATGAAGAATTGGGTGGAGCTGTTTCAGTACACAGCACATTATTTTTTACATAAGAGTAGGAGCTGACATATTTTATGCCCTTCTTTAAGCATTGACTATAGACTGCAGGAGCATCAGCAGCCCTTGTTATAATATGTGTGTATGATACACAATGGATAGGGTAAGAGACACTTTTTTGAGTCTAATTCAAGTTCATCTTGATGAGCACCAGCTGATTCCCCTATATTCAAGAAGAGAGATCTCTGAACACGTTCATGAAACATACAAGAGCCCTAGAGCCATTGGGTACTTGATGCTGAACGGTGCTCCGAGAACCTAATACTTGTTTGCTGCGTGAGTTTTATTGATTTGTATTTATTTATTTGCACGCTCAGATTATCCATCCACATGGATGATGAACTACGGCACATTGCACAGAACTCTCTTCAGGGTCTCCTCGTTGACTTTGTCGATTGGAGGGAAGATGTTTTGTTTGGTTTCATTAACTTTTTGCTACGGGAGGTGAACGATATGCACCAAACGCTTCTGGATACATCTCTGAAACTGCTGCTGCAGTTACTCACCCAATGGAAAATAGTGATCCAGACACTGGGAAACTCTCACGAACAAGCTAAAGTTAGGACGTCAGAGGTAAATTCTTTGTCATTTCATTATATGTACAGTTTCTATAGAGCAAGAATATCTGGGCCAACACAGCATTGGGAATATTGAAGAAGTTCAAATGAGAAGAAATGTTTAATCTTTTCAGCTTGTTTCACAGGATGGCCAAAATTCCTGATATACAAGTGCACATTCGATCAGGTGGACATTCAGTAACAGTAGATTTATCCTCAGCTTTGCTAAAGCCCACTAGACCTATCCTAGTATATAACAAGCTTAGATAAGAGAATGGCAGTTCTTCATTCCTATGTTTCATATGGCCCATAGAAACCTAGAGAACTTCATCTATCTCAAAGGCTACAGTGTTCATTTCCAGCATATATCTTTAGTCCTAGGATCCTACTGGATGTTGTACAAGATCAGTCCTGTGTCACAGCTGATAAGATGAATTTAATGTCCTTGGAGCACTCAATGGATGTTACAAATTACTTCTACTGCACCATTATTATGCCAGGATAACACTCCCTATATCCATGTCAACATAATAAAGGATTCCAGTACTTGCTGAACATTTTATTATTATGCACAGGGAACCATCAGAGCATATTTGCAGGGCAAGGAATATCAAAATGGTCTATTATGGCTCCCCTGGGCAGAATATGTGACAGCTCAGATGGAAACGACTTGACTCACGGACTTGGCTCCCCTGCGCTCACCCTCTGGCCCCCCCCCCCCCATTTACCTCTTCCCTTTCTTTCTTGTTAGTATATTCTTTTCCCCTCTGAGAACTATAGAAAAGCATCATTAACGGTTTAGGCAATCCTGACCATGCAACACGGGTTGAATGAAGGCAATTGATGATAATAAAGACAACGACATGTTCAGTTGGGGAATATAAAGGTTTATTTGCTGCGTAACGTTTCATGTATAGAAATGCTGCCGACTATGTCATGACAACCTGTGATAATGTAACCAGTTCTACAACTTACATGACCATACATGTTCTAATGCTATGCTTGTTGAAATTTAACAGAAAATTAAAATCTTTAAATAAAAAAAAAAATGCACAGGGGCCGGGCATATTGGGTGGACTAATCTGCCCGTAGAACACGGGATGCAGAAAAACCCTGTTGAATTTTAAGGGATATAATTTTTGCAAAATGTAGAACCCCATGTTTTTTTAGTCCTCAGATACATTTTTGGGTTTTATTGGACCAGTTTGCCTTTTTCTTTAATTCTTACACCTGTCCCACGGATCTGATTTTTTACACATCCGCTGAGATGCTTTTCCCGGTAATAAACCTCTCTAGTTTAACAATCCTCTTACACAAATGTTATGTCTATGCTACATTTTTAAATAAACAGTGAAGAGAAATGAGTTGTTGAACTCCTGGGAGACAGCTGCTATACGGTTTGTCCAAACTATGTGATGCATCTGCTTGGCAGAAGTAGCACCTGGAGACTAGTAATTCTCAACACTACATGTGGGACATGTTCTTTACTGGCATTATTTCATATTCTCCCCTCTTTGGCTCCACAGTTTTTAAGGACTGGTGCCTTTATATATGTGTACTGCCTTCTCTATTGTTGTAAATATCTTTATATAGAGACTTATATTTCCGCTGGTTGGCTGATGGTGGATCCATGAATCCATGAAGGATTAGGTTGTATTCACTACTAAGAAAGAAAAAATATATTCTGAACTAGGAAGTCTGGTGCAGTTCCTGTCTGCTCTAACAATGTCAGACTTGTTGGCTTCCGACTGGTGATGGGTCTGCCCACTTGCCTTGGATGCTGGGAATTATGGGTTTCCATGCTAAAGGGCTGCAAGTTTGACATATCTGACCCAGGTACACTAACAACAGAATCTGAATACAGTGAACAAACTTACTAAATTTCTATGACCAGAGATGCTTACGGTGTTGCAAATAGTGGGCCCCATTAAGAGTCTAAAAAAATATTATCCTCCCCTCTAGACACTTTTCCCCATCTTTTAGGGCAGAGACACACGTGCAGATTTGGGGAGACGACAAATCTCCTCTTCTTCGGGGCGATTTATCGTCCCAAACTGCCTTCCCGCCGGGTAGAATGTAAATTGCCAGCGGGGTGGCACTCGGAGCGATTCATTTTCTGAAGTCGCCCGAAGGTGCCTGACGAGGAAACTTCGGGTGACTTTGGTAAACGAAGAACTCCAAGTGCCATCCCGCCGGCAATTTACATTCAAGCTGGCACGAAGGCAGGAGATTAGTCGCCCCAAAGAAGAGGAGATTTGTCGCCAGGCGGCTAATCTCCCCGAATTTGCCTGTGTGTCTCTGCCCTTAAAGGGTTTGTTCACCTTTAAATTAACTTTTAGTATGGTGTAAAAAGTATTATTCTGAGACAATTTGCAATTGGTTTTCATTTTTTATTATTTGAGGTTTTTTTTTAGTTATTTAGCCCTTTGTTCAGCAACTCCCTGGTTTGCAAGGTCAACAATCTAGTCTAAATTATCTTAGCAACCATCGATTTGACTGGATAGAATAGGAGAGGGCCTGAATAGAAAGATGAGTAAGGAAAAATAATAATACATTTGTAGCCTTACAGAGTATTTGTTCTTAGATGGGGTCAGTGACCCCCCATTTGAAAGTTGGAAAAAGAAGAAGGCAAATCATTCAAAGACTATAAAAAAATTAAAGGCCAACTGAAAAGTTAGCCAGTCTATAACATACTAAAAATTAACTTAAAGATGAACAACCCCAAAGGCCAAATCAGGATGGCCAATTTGTTATCTAAGCTGCTCAATAGATATCTGGCTATACCTGGGCCAGTAAGCTAACAAATGAGTCTGCAGGGTTGAGTCGATAGATTTTATCAGCTGTGCATGGTCACCATTAGATATTCTGTAGCTTAGATTTTCAATTGCAGCCATTCTCATCATTCATACAGATTTCAAGTCAAACTTCTCTCAAAAACACATTGGAATGTTGCTGGGTGTTTTCCCCCTTTTCTAAATTCCTTATCAAGTTAGCGTGACTTTATATGTTGTGCATTACACCGCAGCTCTGCTTCAAGGTCAGGCCCTATAGCGGAGAATTTTATCTTCATTATTTATGGTCTGTTGTTCTACTAAATCAAAAAACCATCTACAAGGGCAGGGAGGCAATGTCATAAAGAAAGAAAAACTAGCTACAAGAATTCAGCCTAGAAATAAAAAAAAAAAGAAACTATTACTTGCAATGGATTTTCCCATTTTTCTTCCAAACGATATGACTTTCCAAAGGATGAGGATGTACAAATAAAACGATACAATAAATCATAAATAGGTTGGTTTCCTGCAGTCCTTCTGTTGTTCAGCTGCTGGGAGATGTAGTTGAACAGCCTGTTGTCTATCCCTGAGCTAAGCCTATACGTTACACTGATTGGATTCTCATATCGTATATATTAGGATGCCTTAGGATACAACAAAACATTTTGTTACTTTTTAAAGTAGTTGATCACCTTTCAATTAACTTTTAGTATGATATAGAGAGTGACTATGAAGATTTTCATTCATCCAGGTCATGGTATATCTAGTATAAGTAATTCTAAAACAACTGGACTTGCTGAGTAATCATTGAAGACGTTTCACTACTCATTCGAGCAGTTTCTTAAATTCAACTGACTGGTGTGGGGAATCCTCAGCATATGAACTTTTCCACTAATCCAATCACAGTGGCCCATTGTAACTCTTCAGAGAGGTGACATCTGAAACTCACAGAGGGTGATTCTGTGAGTTTACTGTGATAGGATTACCAAGGAATCATGCAACTCCTAGAAACAAGTATTACTTGTGAGAGTTGCATGAATGGATGTGTGAAGTGTTTTGAAACCTCCAGGGGAACAGATGTTAGAACAGCATTGTATGTAACAGAAAGGTGGTGTCGAAGGCCCCTACCTCTGTACAAGGAAGGTTCCTCCACCTTGACATGAATCGCCTCTTTCACGCCTCGTTCAAACCAGCGGTCTTCTTTATCCAAGATTTGGATTAATTTATATTAGATATGATGTTGAGAGTAAAATTCTGAGCCAATTTGCAATTGTTTTTCATTTTTATTATTTGAGATTTTTGAGTTATTTTGCTTTTTATTCAGTAGCTGGTTGCTAGGGTCGAAATAGCCCTATCAACCAAGCATTGATTTCAAATTGCTTAGAATTAGCCATTATATAACATACTTAAAGTTAACTTAAAGGTGAACCACTCCATATTGTACATTTCTTGTACCCCCCATCTATATGGGAATGCAGAGATTTTATTATAATTCCGCACAGTACATTTCCCAGAAACACAGCTGATGGGGGGCTTCAGAATTTTATAAGCGATGTACCTATATAAATAGAGACACAAAGAATAGCTCTGTTGTGGGAAGTGCAGAGAAATTGGTACAGTCCATTTCCTATAAGACGTCTTATTAGAGAAGCAGGGAATCCATCAATAATAATTACAGAATGAACAGAATCTGAAACCTAATTTGCATATTCACATTTTGGCAGGAGTCAACTAAAAAATATTATCTAGACACCTTCAGTTTGTCCAGTTCTTCAAGTTTTATGTCATCAATTCTTCAAGTAATGCTGGGATTAAGGTGGATATTTCTGGTGCATCCCTGCTGTATAGCTAGAGAGTAGAAAGCACAGCTATAAAAGCCCTTAACCTATATAAAGCTTACTACTGGTAGGTGTATCATTTGCCTGCATTACAAGCTTAAAGCACATTTAATAAACATTTCAGGATCACTTTAAGGTACTGGTAGGGCACATTCAAGAGCTCACTGGTTGGTGCATGTTGCAACCCCTAGAAAATGTTACCATAACAGGAAGACAAACACAGTTTATGCGCTGCATCTCCATGGGTGATGTGTCCAACTATGTGTGCTCTATGTGACCCTCCGATTAGGGCATTCTGTAAGTGACTCAGGATTTACAAAAATTCTTATTTTTATTTTTAATTTCCTTCCAGATGATCCCAAATGGCTCCAGCCATAGGATACAGTCTGAACGGGGGCCTTATTCCAATGTTTTGCACGCAGTGGAAGGTTTTGCACTATTGCTACTATGTAGTTTTCAGATGGCTACTCGGAAAGTAGCTGTTTTAATACTCAAAGAAGTACGGGCTTTGTTTCTTGCACTTGGACAAGCAGAGGTACGTTTCAAATTGTTTTCAGTTGGCTAATGTAATGATTACAGAGAACTGGCCAGGTGTTTGTACAGATATGAAATAGCCTTTCTGGCTAATAACGGTGAACAGAACTGAAAATTCTCAAGTATCAGTAGTTGAGCTTTAATTTCAATGCAGGGATCCCCAAACTTTTGAAATTGTGAGCAACCTTCAGAGGTAAAAGGAGTTGGGGATCGATCAAAACATGAAAAATTTTCCTGGGGTTCGAAATAAGGGCTGTGATTGGTCATTTAGTAGCCCCTATGTGGATTGTCAACCTACATTGAGGCTCTGTTTGGCAGTGCATCTGGTTTTTATACAACCAAAACTTGCTCCCAAGCCAGGAATTCAAAATTAAGCACCTGCTTTGAGGCCACCTGGAGCAACATCCAAGGGGCTGGAGAGCAACATTTTGGTCATGAGCTACTGGTTGGGGATCAGATTTAAGGTGTCCACTAGACAGTTTATGGGATAAACTGTGAGGCATTTGGGCCATCTACGTTCATGTCCAATAGCAGTGGTCCTCAGCAAGTGGGCTGAATGAGCATGTCTGAAAGAAAGTTTTTACTCCAAAATGTCCAGATATGATCAGTTGAGATCACAGGGCAGTCTTAAAACTGCTTCTTCACAAGCTCTTACTTGGAATTATGGTATTACATTATAGCGTGTGTATGAAGTAGGTGACCTGTTTTTTTTTGTTTTTTTTTAAATAACAATGCTTCTGTCTTATACCATTATAACTGAGAATTTGTAACATGTGTTTCATTTGTAGGAAGATGATAAACCTATGGTTGATGTTTTGGATCAACTTAGTCCTTCCATACTTGAAAGCTTTCTTCATGTTGCAGTATCTGATTCTGTAAGTTTCTCTTTCCTCTTTCTTTTAAATGAAAACCTGGGATGTTCTAAGGTGCAATTATGTTCAACAATCAGAGGCAGTGTACAAGTGGAGTTGAAAACAGGTCAGAAACGAGGAACAAAGTAAAGCCCTTGGGACTAGTGATTGGAGGGATTAAGAATCAAAAACAAATCAAAGACAGACCAAAGGTCAGAGCAGACAAGAGAGAAGTCAAAGAGAAAGCCAGAGGTGGGGAACCAGTAGATTAGATCTAAAAGCAACAATGAACATGCACAACCGCACAGGACAAGCAAAAGGCCAAGGAATCGGTAATGGTAGAGGCATAAGCATGGATGGAACCCACATAAATAACAGTAAACAAGATGAACTAGAAAAAAATATAAATAGCAACTAAGTTGCTGCTTCGGATTGCTGGACCAGAGCAAATTTTAAATAGTTAAATCTTGCAATAACACGTCCATCTGTGTTATGTTACATTTCTATTTGAAATAACATACCCCTGTTATAAAGTAAAAGGTTATGAGAAGACAGCAAGGAGTGGCTGCAGGCAGAGTACTTATTTAAAGGTTGTGGAATTCCACTGTGTTTACTGTGTTTTCCACTAGCAGACACGTTGTCTAGGTGCAAATTTATGCTTTACAAAATGCCATATATAAAGCACTTGTGAATATATTCTCTTGCACCTAAAATACCTTTGCAGCCATTACTGTAACTAATATACAAGGTAGAATCCTGCAGTGTGTCTGGTAGCTGTGTGTTACTGGGAATTGTCGATGCGGGTATGGACACTGGTCTGTAGGCCAGTTTGCAGGTCCCAAAGTAGACTTCTCTACCTTGCTCTTTTATCTTCCCCCATCCTTGGATGCCTTCTCTTCCTAAAATATGATAACACTGATTCCAGTCTATGATGTCAATATTTTATGGTGGCCAGTCCATGAAGCTTCCCGTCAGAAAAAGGTGCATGTTAGAAATGGTAGTGGGTCAGGGACCGTAAAAATTCAGTTTGTAGGCCTTGCACAACGTGCACAAAGGAGCAGGGCATAACTACAGAAGAAGCAGACTGTCGGCTGCAGGGGGGCCCAGGAGGTATAGGAGGCCCCACGAGGCCCTAATTAATAAGCAATTTCAACATCTACTGGTAAAACAGAACAACCTCTGTATATGTTGAGGGCTCTAAAAAATTTTAAAAAAAAAGCAGATTGCATAATTGCCAATCTTCATAAATGAGAGCCCATAGCTTTTATTTTTCGTTTTTTCAAGTGGGCATATCATTGTTATTATAATAAACATGTTTCATTGAGTCATTTGACACAAGTGACATCACCAAACACTGATTATACCCAACGAGATCACTAAACACACTGTGTAAGGATTTATGTTAGTGCTTATTCATGTTATTGAATGCTTGTATATAAGCATTTGTGAATTGTATATTGTATATATTTTATCTTTGTCACTCTAGGCAACCCTGCCATTTACTCACAATGTTGACCTGCAGTGGCTGGTGGAGTGGAATGCAGTACTGGTAAACAGCCATTATGATGTTAGGAGTCCTTCCCATGTATGGATATTTGCACAGTCTGTAAAAGATCCTTGGGTCCTCTGCCTGTTCACATTCCTGCGGCAGGAGAACTTACCTAAGCACTGCCCTACAGCACTTAGCTATGCCTGGCCATATGCATTCACAAGACTTCAGCTTCTCATGCCATTAGTGGATCCAAAGTAAGTTACATTAACTCACATACTGTACATTGCAAGGTTTTTCCATCTAGATAAAAAATATTAGTACAGTAACCAAGTAACTAAAATGGTATGCAGCTAATGGTACTGACATGATAAATCAGCTGAAACCATGTCCACATATGGATAGACTGTTACTTTTAATTTCCCTTAGGATTTGGGCTGTTATTTTCTTAAATTAACCCTTTAAGTGCCAGCAGAATTTCACATTTTGGTTACGCGAAATGCCAGCCGTTTTTAAGCATTTTGTGCTCTCTCACTTTAGGGGCATTTTCTGAGGGGAAACCTATAGTTTACCTAGGAAAATTATACATTGTTTTTTTCGGTAGAAACTGAGCTTTCTGAGTTTTCATGTATTTCCACCTGTGCAAAAAAATTTATAGTGCTAAATAACAAAAAAAAATGAAAAATTACCATTTTTCATCGTATATCAATTTATACCAGAAAAATATTTCATTTTACAGATGAAAATCCAACGTATTTGGAAAGCCTTATGTCTCTCGAACGTGCCAATACCAGATATGTATAGTTTTAGGGAGATTTAGGATTTCTGTACAGCAAAAACTCCCGGCAGTATATTACTGAATTTTGAAAGCACTAAGGCAGAAAACGGCATGCTTTAGATTCCAAGGCAAAAAATCCTGAAACCATAGGTTTACCCCAGAAAACCATACATTTTTGAAAAGTACACATTCTGCCGATTACAAAATGGGTAACTATGTCTCTCTACTCCCAACTACCAAACAGAAAAGCTTGTCTGAACATAGCGGTTTTTCAAAATAAAATTCAAAATTTTGAAAAATCATTTCAAAGGTTTTATTTTGCTGCTCCGCATATCCCAAACTATATTACGTACCAAGAAAAAGCACCTGAAATATGATTGCCAGGGGTCCACTGAACAGTTTGATACCCATTATGCATAGGTTTACCAAAGTATCTGGCATTTAGAGACACAAATATGAAGTTAGCGCATCCAAATTGTTCAGGACTTTACTTCAGCTACTGAGAAATCAAAACATTGACTGCATTTTTTGTGGGGTAAAAACACAGAAATATATGTTTACCCCCCAAACCCATATATTTTTGGAAAGAACACATTCTACAGAATCTAAAATGGGTACCCATGCCTTTCTGCTCCAAACTACTGAGTCGCAAGGCTTTCCCAAAATTGTCGGTTTTGGTGAAATATCTGAAAATTGCCTCAAAGCTTCAACTTCCCAGCACCATATCACCCATGTATCATTACGTACTAAGAAAAAGCACCCTAAATATGATTGCCAGGGTTCCTCTGAACATTTTGGTGGCCATTGTTCATAAGTTTACCAAAGTATCTGGCATTTAGAGGCCCCAAAATGAAGTTAGCGCATACAAACAGTCCTGTGGGTAACTTCAGCTAATGAAAAATCAACACATTGACTGCATTTTTGTGGGGTAAAAACACAGAAATATATGTTTACCCCCCAAAACCCATATATTTTTGGAAAGTACACATTCTACCGAATCTAAAATGGGTACCCATGCCTTTCTGCTCCAAACTACTGAGTCGCAAGGCCTTCCCACAATTGTCGGTTTTGGTGAAATATCTGAAAATTGCCTCAAAGCTTCAACTTCTCAGCACCATATCACCCATGTATCGTTACGCACCAAGAAAAAACACCCTAAATATGATTGCCAGGGTTCCTCCAAACAGTTTGGTAGCCATTGTTCATAGGTTTACCAAAGTATCTGGCAGTTAGAGGCCTCAAAATGAAGTTAGCGCATACAAATAGTCCTGTGGGTAACTTCATCTAATGAGAAATCAACACATTGACTGCATTTTTGTGGGGTAAAAACACAGAAATATATGTTTACCCCCCAAACCCATATATTTTTGGAAAGAACACATTCTACAGAATCTAAAATGGGTACCCATGCCTTTCTGCTCCAAACTACTGAGTCGCAAGGCTTTCCCACAATTGTCGGTTTTGGTGAAATATCTGAAAATTGCCTCAAAGCTTCAACTTCCCAGCACCATATCACCCATGTATCATTACGTACTAAGAAAAAGCACCCTAAATATGATTGCCAGGGTTCCTCTGAACATTTTGGTGGCCATTGTTCATAAGTTTACCAAAGTATCTGGCATTTAGAGGCCCCAAAATGAAGTTAGCGCATACAAACAGTCCCGTGGGTAACTTCAGCTAATGAAAAATCAACACATTGACTGCATTTTTGTGGGGTAAAAACACAGAAATATATGTTTACCCCCCAAAACCCATATATTTTTGGAAAGTACACATTCTACCGAATCTAAAATGGGTACCCATGCCTTTCTGCTCCAAACTACTGAGTCGCAAGGCTTTCCCACAATTGTCGGTTTTGGTGAAATATCTGAAAATTGCCTCAAAGCTTCAACTTCTCAGCACCATATCACCCATGTATCGTTACGCACCAAGAAAAAACACCCTAAATATGATTGCCAGGGTTCCTCCAAACAGTTTGGTGGCCATTGTTCATAGGTTTACCAAAGTATCTGGCAGTTAGAGGCCTCAAAATGAAGTTAGCGCATACAAATAGTCCTGTGGGTAACTTCATCTAATGAAAAATCAACACATTGACTGCATTTTTGTGGGGTAAAAACACAGAAATATATGTTTACCCCCCAAACCCATATATTTTTGGAAAGTACACATTCTACAGAATCTAAAATGGATACCCATGCCTTTCTGCTCCAAACTACTGAGTCGCAAGGCTTTCCCACAATTGTCGGTTTTGGTGAAATATCTGAAAATTGCCTCAAAGCTTCAACTTCTCAGCACCATATCACCCATGTATCGTTACGCACCAAAAAAAAACACCCTAAATATGATTGCCAGGGGTCCTCCAAACAGTTTGGTGCCCACTGTGCATAGGTTTACCAAAGTATATGGCAGTTAGAGGCCCCAAAATGAAGTTAGTGCATACAAAAAGTCCAGTGGGTAACTTCAGCTAATGAAAAATCAACACATTGACTGCATTTTTGTGGGGTAAAAACACAGAAATATATGTTTACCCCCCAAAACCCATATATTTTTGGAAAGTACACATTCTACCGGATCTCAAATGGGTACCCATGCCTTTCTGCTCCAAACTACTGAGTCGCAAGGCTTTCCCACAATTGTCGGTTTTGGTGAAATATCTGAAAATTGCCTCAAAGCTTCAACTTCTCAGCCCCATATCACCCATGTATCGTTACGCACCAAGAAAAAGCACCCTAAATATGATTGCCAGGGTTCCTCCAAACAGTTTGGTGGCCATTGTTCATAGGTTTACCAAAGTATCTGGCATTTAGAGGCCTCAAAATGAAGTTAGCGCATACAAATAGTCCTGTGGGTAACTTCATCTAATGAAAAATCAACACATTGACTGCATTTTTGTGGGGTAAAAACACAGAAATATATGTTTACCCCCCAAAACCCATATATTTTTGGAAAGTACACATTCTACAGAATCTAAAATGGGTACCCATGCCTTTCTGTTCCAAACTACTGAGTCGCAAGGCTTTCCCACAATTGTCGGTTTTGGTGAAATATCTGAAAATTGCCTCAAAGCTTCAACTTCTCAGCACCATATCACCCATGTATCGTTACGCACCAAGAAAAAACACCCTAAATATGATTGCCAGGGTTCCTCCAAACAGTTTGGTGGCCATTGTTCATAGGTTTACCAAAGTATCTGGCAGTTAGAGGCCTCAAAATGAAGTTAGCGTATACAAATAGTCCTGTGGGTAACTTCATCTAATGAAAAATCAACACATTGACTGCATTTTTGTGGGGTAAAAACACAGAAATATATGTTTACCCCCCAAACCCATATATTTTTGGAAAGTACACA
This sequence comes from Xenopus laevis, assembly GCF_017654675.1. Classification (NCBI taxonomy): domain Eukaryota; kingdom Metazoa; phylum Chordata; class Amphibia; order Anura; family Pipidae; genus Xenopus; species Xenopus laevis. The sequence continues at coordinate 145,299,831 of NC_054374.1, read as the reverse complement.
TTCTACAGAATCTAAAATGGGTACCCATGCCTTTCTGCTCCAAACTACTGAGTCGCAAGGCTTTCCCACAATTGTCGGTTTTGGTGAAATATCTGAAAATTGCCTCAAAGCTTCATCTTCTCAGCACGATATCACCCATGTATCGTTACGCACCAAAAAAAAACACCCTAAATATGATTGCCAGGGGTCCTCCAAACAGTTTGGTGCCCACTGTGCATAGGTTTACCAAAGTATATGGCAGTTAGAGGCCCCAAAATGAAGTTAGCGCATACAAATAGTCCTGTGGGTAACTTCAGCTAATGAAAAATCAACACATTGACTGCATTTTTGTGGGGTAAAAACACAGAAATATATGTTTACCCCCCAAACCCATATATCTTTGGAAAGTACACATTATACAGAATCTAAAATGGGTACCCATGCCTTTCTGCCCCAAACTACTGAGTCGCAAGGCTTTGCCAAATTTGGCGGTTTTGGTAAAATATTCTGAAAATTGCCTCAAAGCTTCAACTTTCCAGCATCGTATTGTCCATGTATCATTACCAGCATAAAGCATCCTAAATATAAACATAGGGGTCTACTAAACAGTTTGATGCCCAATGTGCATAGATATACCAAACTATGTGGGGCACAGAGACCCCCAAATGACAATATGTATAGACATTTTCACGGCTGACGCGCTGGCTGCTGCAATATAACCACCCAGTGTGTGTATTATGCGACATTAGACCACCTAACAGTACAGAGACCCCAGAAAACCATATATTTTCAGAAAGTACACATTCTGACGAATCCAATATGGGTAAATAAGCGTTTCTACTGCAAACTGCCAAACTGCAAAGCAATGCTGAACATAACGGTTTTTATCAAATTTCTGAAAATCGTCACAAAGCTTGAATTTTACCCCATTATATGCCCCACATTTCGTAACTTATCAGCCTAAAACATCCTGAATATGAACGCCAGGGGTCTACTAAACACTTTGATGCCCAATATGCATAGATATACCAAACTATGTGGCGCACAGAGACCCCCAAATGACAATAGTGTATACATTTTCACGGCTGACGCGCGCTGGCTGCTGCAATATAAGCACCCGGTGTGTGTAATATGCGACATTAGACCCCCCTAACAGTACAGAGACCCCAGAAAACCATATATTTTCGGAAAGTACACATTCTGACGAATCCAATATGGGTAAATATGTGTTCCTACTGCAAACTGTCAAACTGCAAAGCAATGCTGAACGTAACGGTTTTTATCAAATTTCTGAAAATCGTCACAAAGCTTGAATTTTACCCCATTATATGCCCCACATTTCGTAACTTATCAGCATAAATCATCCTGAATATGAACGCCAGGGGTCTACTAAACACTTTGATGCCCAATATGCATAGATATACCAAACTATGTGGCGCACAGAGACCCCCAAATGACAATAGTGTATATACATTTTCACGGCTGACGCACGCTGGCTGCTGCAATATAAGCACCCGGTGTGTGTAATATGCGACATTAGACCCCCCTAACAGTACAGAGACCCCAGAAAACCATATATTTTCAGAAAGTATACATTCTGACGAATCGAATATGGGTAAATATGTGTTCCTACTGCAAACTGTCAAACTGCAAAGCAATGCTGAACGTAACAGTTTTTATCAAATTTCTGAAAATCGTCACAAAGCTTGAATTTTATCCCATTATATGCCCCACATTTCGTAACTTATCAGCATAAAACATCCTAAATATGAGCGCCAGGGGTCTACTGAACACTTTGATGCCCAAAATGCATAGATATACCAAACTATGTGGCGCACAGAGACCCCCAAATGACAATATGTATAGACATTTTCACGGCTGACACGCTGGCTGCAGCAATATAACCACCCGGTGTGTGTGTATTATGCGACATTAGACCACCTAACAGTACAGAGACCCCAGAAAACCATATATTTTCAGAAAGTACACATTCTGACGAATCCAATATGGGTAAATAAGTGTTTCTACTGCAAACTGCCAAACTGCAAAGCAATGCTGAACATAACGGTTTTTATCAAATTTCTGAAAATCGTCACAAAGCTTGAATTTTACCCCATTATATGCCCCACATTTCGTAACTTATCAGCATAAAACATCCTGAATATGAACGCCAGGGGTCTACTAAACACTTTGATGCCCAATATGCATAGATATACCAAACTATGTGGCGCACAGAGACCCCCAAATGACAATAGTGTATACATTTTCACGGCTGACGCGCGCTGGCTGCTGCAATATAAGCACCCGGTGTGTGTAATATGCGACATTAGACCCCCCTAACAGTACAGAGACCCCAGAAAACCATATATTTTCGGAAAGTACACATTCTGACGAATCCAATATGGGTAAATATGTGTTCCTACTGCAAACTGTCAAACTGCAAAGCAATGCTGAACGTAACGGTTTTTATCAAATTTCTGAAAATCGTCACAAAGCTTGAATTTTACCCCATTATATGCCCCACATTTCGTAACTTATCAGCCTAAAACATCCTGAATATGAACGCCAGGGGTCTACTAAACACTTTGATGCCCAATATGCATAGATATACCAAACTATGTGGCGCACAGAGACCCCCAAATGACAATAGTGTATACATTTTCACGGCTGATGCGTGCTGGCTGCTGCAATCCAAGCACCTGGTGTGTGTAATATGCGACATTAGACCCCCCTAACAGTACAGAGACCCCAGAAAACCATATATTTTCAGAAAGTACACATTTTGACGAATCCAATATGGGTAAATATGTGTTCCTACTGCAAACTGTCAAACTGCAAAGCAATGCTGAACGTAACGGTTTTTATCAAATTTCTGAACATCGTCACAAAGCTTGAATTTTACCCCATTATATGCCCCACATTTCGTAACTTATCAGCATAAAACATCCTAAATATGAGCGCATGGGGTCTACTGAACACTTTGATGCCCAATATGCATAGATATACCAAACTATGTGGCGCACAGAGACCCCCAAATGACAATATGTATAGACATTTTCACGGCTGACGCGCTGGCTGCTGCAATATAACCACCCGGTGTGTGTATTATGCAACATTAGACCACCTAACAGCACAGAGACCCCAGAAAACCATATATTTTCAGAAAGTACACATTCTGACGAATCCAATATGGGTAAATAAGTGTTTGTACTGCAAACTGCCAAACTGCAAAGCAATGCTGAACATAACGGTTTTTATCAAATTTCTGAAAATCGTCACAAAGCTTGAATTTTACCCCATTATATGCCCCACATTTCGTAGCTTATCAGCATAAAACATCCTAAATATGAGCGCCAGGGGTCTACTGAACACTTTGATGCCCAATATGCATAGATATACCAAAGTATGTGGCGCACAGAGACCCCCAAATGACAATATGTATAGACATTTTCACAGCTGACGCGCTGGCTGCTGCAATATAAGCACCTGGTGTGTGTAATATGCGACATTAGACCCCCCTAACAGTACAGAGACCCCAGAAAACCATATATTTTCAGAAAGTACACATTCTGACGAATCCAAAATGGGTAAATAAGTGTTTCTACTGCAAACTGCCAAACTGCAAAGCAATGCTGAACATAACGTTTTTTATCAAATTTCTGAAAATCGTCACAAAGCTTGAATTTTACCCCATTATGTGCCCCACATTTCGTAACGTATCAGCATAAAACATCCTAAATATGAACGACAGGGGTCTACTGAACACTTTGATGCCCAATATGCATAGATATACCAAACTATGTGGCGCACAGAGACCCACAAATGGATATATAGTAGATAAAATTTACATAGGCAAAACAAAATAACACAGAACAGTGTGAAATGCAAATAAATCACCAAAAACTAATAAAACCACAAAAATCAATGCTTTTTTTTTTCACACTAGTGTAATCGGCCACCAGAATTACCGTTTGAATATTTTAGCTGGGCCAAATCGATTATACGGACAGAAACAAGTGAACAACACAAATGCAGAGCTGAAAATGCAATAAAATGGCTAAAAATTCAATAAAATGGCTAAAAATGCACCAAAATACCCAAAATTGCAATATAACCACCAAAATAACATACAAATGCTATTGCACAGTACGGTTAGCGAATACGCTATTCGGAACGGCAATAAAACATTTTTTTTAGCCCAAAAAGAGACGATGCGATAAGAAAAAAAAAAAAAAAAGCCACAAAGCCATATATGTACATATGCGTGTGTACAACGGGTAAATTGCATGTTATTTGCGCGTGTGCGCGTGTGCAAGTGTACATGGGTGCTGTGAGTGTGTGTGACCCCCCCAATCCCCAAAAATCTATGTGTGAGTGTGTGTAAGTGTGAATGTAAGTGTATATTACTGTAATAAGTGTGTGTTGGTGTGTTTGTGTGTTTTTGTGTGTGCAAATGTTACACTTACCTGGGGTAGATGCCTCAGATCGATGAGAGAGGGCTCCACGCAGCAGATCTGCAGCTCCAACGGTCATCAGCCATGTGGGGGCGGAGCTGGGCGGAAGTGCAGCGCAGGCAGCAGCAGGACGCATAGGAAACGCGTCCCTGCTGCTGCTTTGGGGCCCCTGGGCGATCGCGCCCCAGGGGCCACACGATCCCCCTGCTCTGCTCGTTGTCTAGGGGCAGGGGATCGTGAAGGAGCGGAGCGAGCGGCTCTAACAGCCGCTCCTCCGCTCGCAAACCCGGAAGTGCTGCAGAACGTAGAATCTACGATCTGTGGCACTTTGGTCCTTTGATCCACAGAACGTAGATTCTACGTTCTGTGGCACTTAAAGGGTTAAAAGCACAGAAATTAAGGAAATCGATATTTTTAAGGAAACTGATTGTTTCGTTGTCTCTCTGTAATGCAGAATGGGAATGATCTTTGTTCTTACATATTTCAGTTTTTCATATTACTCTCAGTTCTTCTTGCAGTCCCCTATAATGTATTGTGAGATAAAGCTTCTGGCCACTGAGTTGCCAGTTTTCATTTATGTGCTGCTAATTTGGGATTATAATTTAGTCACTTTCTGAGATGGGTACATTTTGAGGTTTTAATTATGAAATGACCTTGATTTTAAAGGCAGCCTAAATCTTAACAAAAATGTACTGAATTACTATGTGCTAAATTACTGCACATTAGGTTTTGAGTTTGTATCCAAGGCCACCACAGCCCTTTAGGCTATGGCCACACTGGGCTGATTCTTAGAAAAGAAGACAGGGAGCTACTGGGCTTCAGAAGTAAAGATCTTCACTGGTCAGGCTACGGTCACACTGGGCTGACTCCCAGCCTGCGGATAAACGAGAGTCTGACCCTACTCTCCATTCAGCCTACTCCTGTGCCTGCAGGCACATAGAGTACAGGCACAGGCACATAGAGCGGACTATGGTGCTGAAAAGCATGAGTATGTAGTTCAGTTCTGCTCCATGTGGCTGCAAGAAGAGCTGATTCAAGCATAGGGACTGATTCTTGGCTTCCATTTATCCGTAAGCTGAGAATCAGTGTGGCCTTAGCAGTGAAAACCTGTACCTTTGAAGATGCCCCCAGTACCAACCAGTCTTCTTTTATGAACATTGCTCTGTGGTGTTTCAATTCCTGGAGCCTATTTGCCAACTAACAATATAAAGTATATGCATACACACTGGGCAGTGTGCTCTGGGTATTTGTGGAGAAGCTCAGGGGTTGTCAGAACTCATCAAGCACAAAATGAAGTTAGTCTTCCATAGAAACTGATGTTTTTAAATTCAGAATCACCGCACAACAGTTGTCCTAACAAGATCCAAGACGGACAATTTTGAAGGCCTACAACATAAGTGAGATTAAATTACAGAAATGCTAAAACTTTATAATGGACCATTAAGCATTTCTAGCTATATTCATGTCTAGTTTTCCTTGTATAAAAACTAATAAATACAGTTTGGGAAAATAAAAGGTTTGGGAACCCCTCTTAATTCTTTGGAGTTTTGTTTATCATTGGCTGAGCTTTCAAAGTAGCAACTTCCTTTTAATATATAACATGCCTTATGGAAACAGTAGTATTTCAGCAGTGACATAAAGTTTATTGGATTAACAGAAAATATGCAATATGCATTATAACAAAATTAGACAGGTGCATAAATTTGGGCACCCCAACAGAGATATTACATCAATACTTAGCTGAGCCTCCTTTTGCAAATGTAACAGCCTCTAGACGCCTCCTATAGCCTTTGATGAGTGTCTGGATTCTGGATGGCGGTATTTTTGACCATTCATCCTTACAAAATCTCTCCAGTTCAGTTAAATTTGATGGCTGCCGACCATGAACAGCCTGCTCCAAATCATCCCATAGATTTTCAATGATATTCAAGTCGGGGGGACTGTGACAGCCCGCACATCACTAGTTGCCAGTAATCAGTATTGAGCAGTTATATGCATTCAAATTAGCAAAATTACAATGGTAACCAAACTTTTGCACAGCCAGTTTTTCACATTTGATTTAATTTCATACGATTGAATACTGCTTCACTAAAAAATCTTTGTTCAGAAAATACCCCAGTACTCAGATGTTCCTGTGAAATAAAAGACATACCACTGTTATCTTTTTAGTTGAAAGTGGAGTAAATTATTATGCAGGTTGAGAGGCATTCCCAAACTTTTTTCATATGACTGTATTGCATTACAAAAGCAGAGACAATGTGCAGTCTATTTGTGTCCAAGTGGAGCTATCAAATAAACATATAGCAGAAGCCTGCAAGCTTATTTTGGGAATATGTATTAGAGAGCAGACACACAGAGCTACTAGTAGCAGCTACTTTTTGTGGCTACAAAATACCCTGCTATAGCCAGGGTCGGACTGGGGGGCCCGGGGCCCACTGGGACTGCTGTCCAGGGCCCCCCCCTGGGGAAAACCACGGAGCCCCAGTGTGCATGCGCGAACGGAGCTGCAAATTGTTTTTTGTTGGGCCTGTGTGTCTTCACACTTAGGCTAAGGCCACACGGGAAGATTCAGGGAGATTGGTCACCTGGCTCGATTTTGCGCGACTTTGAAAAACGTGAATAGGCGCAGGCGACTTTAGCGCTAGCGGGTGCGAGATACCAGCAAGCCATTCAGGGAGATTAGTTGCCTCAAAGATGCGGCGATTAGTTGCCAGGCGACTAATCTCCCTGAAATCTTCCCGTGTGGCCTAGCCCTAAATGACAACAGGTATGCAGTGCTCAGGAATAATGCCAACATTTTAATTAACAATTTTAGTGTAGAATGCAATGAACAGAGAAGCATTATGTGCTTCTTAGTTAATTCTAAAATACAGTATATTGCACAAAAGTATATTTTTTATGTATGTTTACATAAATGAAGCAAATGAAGCCTGACTGTTTTACGTGGTTTGGTTTTTTTTGTTACTTTTTAGTAGCCCAATTAATGCGAAGAAAACAAGCACTGCAGGCAGTGGAGATAACTATGTGACCCTGTGGCGAAACTATCTCATCCTTTGCTTTGGCGTAGCAAAACCCAGCATCATGAGTCCTGGCCACTTAAGGGCTTCTACACCGGAGATTATGGCCACCACCCCAGATGGGTCAATCAGTTACGATAACAAGGTGCAGTGTTTCTGTTTCTCAGTATCCCTTCTGTTCAGCAGTTCTTTTCTGAATACTGGGACTGAACCAAGTCAGTCTTCCCGAGCTTTGCCCAAATACCAAAAATTGCCAGCAGAAGATATGACCAACTGTTCACTAATACAAGTTAACAGAAGGCTGTTTTTATTCAGTAGGTATTAGGATTGTGACACACAGAAAGGGGAGGGAAAAAAAACTCAGCATTTTCCATAGTCCTAATGGATCAGATTATGTCGATGTTAAAGAGATACCGACACCATTAATAAAACATTTTTTTACATGTCGTAATTGTGTTTTTGTGTGCTATTAAGAATTGTGCCATAACTATCTGCTTTTACATGAACTAACTGATCCCCCTTGTTCCATTATGAGGGGGCTGCCATATTTGTTCAGCAGTAGTCTGTATTAGAAAGTAACTCTAATAGGTTGAGAAGGGACAGTCAGGTTGGCAAAACAGTCAGGTTTAGGAACTTCATACTTACAAAAGCAGACTTATCAGTGAATCAACATGTCCTATAGTTAACTTTTAATGCAAGTAAATATTTTGAAGCGTTTTTTAGGGTCATTATCACTTTAAGTATTCAGATAAATCTAAATCCTCCAAAAATGTCTGGGCTTCAGAGCATCACTACTAAATAAATATCAGGGCAAACCTGCAACATAAAGCCTTCTGAAAACAGAAGGTATTTACTTGCCCTTTGCCATATACATAACACTGCCTTAATACCACAAACATGAGGCATTATGGGCAGAGACAGGCAATCTGTAAAAGTAAATAGGTATTACAACATATCCTCCTATTTTAGGTTATAGGAACACCCTCAGTTGGCGTCTTGCTGAAGCAGCTTGTGCCTTTGATGAGACTTGAGAGTATTGAAATTACTGAATCACTTGTATTGGGCTTTGGAAGAACAAATGCTCTCGTTTTCAGGTATGACATCATATTAATCTCAATAACTGCTTTAATCGGTTTTTTTCGACATAGTATCACAAATGAATGAATAAACTTTAGTAACCATGCTAACCGTAAGTTTCAGCCAAAGTGCTGAATTCATTTCATGTTCTCAGTAGATAATCTTATGCTAGTTCTTTACAAAGTAGTACAGAACAACAATAAATACTATATGGAGTATGGAACAGAGAAAAGGTAAATATAGTTTTCAGAGATCCTTTTTATTGGTTTTTGGTTAGTTCTACACATTGTTTTTCTCAGGCCCTATTTTCTTTCCATAAGAAACACCTGTCTGGTTTTAACCTGGACAGTCCGGTTTTTTTGAAGGGCTGTCCAGGTCAAAACTGCATGCTCGGTTTTACAAATGAGGAAAACCTGTCAGGATTCCTTATGATTGGCGCATCGATGGGCCAATCGCTGATCGCATGTCATCGTCCCACCCCTGATGTCATAACCCACCCCAGGCGTGTCACAGCCCGCCCCATTATGTCACGGCCCCGCCCCCTGCCCAGACAAGGACTTTTTTTTCATTGTGATGCTAGAAAGTATCAGTGGCAGGATACCAATAAAGAGGGGCAGGTTAAACATATGGGGGCAGATTTATTAAGGGTTAATTAGTAAATTGACATTTTAATTTTCAATTGTATTTTTGGTCAAAACTCAAAATTTCAAATTGAAAATATTCCAAGCTCGATTTGAGTTCGAATTTCAAGATTTATCAAACCTTTACCCTGGGAACACCTAAAACCTGCTGAGTTCATGTAGACGTCAATGGCAGAGGTCCAGTGACCATTTGAAGATGTTAATCGTCTTCCTGACGTTCAAGAAAAAACTTGATTCGAGTTTAGTCTAATTAGTTTCGAGTTTTTGAGTCAGTAATATTTGTTCGAGTTTTAGACATTCAAATTTTTTTCTTAAATAATCTCCCATTTGAATTTCAAATATATTCGAATTTATTAGAGTTAAAAAAAAAATTCAGATGAATTTGAAATTCATTTTATGTTACTTTTCTTTTGCCCAGTCTTCTCATTTATATTCAAGTCCCCATTACGCCTCTTTCTGTCAATAAGGCAATCATTAGTATGATTTGAAGGCATTTTGTTGTACTAAAGGTGACCGCAAGGTTAAATGTTTGTATTTCTGATTTTCAAGGGAATTAGTGGAAGAACTTCATCCTCTTATGAAAGAAGCCTTGGAAAGAAGACCTGAGGTTAGTATTGAAATTAGCCATTTTTCGAGCATGTGCTGGTAACAATTAGAGCGATACAGTATGTCTTCCTCTGTTAGAATCATTACAGCATACTATCCTTAGCAGAAGGTTTTATTCAAGAAGGCAGACAATGCCGCAGAATATCAATACTGCCATCCCATATAGCCTCAGCTCTATTGGCTGCTGGTGAGCTTAGTGTCAGATGTTAATCCTACATAGACAAGAATAAATTAGGGTGCTACAAGGTTCATGCGCATGTGTTTTAGCTGACTCTTTTTTATGTTACCCTCTGTGTTTGTTTCATCTGTCTGAATCTATCCATTCCCCTACTTCTAGCGTGTCCCCCTATTTTGCCCCGTCTGTCTTTAAAACTAGAAGCCCCATTTGAAGTTGTATGTGAAGCTGCATATTGCTGATGTCTTGTGAATAGGTTCTGTAGAAAGCCTTTAATAGAATTCTGAAATGTAATGTACCTTTTATTAGGCACAAGAAAGGAGACCTGCTCGTTATTAATCAATGTCCCTTTCATGTGAAATAATATCTAGTTTCTGCTGAAAGCCATTACTCACACTCTCTATCTCTTATTTTTAGAATAAAAAGCGGAGAGAGCGAAGAGACCTGCTTAGGTTACAGCTGTTACGGATATTTGAGTTACTTGCTGATGCCGGCGTGATAAGTGACAAGTACGTAATTCCAGTTCTTTGAATAAAATGTTCGTTATGTATTACTGTGTAGGGATGTGAAAATCTTAGACACCCTTACCTATTACAGACAGGCACATCCCTAGTAATATGGACACCTCAGTGGGTCCTTATGGGGACCTTGTGCTTATGTAACCCCTGCAGTTCACACAGTGTACTCGAGTGGCACTGTGCCAGAGTATAAAAGGTTTAGGAACTATGTGCTCTGGGTCCATTGCTTTAGCCCAACCAAGCAGGCTGGAAGGGAATGGGTAGTGCTGACCCTAGGCGCCTTGGCCCTAGTAATTAGACAGCTATACTCGTTTTATAGATCGCTCTAGGAGTGATAGAGAGGTTAATTAGTTGAGCAGCTCAAGGCTCCGCCGAGGAGATTAGAGGGATTAAGATCCCAGGGTATTACTGACCCAGAGTAAGGAACCAAGTGTTGAGATAGGGATGTCAGGAGTTCCCCTAGTCTGCCACTGGAAGATATCCTGAAAACTGGGCAATACCCATCGCATGCTGTCAACTTACTCTCTGCTGTATATTCCCTAGCCTGTGGGGATTCAGCCTATACGTGCTGTGAGTATATGCTTCCTTTATGCTGCTGTGTATGTTCTATACTCCATTGTGGATCAATGTGCTAAATGATCTCTGTGCTATTGTTCAATAAATACTGTTCTTGGTTCAACTGTTAAAAAACTACTGGCGCCCATCATTGTGCATTGCACACCGTTACAGCTACACTACACCCTTGCCTCCACCCCGCTGCAAGGGCTTACCCCTGAGAAAGAGAGCTCATCGGTGGTTTCAGCCCACCAAGGAAAGTATCTTAAACTGCCCTAGCACAAGTCAGTTTACTATAGCGCTACAACTGCTTTTATAGTTCCCGGACTGGCCCACCAGATTATACTCTAAGGATAGTCTACTCTAAGGATATTCTAGGGGTGACCCTACTCACAACACTGAAATATTTTTTTTGTGGCTAAACTGTTTGCTTATTTACTGGCGTGTTGGTCACTTGAATTTGATTCTTGTGTTCTAATCTCTGAAGTAGGCCGTAAGAGAAAGAAACATAGCCAGTCAAAACATTTTAACATGTACAAGGCTAGAGCAAGAAGCAGTGGCAACACCCTCATCAGGAACAGCAGGATATTGTGTGAATGCACTATTATATCAAACTAAATGCTATATCAAGCTAAACTAAAATCACAATTTTCCCCCTTCAGTACAAATGGCGCCTTGGAACGAGACACCTTGGCCCTTGGAGCATTATTTCTGGAATATGTAGACCTTACCAGGATGCTTCTTGAGGCTGAAAATGACAAGGACGTTGAAATACTCAAAGACATACGAGCGCATTTCAGTGCAATGGTTGCCAACCTTATTCAGTGTGTCCCAGGTACTACTTTGTGATAAACTCTCTGTATAATAATGCTTTTAAACTGGCAGAAATCCTTCTATGCCATTATGTAAACAGTACACTTTGGCTCGATTTAAAACAAGGGATTTAGGGGAAATTTACTAAAGTGGCCAACGCTAGCGAAACGTCATTTTGGCACTTCGCTGTCGCACGGTTGCTGGCCTAAATTCGCTAGCGAAATAGACATACTCTAGCGGTACTTCACACCCTAACGCCAGGTGAAGTTGCGCTCTGGCGAAGGGACGTAACTACGCTAATTCACTAACTTGCGGATTTTACTGAACGGTACCTCTAGCGCCAGACTTGACTTCGCCAGCTCAGACCAGGCGAAGTGCAATAGAGTAGATATTTATAGAAATTTTTCTAAGTCCCAAATAACGCTGGCGTCTTAAATTTTTCAGGGTGATAGGCTGAAAAAGATAGAAAATGTTTTTTGGGGTTACCCTCCTTCCCCCCTATATTTCCTAACATATGCCACCTAAACTATACAGTGGGCACATATGTAGGGCAATATAAGACCTCTATTTTATTTAATTAATGTTTCCCAGGCTTGTGTAGTGTAATGTAGTTAATGCTGAAACATATACGTCCATTGTACTTTAACTTGGTGCCGTATGCTAATTAGGCATCGCTAGCATAATTTTGCTTTGCTTGACGAATTAACAGTAGCGCAACTTCGCTACCTTTCGCCTCCCTGGGCGCATCTTCGGATTTTAGTGAATTTGAGCAGACCTGTCGCTAGCGCATTTTTGTCGCTTAGTGAATTTGCCCCATAGAGTAAGGGACAGTATAACTTTGTTCAAGCTGAGTGCAATGAATAGGACTTGTGCCGAATATACAGGTATGGGACATGTTATCCAGGATACTTGGGAGCTGGTGGTTTGCGTATAATGGATCTTTCCGTAATTTGGATCTTCATACCTTCAGGCTACTAGAAAATCATGTAAATATTAAATAAACCCAATAGGCTGGTTAATCCAATAAGGATTAATTATATCTTAGTTTGGATCAAGTACAAGGTCCAGTTTTATTATTACAGAGAAAAAGGAAATCATTATATTATTATAATGGAGTCTATGGGAGATGACCTTTCCATAATTCGCCGCTTTCTGGATTTCTGGATAATGGATCCCATAATTGTACTATTGTTTTCCCAAAAAACCTATGGTTTTTATAACCAGCAAACAGAGGTTCCACCAAAGTTATATACATTCCGTTTAACCCTTGTAAATGATCGGTAGTGCATAAACATGAACATACTGTACATATCAATATATCCACATGTATAAAAAATATATCTACACACATACCTACCGTATACTAAACTAACTATAGAGTTTAAATTCACAATATTTGGACGTTTAGTCCTTGCAAGGCATATTACCTACCTGTGAGAGGAACATACACCAACCCTGTGCACTGGATAGAAACAAAATAAACCCAAACTTTAGTTCTCCTTACCCTATGACAAGCTATTATTTTGAGAAAAGTATACATAGCTACTTACAATGGTTTATATTTAGTGATGGGCGAATTTATTCGCCAGGTGCGAATTCGCGGCGAATTTGCGCGTTTCGCCGCCAGCGAATAAATTTGCGAAACGGCCGCGAAAATTCGCGGCAAAAATTCGCCGGCGTCAAAATTTTTTTTTTAGAAAAAACGGACGCCGGCGCCAAAAACGGGCGCCGGCGTCGGAAAAACGGGCGCCGGCGTCAAAAACGAGACTCCGGCGCCGTTTCGCGAATTTTTCGCCGTTTCGCGAATTTTCCGCCGTTTCGCGAATTTCGCAAATTTTTCGGCGAAACGGCGCAAATTCGCCCATCACTATTTATATTTAATAAAGTGCTCAAGATTTCTTTTTTTAATTATCACTAAGAAAACTGTGATTTTTTTTTATTTTATTTTAGTGCACCACAGGAGGTTTCTCTTCCCACAGCAGAGCCTGAGACATCATCTCTTCATCTTATTCAGCCAATGGGCTGGACCTTTCAGCATTATGTTTACCCCTCTGGATCGTTACAGTGATAGGAACCATCAGATAACAAGATATCAGTACTGTGCTCTAAAGGTTAGATTGTGTGGTTTCTCCCATGTTTATGTGTTTCCACTTACAGGCTTCTTTTCTGTATACTGCAGGTAAGCAAGTTTCTTTGGGGAGGCAGAGACTGTTTATATCTCTCAGTAGGCGGCCCATGTCTATGCCAAGAGAAGGGTTTGTACTACACATGTCTAGGGTGATTGTTACACACAAAACTTCAAGGGGACAGTATTAAAGACGTGTTTTATATTGAGTTGCCTACATTATAAATAATACTGGGTATTCCAGTGTGGTCCTGAGGCTTCCAGACAATAGTCATTTGAATATATGAATAATATTTGTTTTGCTGTGATCTCCTTTCTTTTTTCTTGTATTTAAAATAGTTTCTTTATGTTTTTTGACTAGGCAATGTCATCTGTACTTTGCTGTGGCCCAGTCTTTGATAATGTTGGACTTTCTCCAGATGGCTACCTTTACAAATGGCTTGACAATATTCTGGCGTGTCAGGACTTGCGGGTGAGACATCTTATTGTCATCGGTTTGTGTTTATGTCAAATGGCAATGTCAGCCTGGACTATCAGAGATAATGTCATCAGAATTTAAACCTCTTTTGGATCATAAAATGATATTTATAATTTTTCCATTAATATGCTTGGTGCTTTTACATTACCTGTCTGATCCCCCATCCTTTATGAGGGGGCTGCCATATTTTTGTAGTAGTAGTCCGTTAGCATTAGAAACTCTGTCAGGTTTAGGGATAAGTCTGCTACAAAAGCAGCTAAAAAAACAATTAACATGACCTATATGTAACTTCTAAGACTAGTTTTGTAGGCTCACTCACTATAACTTTAAGGTAACCAAGACCTTACAACATGGATGAGCAGTTGTGATTCTGTCTGCCTTTTCTTTATATCAGGAATCATAGTATATCAAGCATTTCACTGTTAAACCGATACAACTAATTGCTCCCAGTCGGGTTCCTTGCCCTTTAAAATTAGTGGTAATACATAGGGGCACATTTACTAAGGGTCGAATATCGTGGGTTAATTAACCCTCATTATTCGACCATCGAAGTAATATCCTTCGAAAAATCGGTTAAATCATTCGATCAAAGGATTTTTCTTCGATCAGAAAAAGTTTAGCAAACTTATGGGAAATGTGCCCATAGGCTAACATTGAAGCTCGGTAGGTTTTAAGTGGCAAAGTAGGTAGTCAAAGTTTTTTTTAAAGAGACAGTACTTTGACTATCGAATGGTCAAATAGTTGAAAGATTTTTAGTTCAAATCGAAGTCAAAGGTCAAAGTAGCCTATTCGATGGTCGAAGTACCCAAAAAAAACTTTCGAAATTCAATGTTTTTTTTACTTTGAATCCTTCACTCGAGCTTAGTAAATGTGCCCCGTAGTGTAGTAGTAGTATTGCTCCTGATCAGATGATGTTAGTTGATTCTAAGGCTGTTATTACACTTTGTTTCAACACTAGCAATAGAGATGGCAGTTCTTATACTTTTTCTCTCTGTTTGATTAGGTTCATCAGCTCGGCTGTGAAGTGGTTGTGTTGCTGCTGGAACTTAATCCCGACCAAATTAATCTCTTTAACTGGGCCATTGACCGCTGCTACACAGGGTCCTACCAGCTCGCTTCTGGCTGCTTTAAAGCTATTGCAACTGTTTGTGGAAACAGGTATTGAAAATGTATGGAAAACACAAACTTAGGAACACCAATATAAACTGGAGCAAAGGGAACATGGGTCACTGCCTACAAGGGCTTACAATGTATGTATTCTGTGGAGTAGGTGCAATTCCAGGAAGTAATAAGGGATGATTGACAGGTTGGCATAGAAAGAAAAGTTTGAAGAGCATTAACTATGTAGGTAATATAAAGAATAAAGAAGAATAAAACTAATACTGGTCCTTCGACTGCTGCTGCAGAGCATTCTTGCTTCTGGCTGATATAAAACTAGTGCAGTTGTTTGTGGAAACAGGTATTAAAAATTTAGATGATATTTTATTTCTACACAGTAGTGGAAAAAAAGCTAAACCAGAAACACCAATATTAACTGGAACGGGGAAAACCTAGGTCTCTGCCTACTAGTGCTTATTATGTACTTGTTCTCTGGCACAGGTGAATACCAAATAATAATAAGAGGTGATTGACCTAAAATAAAATAGTTTAAATGCTGTAATAGTTGGAAATGCATTGGAAATGTCAAAACTATAGAAAATAATAAGTAATAAAAGGAACTGATACAGGCTTTTCCAGTAGGGAGGAAACTCAGAAGTCTTTTAGAAGTGAATAGGGAAAGAGTTTTAGTGTGAGTGATGTGTTTGAGAGTCACGTGCCGCATATGAACCTCTCTATCTCTAGCCCTCCTTTGATTTCCAATGCTGTTATTTTTTCTTCCAGAAATTATCCTTTTGACATTGTCACTCTCTTGAACCTGGTACTTTTTAAGGCATCGCACACCAATCGTGAGATATATGAAATCTCTGTGCAGTTGATGCAAGTAAGTCAATGAAATCTGTGCATTCGTGTCATTGCATCTTATACATGTTGAGTTTAAGGAAGTGTTCGCTAATGTCCCATGAAATGATACATATATTGTCCTTTTATCTTTGATCAACTCATTTTCTTTGACAGGTACTTGAAAGCAAACTTTTTGTGTACTCCAAGAAAATAGCTGAGCAGAAACCGGGGAGCATTTTGTACGGTACACACGGCCTGCTCCCTCCGTTGTATAGTGTGTCAGTAGTTCTGCTATCCAAAGAATTGGCCCGGATGTACCCAGAACTCACACTCCCTTTGTTTTCAGGTATTCTTTTTGTCTTTAAGTTGTGTTAGACATAGGTCAGAATAATGTGTATTAACATGATTACTATACAAAGCAGTGAAGCTTTCGGATTGGCTGCAAGAAGTTGACAGAATGAAAACCAGTACTAGAACTGTATAATATACCCTAACTACCATATATTAAATGTCTGATATTCATCGTTAGAATCTTGTAGTTGCAATTTAGGCTCACCATTTTCAATAACTTTATATCAGCGGTACCCAAAATCCTAGAATGTGATCTACCAGTAGTAGTGATGGGCGAATTTGGGGCGTTTCGCTTCACAAAAATTTTTTCGAATTTTCGCGAAATTTTGCTTTGGTTTCGCCAATTTATTCCCGGGCGGCGAATCGCTGGAATTCGTGCCTGGCAAATAAATTTATCCATCACTAACCAGTAGTACTTAAGTGGGTGACCAGTAGACATCAGAACACTGTCCATATTTCATTGCATTATTGTATTCGAGCCCGACTCTGGGTTCCTTTTATAGACCCGTGACGCCCCGCCGATGATGTCACAAAAGGGGCGTGGGCGAGCAGGTGCGCGGCTATAAAACCGGAAACCTGGAATCGTAAGCCGGCATTGTAAGGTGGCGAGCAGGGAGAGCATGAGGAAGAGCTCGACCTGGACCGCCCACCATCCACAAATTGGGGTGCAAGGTCGTCCCGAACCCAACCGACCCGCGGGTATCATCCCGGCCCGCACATCACTACTATGCAGATATTTTCTTTAATACAAGTAGCTTGAGGAGTTGCTGTTGTTTATATTCTATGGTAATATCAACATTGCTTTAGTAAAGCAATTAAGTTACAGTTTCTTTGGAAAGGTAACAAAACCCAGATAACACCTTTGTGGTGTAAAATCTTGATGGGATAGCATTGCTCAAAGTACACTCCACATTGGTGTTTGACAATTTCAATTTTTTTATTGGTACAGGCACATGTGCCTACAGTAGTGTAATGGACAACAGCAATACAATGGCAGACAGACTGAAAAGTTTTCATTGCACAAAGGAGCAGCAGCAGTTCATGAGCAAAATACAATTTGAGGAGCACAGTAGAGCAATAAGTGCATAAGTAATGCATTCAATAAAAACTATACCCTGAACAATGTAGGTCTCTATAAAAAATATATTGCATGAACAGCTCATATGTAAAACCCTGCTTTGTGTAAATAAACCATTTTCATAATAATATACTTTTTAGTAGTATGTGCCATTGGGTAATCATAAATAGAAAATTGCCATTTTAAAAAATAAGGGCCGCCCCCTGGGATCCTAGGATTCACGGTGCACACAAACAAACCACACATGTTAGGTCACATGAGCCAATTAACAGACCGAGAGCTTCCACACTTCTTTCTGTTACAGTTAAAGGGATACTGTCATCAGAAAACATGTTTTTTTTCAAAACGCATCAGTTATTAGTGCTGCTCCAGCAGAATACTGCACTGAAAATCCAGATTTTTTTATATTCAATTTTGAAATCTGACATGGGGCTAGACATTTTGTCAATTTCCCAGCTGCCCCTGGTCATGTGACTTGTGCCTGCACTTTAGGAGAGAAATGCTTTCTGGCAGGCTGCTGTTTTTCCTTCTCAATGTAACTGAATGTGTCTCAGTGAGACATGGGTTTTTACTATTGAGTGTTGTTCTTAGATCTTAAGAGTGATTGAAGTTTATCAAAGCACAAGTTACATGACTTGGGGCAGCTGGGAAATTGACAAAATGTCTAGCCCCATGTCAGATTTCAAAATTGAATATAAAAAAATCTGTTTGCTCTTTTGAGAAATGAATTTCAGTGCAGAATTCTGCTGGAACAGCACTATTAACTGGTTCATTTTGAAAAAATTGTTTTTCCCATGACAGTATCCCTTTAAAGCTGCAGTATTTCTGGTCAGGTGATCTCTGAGGCAGCACACAGACCATCATTAAATGGTGGTTCAATGCAATATTTACGTAAATATTTATTTTTAATAAGATTCTTTAATATGCCACTTAATTTGATATCAGCTCTCTGTTACTTAAGTATTAATTTTGGGGTTATAGTTTTATTTTAACTGCTCTACCTTTCATTTTCATACACAAACTTAGAAAGTGTGCATAGGTTCTCATACCAGTGTGGTTAGTTTGCTTGATCATATTATATTATTGCTTAACTACCTGTATTAATTTGATCTGTAAAATATGATTCCAGTTCAAGCACAACATTTAGAAATAGCTGTACCAACAATCTGACAAGCTCTCTGTTTCCTTCTGACTTTGGAAAGGAGTATTGGGGGGCAGTAGGGAGAGGAGGGCAAGATAATAATAATAATAATAATATAACATTATTATTATATAGTTATTATATATTATTTATTTATATGTGATTATTGTGACAGATTTTAATAGTTAAAATTGTTCAAGGGGCAGGATGAGTTTTTAGTATGTTCTGTACCGTCAGTGCCAAAATGCTTAATAATATTGCTATAAAAAAGATATAACCTTCTTAAAATAAAGGTTTTCACCATAAATCCTAAGCCTGTTTTGTTCTTCTTTAATGACAGAAGTGAGCCAGAGGTTTTCTACAACTCACCCCAATGGGCGGCAGATCATGCTCACCTATTTGCTTCCTTGGCTTCGTAATATTGAACTTGTTGACAACAGGCTTCTCCTTCCTGACTCAAGTCCCAGCACCCCGGAGGAGGAAATTGGTGACAGGAATGCAGATGTGATTGGATTGTGTGGGCTAAAAGGGAATGGTTGGGGATCGCCAGAGGCAACCTCACTGGTGCTTAATAATCTAATGTACATGACTGCAAAGGTAAATATGTTATAAAATCTAGCTCAATATACATGTATGCATAAGTATACACAGTAGAACCCCAAATTACAGTTTCCTGATTATTCACTGATTATTCAGTGTCTACTCATGTACACAGCATTCGTTTTTCACTGCATTTTACATTTTCCTGAAATTTATGTTTGTTTTTTATGGTCCCTGGGAAAACATAAAAGCGGGGTACCATGGCATGTAAATAAATGTACATAAGTAAATATAAATATATACATATATCCAAATGTAAATATTATGGGGCACATTTACAAACCTCGAAAATTCACCAGCGACGGCTTCACTCACATCGCACCACTTCACCAGGTGTAGATTCGCCAGGACAACGCTAAATCACTAAAATCCGAACTTGGCGAAGTTGCGCTAGTGTTAGCTAATTTGCTTACAGCGGGAAGTTGAAGTTCAATGGACGTATACCGCTAGAGTCTATCTCCTTTGCTAGCGAAGTTACGCCATTAGAAAATCGTCAAAGTACCAAAATTACGTCACGCTGGTGAATTTTCTCCCACGTTAGTCACTTCGCCCTTTAGTAAATTTGCCCCAAAGATTTCAGGATTTGTTGTTTTTTTGATCTCTTGCTCACTCTCACAGTGTGTGTGTGCATATATTATATTTATTAAACTATAAAACAGTATGATATACTTTTCCCTTCTGCATTTCATTCAGTTGTGTCAGGGTTTAATTAGTGCAATACATTATTGATTAGTTCATTGTCTTCCTTGTCTCTCTTGCAGTATGGAGATGAAGTCCCCGGACAGGAGGTGGAAAATGCTTGGAATGCCCTGGCTAACAATGAGAAATGGAGCAACAATCTAAGGATAGCATTACAGTTCCTAATAAGTCTGTGCGGAGTCAGCAGTGATACCACCCTTTTGCCTTATGTAAGGCTTTAAACATTTCAGCTCTTGATTATGCGTAACCCATGGGCGTATTTTCAATGCAAAGGGAACATAACAAGTGGGGAATGTAAAGAGCCACATAAATATAAGCAAGTTTGGCACAGAGAGAGAGATTGTGTTAGTGTTTTGCTGTACTGGACTAGAACAATCACAAATAGTTCAACTTGCTTTTTTAGTTACCCTATGATATCAGTACACTATAAACTACCACTTTCAAAAAGGAAACATATTACTATAGCATGGGATCTTTTATACTTATGCTGCAGTTTTATAAATCTTACATTTAGAGGATTATTTACTAAACTCCGAATGAAAAAATCCCATTTTTTTTTTTTTTTATAAATCAGAATTTTAAAAAGTCACAGATTTTTCGGACTTTATTTAAACCCCGAGGATGGAAAAGTCTTTATCAGAAAATCTGGCATCTCAGACCTGTCGAGGTTGCATATAAATCAATGGGAGAAGTCCCAATGAATTTTTGATGTGCGCTGGGTTTTCGGTTGAAAAAAAACGAAAAAATCATGAAAATCAGATTTTTTTCCGCAAAGCAAATTTTCAGGAAAATGTAATAATAAATAAGCGCAAAAAACCAGAGTGGTTTTTGTAGCAGAAAATACTGAGATAAATTCGGACTTCGATAAATAACCCCCTCATGCCTATGCTGTTCGGTTGTCCAGTGTATGACACCAAAAGAATTAGATTACATAACTTATTGGGGGATCTTTTAGTCAGTGATTGGCCAAAAGGATGATCCCTCTACCCATAAATTGCATTGGTCTCAGCCAGTGACATCTGGATCATTCTGATTTGGCCACTTAAACTTGTTTTTAAAAAATTATATTAAAGAAAACTAATGGATTCCAGAAACACTGCAAGGATCAGTGGTGTAATATTATGGTAGCTACAAGCTAGGCTGTAACTTTCAAACACCTTGGCTTCCATGTATAGGTCACACATATTGGAAATCTATAGGTGATACTAAAAGAGTGTATGACTGTAATATTTTTAGGTTATTTTTATAGGAAGAGGACAGGGAGATAAAGCAAAAGTTCCAGGGTTGAATGGAACAATAACCATTAAAATTACAGTTAGCTACTATTT
This sequence comes from Xenopus laevis, assembly GCF_017654675.1. Lineage (NCBI taxonomy): Eukaryota > Metazoa > Chordata > Amphibia > Anura > Pipidae > Xenopus > Xenopus laevis. The sequence goes on along the minus strand of NC_054374.1, from coordinate 145,278,255 downwards.
TGTAGTCCAATCCACATTCTATCTTGTATGTGGATTGGACGTTGAGTGGGCCAACATAGGAGATACTCTTTTCCTCAGACTACTTTTAGTAGTATATGGTACTAGTATCAATGTATCCGCTTCAGCAGTATTTGCATCTGCTCCCAGTGTTTGTCTTAAATTCCCACAACCCTTAAATTATAGAATTTTGGAATGGGCAACAAAGTTGTAAGCTTGGATTCATTTTATTAATTATTATCATATTAAGTATTATTATGTAATTTGTTCCTCTTAAATAGACAGTATTTAGTGATCTCAGTGGCACAAGAGCTAGAGCACAAAAAGGGTGCAAGAGTTCTTCACTGCACTGAGTGCCAAATTTAAACTGGCGGAATGAAGCAAAAAATGATTGTCTGTGCCTCTCCTGTCCCTCACCAATACAGTGCTGACTAATGCAGTCAATGCTGTGTTTGTGGTGGAAGCGGCAGGTCTTTGCAATAGGGCGCAGAGACCCGCTGCAGTTCCTAAAGACCAGAATGAAGTGTGCAAAGGGCAAATACATGGCAGATTGTGACTGTGTTTTGCACATTGCACAATGCTTTCTGGAATGTAAATGACCCCTAGTAATTTCATACACATATTTATGCTCTCATGAGAGCGACAAAGGTGTCTTGACATTCGCAAACATCACAGTTGGATTTTTTGTTTGTAAAGAGTAAAAACACATCGGGGTAAATTTATCAAAGAGCAAAGTTCCGCCACTAGAGTGAAATGCCGCAGCTCACAATTCATTTCTATGGGATTTTGAAAGGCGTTTTTATCAATGGGTGAAAGTAAAAGTTCGCCCTTTGATAAATACGCCTATAAAAATCCCATAGAAATGAATGGAGAGTGGCGGAATTTCACTCTAGTGGCGGAACTTCACTATTAACTTCACTCTTTGATAAATATACCCCATACTGTTCATTTTCACTTTCTGTCCTAAGATAATAAACAGTAACATCAAAAAATTTACACAGCAGATAGCAGATAAGCTCTGTAGAACATAATGGTGTTATCTGTTATCCACTATTTAACCTTTGCCATATAGACTTTTTTCTGCCATTGCCACACATCAGCTTGTTTATATGAACTATAGTAGTGTTTCTGATACAAACAGATCTGTTTTACCAGTGCAGGGCAACAGTACACTTGAATTTTTTTGTGTTACTGTTCCTTTAAAGGAGAATTCAACCGTTTACCAAAGAAAACCTAACCCCCACCCCACGTAGACTCCCCTCCATCCTCCCCCCCAGCCTAGCTGCCCCTTTTACTTATACTTATACTTACCCCTCGTTGTAGATTCAGGCATCGGAGTTCATTGCAACCATCTTCTGGGTCTTCGTGTCTTCTTCCGACTTTTCTGCATTTTCCATCTATTTCGGCGCATGCGCAGTTGTCGCATACCAGTAAATAGCTCCAACTACACATGCGCCACTTCGCTGGTCTCCCACTCAGTTTACCGAAGACCCGGAAGATGGCTGCGGTGAACTCTGATGCCTGAATCTGCACCGAGGGGTAAGTATAAAGTATGGGGCATTTGCCCTGGGGGGGAGGATGGAGGGGGGTCTACGTTGGTAAACGGTTGAATTCTCCTTTAAAAGGATAAACATCATGGACCCTGGGATACTGAGACCACCAGCTGCTCTACATATTTTAAGCCTATTAAACAAGAAAACAATCTATTTCTAAACCCTCATTTTATGAAAATTTTATTTGAAGGAACTCTCCCTCCACCCCAGGCCAGTCTTTTATAAGAATCTCTATTTCTTCTCTCTGCAGATCAAAAAGGTGGCAATCTACCTGTGCCGTAATAACACCATCCAGACAATGGAGGAACTACTCTTTGAGCTGCAGCAGACTGACCCTGTGAACCCAATAGTTCAACATTGTGATAACCCTCCATTCTATCGCTTTGCAGCCAGCAACAAGGCCTCGGCAGCTCCTTCTGGTACAAAATTAATGCGTTTTGATCAATCGTTTCTCATTCCCCAGACTCAAGGATTTCTTTTGACACTTTTCATGTCCTGTTAGCTTTCAACTAGAAAGTCTGATCCAGGAAAGTGTGTGATCAGAGAAACCAGAGAAGTAAATTGCCCTCAAGGATTCTGCAGTCTTGTTTGATTTTATTCTTGGTATTTGCACTAAGAATTTTTTTCTTCCTACACACACACAAGCTTGTGATTCTGTGTAAGCTTTAGACTGTTATAGGTTTCTTAACCTGTTCTTTGCAGAGGCTGAACTTATTTCATTGTAAGCCCAAGATACGCACAATGGTTTCACTTTTAATTTCACTGAATTGTCTAATTGGGCTCATAGTTATTTACATTTACGAAGCTCCACAAATCTGCAGAGTTTGTGCAAGAAATAATGGATAATTAGAACCTACCTCTCTGTCGGTTGACCCTGGGCCTTAGAAATAAGGAATAAATAGAGGTATATAATATAGTCATATCGTGAGCTAATAAAACAGGCTGATCTGATCTGTCTGGCCCCAAACAATGCATAGGATAAAAACAGACGCCAATGCAGATCACTGATGCAGTTGGTTCTTGCCCAACAAGATTTCTTAACCAGCCTATTAGTTAAGAGATAAGATAGATAAGAGAAAATTAGTAAGACTAAAATCAGTAAGAGAAAATCACGCCTGGCATGTTTCACTGCTTAAACAGAAGGAGAAGTGAAAATTAGTTTTCAACTAATAGCAAAGAATTGCTAGTACTAGTAGTGCTAATAATAGTATTTGTACTATAAACTATAGGACTCATTTACGAGTGCAAGTGCAGTGAGCAAAGTGCAATTGGGGTGCAAGTCACCATGTTACTTACCCACAAGGCTCCAGTGTAATTGTATTTGTGAGATGGTGATGTGCCTGACCCAATTGCGGCTGATGTGCTAATACATGCGTGAATCAGATGCAAATGTAATAAAAATTTCCGGTGTCAGGATGTCATCATTTCCATCATTTCAAAGTGACAGCTGTACCCAATTCTTTAGATGGCAGTGTGTAAGCTGCTGTGGGAACCCTGTAGCTCCCCCCACCTTCAAGGTGGCAGTAGCCCCAATTCCCCTTCATTAAGCTGCGCCCAATTTGTAACAAGATGCAGAAGTGCAAGGAGAACCTTTGGGCACAAATATCTTTAATGAACCGTGTCGATTTGTGCAACCACTGTGTCCATCTTTGCATTGTCACGACTGAAGTAGCACTTTGTAAATGAGCCCTTAAATATATCTTTAAGTTAAAGGAACAGTAACATCAAAACATAAAAGTGTTTTAAAGTAATAAAAATAGAATGCAGTGGTGCCCTGCACTGGTAAAACTCCTATGTTTGCTTCAGAAACACTACTATTGTTTATATAAATAAGCTGCTGTGTAGCAATGCGGGCAGCCATTCAAAGGAGAAAAGGCTCAGATCACACAGCAGATAAGCTCTGTAGGACATAATGTTATCTGTTATCCACTATTTAACCTGTGCCATATAGACTTTTTTTAGTTCCTGCCATTGCCATTTCAGTTTTACCAGTGCAGATCAACAGTACATTATATTTTCATTACTCAATAGTCTAGTCTAGTTTATTTGAGCAGTAATAGTATGCTGGGGCTATGTATAATCACATCAGTGGATTCAGCAAATTATGGTCCCAATAGTTGTATTTGCAATACGCCAACATCTTTTTGGCAGGTAGACTGATGAAAAGTCATGTAGGCCTCAAAATGTTGTCCCACCCTAGATTTATCAGTGCGCAGTGTGGGTTCTCCTACATTTTCAGCAATGGGACTATTTATATGTATGTTCTGCAATTTCTCTTGTTCACCATAAGTTAACTTTTAGTGTGTTATAGAATGGCCACTTCTAAGATACTTTTCAATGGTCTTTTTTTATTGTTTTTTTTGTAGTTTTTGAATTATTTGCCTTTAACAATATCCTGCATTCAAATGGGGTCACTGACCTAAAAACAAATGCTCTGTAAGGCTACACATTTATAGTTATTGCTACTTTTTCTTTTTTTCTATTCTGGCCTTCTCTTATTCATATTCCAATCTCTTATTCAAATCAGTTCATGGTATCTTGGACCCTAGCAACCAGATTGTTGATATTGCAAACTGGAGAGCTGCTGAATAAAAAAAAAATAACATAATAAAAAATGAAAACCAATTGCAAATTGTCTCAGAATATCACTCTCTACATCATACTAAAGGTTAATTTAAAGGTGAACAACCCCTTTAAATAGACATTAAAAAACCTTAAACTGGAATTATTACTGTAATGTGCCTAATTTGCTTTATTTTCAAGTCACTTTCCTGTTTATTACAGGGCCAACTCTGTATGTTTTACTATAGAATATTTAAAATGATCTGATTGCATGGTAGTTATTATTGTTTCCAGTGTTATAATAAATACATAACTATTCTAATCTTTGGTACAGGAACCACATCGAGCAGTAACACCATTGTGGCCGGCCAAGATGGCTTCCCTGATGAAGACAACAGGATATTAAAAGAGACAGATGATAGGTTGGTAAAGCAGTTTTGTGTACAGGTATAGGACCTGTTATCCAGAATGTTCAGGACCTGGGGTTTTCCAGATAACAGATCTTTCCATAATTTGGATTTTCATGCCTTAAGTCTACTAGAAAATCATGTAAACTTATAAATACTTAAATAAACCGAATAAGCTGGGTTTGCTTCCATTAAGGATTAATTATATCTTAGTTGGGATCAAGTACATGGTACTGTTTTATTATTACAGAGAAAAATAAAATGGAGTCTATGGGAGACGACCTTCCCGTAATTCAGAGCTTTCTGGATAATGAGTTTCTGGATAACGGATCCCATACCTGTACCTTACACATTACTTGTATCAGTATTTTAACATTGGACACATTTTATATGCAGAAATCACATGCAATGTGCCCTATCAATTTTATTTTTTGTGGTGTGTACACATAAAATGTCTTTCCTGCAAACATTTAAGAACTGTGTGAACAGAGAAGTGGGTGGGTCAGAATAAGTACAAAATAATGTAAACAATTTGATGCATGCACTCGACTCAAAATATGTGACAACACACATGCACATAGTTTAGAGGAACATTGGTCACATGGTGCCTTTTTCCCACCAGCGTAAATACATTAGATGAGAAAATGCGGAGGATAAGTGATAAGGATATTGCAGTCACTGAAGATGAGCCAGTTACATAGCAACGCTCACATTGTAAATAGAGAAAGCACTCTTTATTTTATGTACTTTATGTCTATCTAGCTTCATGGTTGACTTTTCCAGCTTGTGACTGTAGTATGTTGTCTATATCCCTGCAGTACTATAATATCTATATATTTATTTTTATATTATAGTCTTGTGTGTTCATAGCTACATGATTACAATTACAGTTAGTTACATAGTTAAATCGGGGTTAAAAAAGACAAAGTCCATCAAGTTCAACCCCTCCAAATGAAAAAAACTCAGCATCCATACACACACCCCTCCATACCTTAACATAAATTATATATAACCATATTTATACGAACTATAGAATTTACATATATAGACTTTGATTGGCTATACAAGAAATCATCCAAGCCATTCTTATAGTCATTAACTGAATCAGCATCACAACATCACCCGGCAGTGCATTCCACAACCTCACTGTCCTGACTGTGAAGAACCCCCTACGTTGCTTCAAATGAAAGTTCTTTTCTTCTAGTCTAAAGGGGTGGCCTCTGGTACGGTGATCCACTTTATGGGTAAAAAGGTCCCCTGCTATTTGTCTATAATGTCCTCTAATGTACTTGTAAAGTGTAATCATGTCCCCTCGCAAGTGCCTTTTTTCCAGAGAAAACAACCCCAACCTTGACAGTCTCCCCTCATAATTTAAGTCTTCCGTCCCTCTAACCAATTTAGTTGCACTTAGTCTCTGCACTCTCTCCAGCTCATTTATATCCCTCTTAAGGACTGGAGTCCAAAACTGCACTGCATACTCCAGATGAGGCCTCACCAGGGACCTATAAAGAGGCATAATTATGTTTTCATCCCTTGAGTTAATGACCTTTTTTATGCAAGACAGAACTTTATTTGCTTTAGTAGCCACAGAATGACACTGCCCAGAATTAGACAACTTGTTCATAAGAATCGTTAACATATATATATGTTCTTTCCCAGGTTTAGCAATGTTATCAAAGCTCATACAAGGCTAGAATCCAGATATAGTAACAGCTCAGGTGGATCCTATGATGACGAGAAAAGTAAGTTCTTGGACTTCCCTCAGACACACAACGTTTCTTTCTTTTCTACACATTCTGGGTTCATAGTCACAGAACTTATGACTTCATATTCCCTTCAATTCCCTGTAGATGACCCAGTCTCTCCATATATCAGCTGGATGTTGAATATTGTGGAAACTAAGCAGCCCCAGCCTCTGCCTATGCCTTGCAACGGTGGCTGTTGGGCTCCTCTTGTTGACTATCTCCCAGAAACCATTTCTCCCAGAGCGCCTTTGCATCGGTACGTGGATAACTGTTCCTTCCTGTTTTGAGTTTAGTACCTGTTTCTCAAGAATTATGCAAAATACATTTTAAATTGAACTTCCCGCTCTAAAATCTAAGCCACAGAGCATGAATTGTAGCTTCCAGTTCTCTGCAAATACCTGAACATCAGTCTCATAATAATGTTTTTGTTAGTAGTTCAGAAGGATAGTTCAGTGTGTGCGAGTATCTCTCATGCCACGGTGTGTTATCAGTGCTGACATTTTCTGCATTGCTTTCCCTTGCCAGCCCTGAAAACAAGTTGTGAAACACTGAGTCATAACTAGACTGCAAATATGATCTTTAAGTATTAGCTTTATATTTTTAGGGGGTGGTATTAATTGGTCAGAATATTCAGGTTATCCATTGTTATAGAGTTCATCTTCACAGCTCCCCAGACATGGAATCTATTTTACAAGGTAAATTGTTGCATTCCTCCCAACACATTAGGCCTCTTCTTTAATTCATACCAGTCAAGCCCAGTCCACCAATTCCCATTTTATTCCAGTAAGCCTTTCTGGACTAGGGTTGTGTAGTACACTTGGGATAAATGTTGTTGACTTTGTTAATCAAATTTGGATCATAACATGGATATCCAACCTGTCCCATAATTGTTATTGAATTAATATCCCTAGTTTTAGGGAGAGTGTAGAGTTGTAGACCATTCATTTAGAGAGTCAGAACCGTACAAATTTGCAAATTTACTACAATTACAATGGCCTTGTGTTTCTTTGTGTAGGTGTAACATTGCTGTCATATTCATGACGGAGATGGTGGTGGATCACAGTGTGAGAGAAGACTGGGCACTTCACTTGCCTTTACTGCTCCATGCACTCTTCCTAGGCAAGTAACTCCGGGTTTTACCTGCAAATCTTGTCATGACAGTCATGCGATAAACAGCTAAAACATCAAAACTGGCATACCCAGTTACACCATAGAAACCATTTACTGGAAACTGAATGCTCTATTCAAATGATAATATGTTTTACCTGTTTTTACTGATCAAGAAATTGCAGAGTTGACCAGTTCTTTGATTCATAGGGGGGCTGCAAATCTACATTTTGAGGCTATAACTGAGATGCATATACAATTTTTTTAAAGAAAATTCCTGGAGTTTCTTTCTTCCTAATCTTTTCCCTGATAAAAATTGGCAAATCCAAACACTCAATGGGCCAAAAGCCTTAAACAGAATGGACTGTAGGAACAAGTCCTTTTATGGAGGGATTGCCTCTCAAGGATGGGCTTTATGGGGGTTTGTATATCCGATGCTTTCAAAACTGAGAGGAAAGACGGGGAGATTAGCAAATGTAAACTTTAGGATATATCAGAAGATAATCACGTTCTGTACTCCTGAATCATTGGATTGTGTGTCTTGGAAAATATCAATTCATGTAAAGCATATCCTAGGAGATGATTTTTCTCTCATATGTATACTAAAGAGGCCCATTTATCAAAGGTCGAATTTCGAAATTTTTTAAAGTCGAATATATTCACAATTCGACTTGGGGTTTATTTAAGAAAAAATTAGAATGTCTAATATTCGATCGAATGGTTCCGACCCGAAGATTCAAATCGTATTCGATTCGTATGAATCCAATTTTTCTCCCGAAAAAAACAAACTTGAATGTCAGGAAGGCTATTAAAAATAGACTTCTGCCATTGACTTGTACATGAACTCGGAAGGTTTTATGTGGCGAATATTCGAATTAGGACTGTTGCCATGGCCAAGGGTGATAAATCTCACATTCAATTTTACATTCAAATAGAGGGATTAAAATTCGAATGTGTGAATTTTTAATTGACTATTCGACCCTTGATAAATCTGCCCCTTAGTGTGTGTGTGTGTGTGTGTGTGTGTGTGTGTGTATATATAATACACAAAAGCCATGAATATCCTGTAAATTATATCCTTATAAACGGTGAGTTCTGATGTCATCAGTTATAAACGGTGAGTTCTGATGTCATTTCTGTCACATGACTCACTGAAATTTGTGTATTATAATAAATAAAGTACCCCCAGTTGTAAAATATGAGGATATTAGAAGTTACCTCGGAGTTCCATGACCTGTATAAAAACACTCGGCCTTCGGCCTCGTGTTTTTATATGGTCATGAAACTCCTCGGTAACTTATAATATCCTTATATTTTACAAGAGGGGGTACTTTATTCACTATATATATATATATATATACACACACACACACATATTTAAGTTTAGGTATCTTGGTCTGGCCCTTTTGTATTTAAAAAAAAAAACCCTTAGGGCGGTGATGCTTTTGGTAATGGTGGCCAAATGCTTGCTGCTATTATAAGTGGTAGTTGAGCGGTTTGCATGAGCATTTATTTTCCATACATGACGACCTGCCTCACTTCCTATTTAACATCATAGGGGCGGGAGTTAGAAAAGCAATGTGGGAAACTATAGTATGACTATAACTCCCAACTGTCCCATTTTCAGAGGGACAGTCCCTCTTTTGACTGCTCAACCCGCAGTCCCTCGTTTGTACTGGAAAGTCCCGATTTTCTCTGCACTGAACAGCATGTTTCTAATTTAATTGGCTTTTGGAAGAGAGCCCAGAATGGCCACAGCTGCAGATAAGATACTTTTGTAACAATTATGAGATAAGCGAATAAGTAATTGCAACAATATAAGATAACATGTCTCTTGGGAGAAGTTAGACTCACAGCTTAAAGGGCAATTCACCTTCATTAGCAAAAGTGTAATAACTGAAAAAAAACACAGAAATATGTTCAAACCTGCCAAATTTTGTAAAATGAACATGGTTGTTAGGGGCGTGGCCAAAAAAAAGGGCATGGCCAAAAATTCACTTTTCGCATTTCACTTTTTGTCCCTCTTTTTATTTCCAAAATGTTGGGAGGTATGGTTTGACTGCTGTGTGAGTGTGAGTCAAGCTCAGGTGCAGACTGTGCAGCCGGGCCCACCCAACCCCTCTGTAAGCGATTTTCTAGGCAGCTACAAGGGTGCGCGAATCACTAACGGGCCCCCAGATGGTGTGAGCCCTGGTACAATCACACCCCTTATTTCCCCACTAGTTCTGCCACTGATTCTGGACATCCACTCCATAGCCTTCTGTATAGTCCTTTTGTACTTTAATATACATGTGTCTCTCCAAGGGCCCGCTCTGAATCCCTCTCTGCCCTTTCATAAATGCCCAGAACCCACACAAGTACCCAGTGTCGGACTGGGACACCAGGGGCCCACCCAAAAACCTTTGACAGGGGCCCACCAATTAATCTTAGACCAGGGGCCCATTATTTTTCTTCCTCTCCTCACTCAACTTCTATTCTCCTAGTCTCTTTTCCTTACATACTATACTCTATTTTTCTATATTTAGCCTATTTGCTCTCATAAAAATAGGGAATGGCCATGAAATATTTAGCAGCATGAGGGCCCACTGACACCTGGGTCCACCGGGAGTTTTCCTGGTATCCCTGTGGACCAGTCCGACACTGCAAGTACCTGTTAGACGTAATGGCAATCCAAGCACACGTTGTCCAGATCTCTACAGCCATATTTCTTTAGCTGTTAGATTGTATTGAGTATCGTGGGCTCAGGGGGAAGTATTTATATCAACATATAAAGCAAATATGCTCATAAATTACACATATAAATGTAGTAACGAAATATCTCTGCCTGCTCTTTTCATAAGCTCTTTTACCAAATGCCAAATGTTAGAATTATTTCTGCTTCTTAATAAAGGGAATCTGTGCAAAAGGGAAGTTATTTCTGGGAATCAAAACCTAAATATATCACTTTCCCTGGACTGTAAATTGTGGTTTGTCGGTGGCTGAACGTTTTGAGCATTGTGTTGGCCAAGCTTGCTCTGTTCCCATAAAGATAATTTTAGAAATCTACTGTTAATGCTGTTCTCTTTTTTTCAAGCAACATGTCCAGTCGGGCAGCTACAGTATCCAATCGTAATCAAGCGCTGAAAAATAAATCTAGTTATTATAAATGAAAGACTTGATCTTAGCTTTTCACATGGGTATCTAGGAATGGGATGCGGGTTGGCACCATGTCCGTAATGAGGTGCATATACAGTAGGATCTATGTATTTGGGATGATTGCTTAGGTAACAGTAATTATAATATATTTATAGTATTAGTTCCAAAGCCTTGTTTTAGGCAAATATTAAGGTTGTATTCCCGAACACTCTTTATAATAATCAGCAATATCTACAGACTTTATTGGTTTTCTATTGGGCAAAGAAATTCCCTGTTTTTCATGTCATTTGATCAGTGTCAACTGAAGGGAGTGGGTGTGTGTGTAGAACCTGCTAAAAGATTTAGGGGATTCGGTTCAGGAATTCGGTTCGGGATTTTGCTTTTTGAGCAGGATTGGAATTCGGCCAAATCCAAGTGCCTGGACAAACCGAATTCTAAAAATCACATGACTTTTCATCGCACAGACAAGGAAGTTCAAAAATGTTTAACCACATGCTGTGTGTGGGGTTCTCTTTAACCCTTACTTGCCCTGATTTGTGTATTAGGGTCTGGGTTTGGTATTCGGCTGAATCTTTCATGATGAATTCAGCCAAAATCCCAAAATAGTGGGTCTGGTGCATCCCTATTTTAGTCATGGCTTTATAAAATCATTGTGAAAGTGTTTTTCTCTTGTGACACCTTTCTCTTGTATGTTTATTTTACAACCAGGCTTTGAGGGAACAGCTGACTGTGTGCAACTGAACGTTCTGCTCAGCAATATAATACAATAATGAAAAGGGATAAATTGGTACAGTGATAATGGGGCATATGATAAGAGAAACTCATTCTTTTATTCTTCACTGACTGGATACTGTCTTTGATTTTTCACTAGGTCTTGACCATTACCGGCCGGAGGTGTTTGAGCACAGCAGAAGGCTCCTCCTCCATCTTTTGATTGCCCTCTCTTGCAATAGCAATTTCTCTTCTGTCGCCTCGCTTCTCCTGCAGGCCGGAGAGGTGAATGAAGCCAAAACACTCACCATTCAGTCCTCCTGTCAGTCGGAATTTCCTTATTCAGGTACCTAATGGGCATTTGTTTCCTGGTTCACTCTTCTCTCTCTATGGATTGCTCTCTCGTTGAATACAAGTGTTTTGTACGTTTGAGAGAAACGGAGAGATGATTAGGTCAATACATACAGTATATACCTTTGGAAGAAATAGAAAGAGACAGATACATAAAGATAGGTAGATTGATTTAAAAAAAATGTAGCTTAAAGGAGAAGGAAAGGTTAAAATTAAGTAAGCCCTATCAGAAAGGTCTATATAAATACACCAGTAAACCCTCAAAGTAATGCTGCTCTGAGTCCTCTATCAAAAGAAACACCACATTTCTTTCCTTCTATTGTGTACGCATGGGCTTCTGTATCAGACTTCCTGTTTTCAGCTTAAACCTCCAGGGCTAGGGTCTGAGCATGCTCAGTTTGCTCCTCTCCTCCTCCCCTCCCTGCTGTAATCTGAGCTCAGAGCTATGAGCGAGTAGGGTGAGACTCAGGCAGGAAGTGATGTCATAGCAAGCTAATATGGCCGCTGCTATCCTAAACAAACAGAAACAGTGTCTAGAACTGTTTACTCAGGTATGGAAAAGCATTTTTAAGAATAAAAATTGCATTGTATCTTGCACTGTTGTGGCTAATCTATTGGCAATAAACTGCCTTGGTCGCTTTCCTTCTCCTTTAAGTAGACAATATAGAATGATCATTGTGATATGAGTGCAGAAGAAGGCTTTTAGTTCTCAGCAGGAGGGCCCTAGCAATGCAGCCCCCCCCCAGCAGATGCTATATTCAAATTATGACTTGTTTACTTTTAGCACATTCTGTCCTTGTATCTGTCAATGTTGTGTTGTGTTCTGTTGTGTTTTTCTAGCAATTAATGTTATGACAAGGGATGCTGGAAGTTGTAGTCCAGTAACAGCTGGAGGGTTGCTAGTTGTATATAACACATATGACTAGATAGATTTATCCAGTACATGTGGATGAGAGCACATTCCAACATTATCTCTCTGGCGGTTTGCAGGTGGCTATGACTTTATGCGGGAGTATCAGTCTTCTCCTGTGCCAGACTCCGGTCTGAGCTCCAGTTCAACCTCCTCCAGTATCAGTCTGGGGGGAAGCAGCGGAAACCTCCCCCAGATCACTCAGGAGATTGATAATGTGGACACATCAGCAGAGACGGATGAAAAAGCCAGAAAGCTCATTGAGTTCCTGACCACCAGGTAAGCGGCTGGCAGACTTTGAGTATGGTTTTCTCAGCAGCCCACTGATGAAACGTCTCTCTGACTTGTGCTTGGGTTTTGCAACACAGTGCACTTTGGTGCCAATATCCTGAATACCTCTTGGGATTCAGACATCCACGTCTGCTGCCTTCTGTTTAACTCTATCAACGCTCAAGGACTTTCTGTTCCTGGAAAAATGTTTGTACTACATGAAGCACACGTCTTATTTTAGTACCAGCTCCATGCTAGAGACGAGTACAGCAAGACGCAGTTAACCCTAACTTTACATTGGATGTGAAAAGGTGGCGAAAATTCTCGCGACTAAAAAATTGTTGCGCGCTTCAAAATTTTACGTAAGACCATTGACTTTAAAGGATAAGTAAAACTTTAAAATAAGTGAATGTAAAGTTGATGAGGGTGCTATTGTAAGAACTTTTGCAATTTACATTCATTATTAATGTTCTTTTTTTCCCAAGATATTAAGGGATACATGTACTATTAATATGAATGAATTTTGTTACAACAGCGCCACCTGCTGGTCAGTTTCCCACCAGCCTGACCACAAAGTAGTCAAGGGAGAAAGAAAGAGACTGCTCTGATGTTCTTAGGAAAGATTTGAGAAAGTTTTCTAGTTTTTATAGTAAGCAGAACATCAGAGCAGTCTCTTTCTTTCTCCTGACATTTTCCTTGACTACTTGGTGGTCAGACTGGTGGGAAACTGACCAGCAGGTGGCGATTTTGTAACAAAATTCATGCATATTAACAGTACATGTATCCCTTAATATCTTGGAGAAAAAAAGAAATGTAAATTGCAAAAGTTCTTAGAATAGCACCCTCATCAACTTATATTAAAGGTTTACTTATCCTTTAATGCATTTGGACAAAATAGTCACTTGTGTCGAAATTGACTCGCATCAAAATAATTTTGACGCCAATTGATTCAATGCATTCGCTAATTTTGCTCCATTTCGCGAATATTTCCGGAGTTTCGTGAATTTTTCGGAGAAGCGAAATGGGACAGATTACTATTAAAGAGCTGTTTGCAGCTCACACTTCTAACCAGTGGTGGACTGGATGTTTCTGAACTACAGTTTGCAACAAACATGGTAACCAGAGGATAGTGGGAATTACTGTTCAGCATCAGCAACGATTATTGGCTAAATTAGAGAGGCAAAAAAGGGTTAGTTATTGGGATATATCAAACAGACCAATATAAAGGCAGCATTCCAAGATCATTTGCTCCCCAATTTCTCAACAAAATTTAAGATGTTGAAACATTTTTGTTTAAAGCTATGAGGCTTGAATTTTTATCATTATATTCCCAGATCTTTGCAATTTGCTCTATACACATACTGACACATTAAATTGTAAACACAAGAGGGTTTATTTACTGCACAAGGCCCCACTAGATTCAAAAGGGGTTGAGGGAGACACATAGGCATCCTCCTTCTGCCCTCTATCCACCCCATCTGTATGATGATCAAGGTATAAAGCGGTAGGAGGCACAAACCGCATCAGGGCTGGGGTGCGTCTCTTGGAGCTGCTTTTTTTCACAGAGAGACAAATTTTGTATCCAGCAATCCTGCATTTGTGTTTGTATTCCATATACATGTAGACCCCTTATCATTAATATACTACACTTTTCTATGCCCATGTGCTAACTAAGTATACAAAAGGTGTAGGAAATACTTAGCATATGATTAATGTTGTAATTGTAAGAGACAGAGTAATCATGAGAGCATTTCAGCTTTATTACAGTATGATGAGAGGTGCCATTAAAATGAATCATAGGTGAGATATGGGAACAAGTGGGCATGTTTATATCTGTGCACTAATTGGTGTGTTTGTGATTAGCAGTGCAGGAAAGACTGGGTGCACTAGAGCTTAACATTCCAGCCCTGCGTGTTTATTCAATCTCATCATGATAAGGCTTTCCTAAACCCATTCCCAGTTTTGCAATTATTTTAATATACAGAAAAAAATTCCCCAAATTTCCAAATGTCAGAAAGCCTTCCATCTTCTAGAAAAACATCTTTTTTTTTTTAATAAAATGAGTTTTTGAATGTTTGTAACATGAAAACATGGAAGGTTTAATATCTCTAGGGTTTAGGGTCTGGTCACACGGGCAAATTCGGGAGATTAGTCGCCAGGCGAGTAATCTCCTCTTCTTCGCGGCGACTAATCTCCCCGATCTGCCTTCCACCTGCTAAAATGTAAATCGCCTGGGGGCAGGCACACGGAGTGCTTCGTTTTCCGAAGTCGCCCAAAGTTTCCTTGTGAGGCAATTACCGGCGACTCGTTCCGTGTGCCGGCCCCAGGCAATTTACATTTTAGCAGGGGAAGGCAGATCAGGGAGATTAGTCATCACA
The DNA here is from genome assembly GCF_017654675.1 of Xenopus laevis. Lineage (NCBI taxonomy): Eukaryota > Metazoa > Chordata > Amphibia > Anura > Pipidae > Xenopus > Xenopus laevis. The sequence continues at coordinate 145,263,129 of NC_054374.1, read as the reverse complement.
AAGAAGAGGAGATTTGTCGCCTGGCGACTAATCTCCCAAAATCTGCCCATATGGCCAGACCCTTACAGTGTACTAAACTGTAATTAATGATATCTGATTCTGAACAGAGACATTGAATTGGTAACGTAAATCATACAACAGTGCCATCTACTGTTTATTTAAAGGAGAAATAAAACTAAACACAAAAGTCAGGATAGAAAAGCTAATGCTCTTTTTTTTTGAGCTGTACCAGCCCAAGGCAACCACAGCCCTTTAGCAGTAAAGATCTTTGTCTCCAAAGATGCCCCAGTAGCTCCCCATCTTCTTTTCTGCTGAATCACTGCACATGCTCTGTGCTGCTGTCACTTACTGAGCTTAGGGACCCACTCACAATATACAGAATATATACAATATAAAAATCACAAGACAAAATTGGTTTATTTATTTAGAATTGGTTTTTACTATTGAGTGTTGTTCTTAGATCTACCAGGCAGCTGTTATCTTGTGTTAGGGAGCTGTTATCTGGTTACCTTCCCATTGTTCTTTTGTTTGGCTGCTGGGGGAAAAAAAGGAGGGGTCGATATCACTCCAACTTGCAGTAAAGCAGTAAAGAGTGATTGAAGTTTATCAGAGCACAAGTCACATGACTTGGGGCAGCTGGGAAATTGGCAATATGTCTAGCCCCATGTCTGATTTCAAAATTGAATATGAAAAAATCTGTTTGCTCTTTTGAGAAATAGATTTCAGTGCAGAATTCTGCTGGAGCAGCACTATTAACTGATGTGGTTTGAAAAAAAATTTTTTCCCATGAAAGTATTAGAAGCACCAAACGTACTGAGAATGTGCAGTACCACTGACACTTAGATGACCTAACAAGATCCAAACTATACTGGACGTTTTATAATCTGCTTATTATTTTTTCTTGACGCTATAATAAATGGTTTATTAGTGTGATTCCTCAACCTAAGTTAAATCCTACTGCAAATAACTCAGCAAATTGCTGACTCTTGTTGGAATCAGCCAGTTAGAGCAGGGGAAATCTGTCAGTGACTTGCAGCATGAGTTTGTACGGCACATCCAGTAACAAAGTGTGGTTGACCAGCTCTCAAATATTAGCTAAATACTGGTAGTGACTACTGAATTTTAAAGTCAAACTTCAATATACTTTGACACTTTTCAGAGCTTTTGGGCCACTTTGGTGCCATGAAGATATCACGCCCAAGAATCAGAATTCCAGGAGCGCTGACCAGCTGACCAACTTCTTGCGTCACGTTGTGTCTGTATTTAAGGATTCCAAGTCAGGTAACACCTTTTTGTTTTGTCAGATTTAGCAGGGTTGTCTCTCTTTTAGGATGACATGCATTAGCTATCCAGATTTACTCTGCCTTAATCCGCAATGGCTGGAAATGAATCTGTGAATGGCAAAGAGAATTCACATATACCTGCAATGTCAATTACAAAGGATCCATCCTTAAGAACTTTCAGTGAGAACATTTGAGAACAGTTGGTTAAAGGGGAACGCCATCCAAACAACTGCAAGTAAGGGTAAGGCCACACGAGGAGATTCGGGGAGATTTTGTCGCCTCGCGACTAATCGCCTCGTTTTTTGAGCGACTATCTCCCTGAACTGCCTCAGCGTTTTTCCACATAGGCTGCAATGCAAAGTCGCCTGCGCTAATGCACACGCGGCGATGCATTTTCAATAGTCGGCAAAAGCATGAGGCAACTTTGGGCGACTATTGAAAACGCATCGCCGTGTGTGCAGGCGACTTTGCATTGTAGCCTATGGGGGAAAACACAGAGGCAGTTTGGGGAGATAGTCGCTCAAAAGACGAGTCGCCAGGCGACAAAATCTCCCCGAATCTCCTCGTGTGGACTAGCCCTAAATGTAATTCTAAGCAACTTCCCAGTATACATTAAATGGTTGTTTGCCTTTTAAATTAACTTTTAGGGGGTTATTTACTAAACTCTGAATGCAAAAATCACAAAAAAATCATGATTTTTTTAAAATAAATATCAGACTTTTAAAAAGAAATGCGATTTTTTTTTTCCCGTTATTTATTAAACCCCGAGGATCGAAAAGTCCTAATCTGAAAATCCGGCATCTCAGACCTGTCGAGGTTGCATATAAGTCAGTTTTTGCCAATACCCCTAAGTTTTCGTGCAAATTTCCGAGTTTTCGGATGAAACTCCGAAAAAATATTGAAAAATCTGAAAAGATTGTGAAAATCTGATTTTTCACGATTTCTTTCGTATTTTTTTCCTGCAAACAATGTTTTCGGGAAAGTGTATTAATAAATAAGTCCAAAAAACCCGTGCGGATTTGGTCTGAGTTTTTTTCAGAAAATATTGAGATAAATTCGGACTTTGATAAATAACCCCCTTAGTGTTTGCAATTGGTCTTCTTTTTTTATGTTTTTTGAATTATTTAGCTTTTTGTTCAGCAGCTCTCCAGTTTTCGATATTAGTATCTACCTGTTTGCTAGGGTGCAATTTACCCTAGCAACCAGGCACTACTTTGAATGAGAGACAGAAATATGAATAGTGGAGGAAGGTAAGTAATAAAAAGTAACAATAGCAATAAAACTGTTGCCTCTTTCAGCAATCTTTTTTTTGGCTGAAGAGGAATACAAAGACCAATTAAAGATCTCTACATTCTACAATATAATAAAAGTTAGAACTACTCCTTAATAACATATATATATATATATATATATATATATATATATATATATATATATATATATATATATATATATATATATATATATAATTTGTGAATGTAATTGCTGTTGAAAGCAATATTTGTCTGTCATGTTCTGCCCACTGCTCTTTACCACCTGATTAGCAGATCTTTTGGAAAACATACTCAGAGCCATCACCAGTATTGCAGAGGATAGAAAGGGACAGACGGACACTGCTTTCAGTTGCAATTACATTTTAGGTGAAGTTTCTCTTTAAATCAAATTGTAGCAATGTTTTCCCTATTTGTTAATATGAATGTCATCTGTACATGTCTATTCTAGGCGTCCATGATTCACTCAGACAAATCTATGGGCTACTTAAGAAGTAAATGTGTATTTGTGACAGCTTGTACTCTTTGTACTTATTTCTCAAATTTTGTATGTATATAAAAGACCATTATGTTCCTTAGGGCAAAAAGACCATTATGTTCCTTAAGGCAAAAATATATAAAACGCGATTTGTTAAAATATTTGTATTGTGTTCTTCCCCAGGTTTCCACTTGGAACAGCACCTGAGTGAAGTGGCTCTACAGACGGCCCTTGCCAGCTCCTCTAGACATTACGCGGGGCGCTCTTTCCAGATTCTTAGGGCCCTTAAGCAGCCGCTCTCTGCCCACGCCTTATCTGACCTTCTCTCCAGATTGGTGGAGGTTATAGGAGAATACGGTGATGAAATACAGGCACGTTCTAACCCTGATTTGCCTACGGTTGCATTACTTATAGGGACATAAAAGAAATTTTGTTTCCAGCAATTGAAAAGAAAGAGTATTTTCAGAAAATGTCAGGCAATATGTATTATCAGTAGGTGCCCCACCCCCAGGTTGTAGTTAGATATGTCATGTAGGGCATCATTGCATTGAGTACAATCAGTACTTACCACCAGCCATTTGGTTCCAAAAAGCAAGCAATGACAAGTTTGTGTGTGCCATTGAAGTTGATATGGTTAGTACCCTGTTTCTTTGCTAGGCACATAGTTGCTTCTATGAAAACCCCCATCCAACATTTTTTCTACATCTACCCCTGTAATTGCAGAACACAGCCTTTTCCAATTACTGAAAGACTAACCTCTATGAAATGCTTCTACTCTGGCAACTGTATGCTAAAACGTTTTATTATGCAGGTCTGAGCTCATGCAGTCTCCTATACCATCCCCAATTCTACTTCCATTCAGTTTTGGCTGTTCCTTTATAATTTCAGTGCTAGTGACCCATCACCAGTGTCGGACCCAAAAACCTTAGACCAGGGGCCCACTCTCAGTACTATTATTCTTCCTCTCCTCACTCAACATCTCCTAGTCTCTTTTCTTTAGACACTTTAATCTATTATTCCAGAATCTTTAAATTCTCATACAAATAGCAAATGGTCATGAAATAGGCCAAATGTTTAGAAGCAGGAGGGCCACCTGGGTCATCCGGAAGTTTCCTGGTATCACAGGGGGGCCAGCCGAACACTGCCCGTGACCCATGTAAAAACCAAGAAAAATTTCCAGCAATCGCATTTTTTACAATTGTAGGAATTACAGATTATTATGTCATTATTCTTATTGCTAGTAAATGTTTATTGAATGAAGGTGCTTTATACATCATATTCATTGCCATATTATTCTATAGGGTTATGTAATGGAAGTGCTCCTGACATTGGAAGCGGCTGTCGATAATTTAGCTGACTGCTTGAAGAACAGTGACCTCTTGGCTGTGCTATCCCGGTAATTTAATTATTGTATTTAATTGATAATTTGCCTACATATTACATGTGTATAATTTAGTGTAAGCAGCGCAGAATCTAGGTTGATTTTGTAAGAATAGGTGCATTAGCACTTCAGTTATTATTGTGACTCTAAGGGGGTTATTTATTGAAGTCGAATGCCAAAAACTCAAAAAAATTTTGTTTTTTTCACTATAAAATCCACATCTCTAGAGGAAAAAATTTTTTTTTTAAACCTAAAGGGTTTTAAAAGTCTGAATAAAAAAGTATTCCAACTCAGACCTGCTGAGTTCATGTAGAAGTCAATGGGAGACGTCCTGAAGATATCCCGATCTGCGCTGGGTTTCGTGCAATAATCTGAAAATCTAATTTTTTCGGAAAAATTTGTACGATTCGAATTTTTTCACAATTGTTTTGATTTTTTTTTTTCCCGCACAGGTAATTTTCTGGAAAATGTATTGATAAATAAGGGGAAAAACGTGCGGATTTAGTCTGAGCAGCTTTCAGAAAATAATGAGATATTTCGAATTTTGATAAATAGCCCCTTGAAGTTGTACTTCCATCTGCAAGGCCAAAAAGTTGTCATTCCCAGGTGTGGATGGTCAGTAGGAAAGTAGTCCTGACAACATTTCTCTAAAAATGTAATTGTCTCCAGTTGTATACACTGTAATGTAGTAATATACATTACATCTGAGACTCCAAAGCAAGTGTGATAGTACTAAGGGGTTGCATAGTATGGAACACTGGCACCTGGTGCTTTTAAAAAAAATCTAGTGCAAGGTGCACAGTGTTGTTGACGCACAAACTAGGGGGTGTTCCAAAAAATGCCCACTTTCTAACCATCATGCACCCAAATATGTGCAGTGTCAGAAAGCACTCCTGGTGCTTATTATATCAGAGCCCCACATTCAATTCTGGGAGTGAGGATTTGGACACAATATGCAAATTAGCTAGAGGTAATGTGAACTTTGTCCCATTATAATACCTGAGACCCTATATGTAAGTCCTCATATGCTCCTAAATCTTTATTTGCAAAATTTGCATATTTTTAATACCGCTAGTGGTCAATAGTTGAGGGTCTTTCAGCATGAGTGTTCCTTATTATATCTTGTTATAAAATGCTTGTCTTTTGTTTCCAGGTCATCTTCTCCAGACTTGAACTCAAGCAGCAAATTAACTGCAAACACAAAAAGTACTGGCCAACTAAATGTAAATACGGGGATGGTAGGTGGCAGCACAGCAACAGCTGAACGAAGTAGGCACCAGAGAAGCTTTTCTGTTCCTAAAAAGTTTGGGGCGGGTGACAAATCTTCTGATCCTCCACGAAGTGCCACCTTAGACCGGATTCAGGCTTGTACTCAGCAGGGGTTCTCTCCTAAAACCAGAAGCAACTCGTCTCTCAAAGACAGTATCTCAGATCCATCTCACATAAACAACCCTGCCAATTTGTTGGCCACCATATTTTGGGTTGCTGTGGCTTTAATGGAGTCTGATTTTGAATTTGAGTATTTGATGGCCCTGAGACTGCTCAACAAACTTTTTTCTCATTTGCCTTTGGACAAATCCGAGAACAGGGAAAAGCTTGAGAAACTGCAAGCACAACTCAAGTGGACAGACTTCTCTGGACTGCAGCAGCTCCTGCTTAAAGGATTCACTTCTCTCACGACAACCGAATTGACCCTCCACCTGTTTAGTATGCTGACTCCAGTGTCCCGAGTATCCATGGTGGATTCATCACAAGTCATAGGTAAGCTCCATCCACATCTCATCTGCCAATGCATTCAGCAGTAAAGTTGGCCATACACGGGCAAATTAAAGCTGCCGATATCGGTGCTTTAGACCAATTCGGCATCTTATCTGCCCCTGTGTGGGGGCTCCCGACGGGTCCTGCCAATCGATATCAGACCAAAAATCCACCAGATATCGATCGATAACCCCAAACAGAAGTGAATCCAAAATACAACAATAAAGTAATAATGCATTCACCTGTTTATTAGATGAACAGAGATATAAGTTTTGCCTTTTTCCTTGCATACTCCAATGTCATATATCAACTGGACACATTTCAGTTTTCAGACTGGAGTCTCAATCTCTTAAAGCAATTATTTGGGGTGTCAACATCTCAGTTGCTGTAATATTTTCACAAAGCTTCGAATAGAAAAGCTTATTAGTAGATCTGAATTTTCTAATGCAGGGCTCCATGGCACGATTTACATAGCAAAAAACTGATAATCCACAACTTTTTAAACATTGAAGGAGGAAGCTTTGTTTAGATGAAGAAATACTTCATGCTGTATACACAGTCCTGGCTTTTTCTTGTCGGGGGTGTATTGGGGGTTGTCTAGGGGCTCTCAGATACCCCTGAAGCAGTTCAAGTTACACCATTTTTAGGTGAAGAAATGGTGGTGCCCAGTGCATTTGTGTCGCCATTGACATCTGGGGGCCGATTCACTAACTTCGAGTGAAGGATTCGAAGTTAAAAAACTTCGAATTTCGAAGTTTTTTTTGGGCTACTTCGACCATCGAATGGGCTACTACGACCTTCGACTACGACTTCGAATCGAAGGATTCGAACTAAAAATCGTTTGACTATTCGACCATTTGATAGTCGAAGTACGATCGAACTATCTGCGCTAAATCCTTCGACTTCGAAGTCGAAGGATTTTAATTCCTAGTCAAATATCGAGCGTTAATTAACCCTCGATATTCGACCCTTAGTGAATCGGCCCCCTGATGTATAAAGTTGTCTGTTCTACCAGACTTTCATTTTGATATCTTCCCAGATAGATATGGTGGCTCTGTACATTTTTTAATACTTTTAACATCTTTAATTATTTTCTGAGCAAGAGTCCCTCTGTCTGGTTTGTGTGAGGGTGATGAGTTAGCTGCTTTTCATGCCTGGCTAGCAGCGAGGCTAAAGGCAGAGATATTGTGCTTTTGCCAACAGCAGGGAAATTGCCAACTCTATTCTTGGGTGTATATATATATATATATATCTAAGATATATTGGATCTAACTGTCAATGACTATCTGACACCCAACTGCTGCATGAAGACAGAATGAAGAGAAACAGATGCTGAGAGAGGAATAGTGAAGATAAACTTGATTATTTCAGAAACAATGCAGAATATTTATTTGATTGTATTTAGAAAGTTTCTTATTTCAATATGATGAAGCTTATATCAAATATTAAATTTCACAAATTGCTCCCCTTTAAAAAAAATAATAACTTGGGTAGTGAAGAATGGTACGAATGCAGAATTTTCCACCATTTTTTTTTTTTGAGAAGCCCGGCTTTGTGCAATAAAACCGATGGGAAACCATTATTGGCAGCCATACAATCCCTGTTTACCCTGTGCATTTTCTTCCTGTTTTAGGGTTTCCCTTGAATATTTTGTGTTTGTTACCCCATCTGATTCATCACTTCGACAATCCAAATCCCTTCTGTAAGGAAATAGCTGAGCGAATTGCACAGGTAATGTAACTCCCACTTCAACCCTAGTCCGTTCTTTACTCCCTACCATGGTCACCTACCATTATAATATTTTCTCTTTCCCACTAGGTTTGTCTGGAGGAGAAAAACGCAAAGCTCTCAAACCTGGCACATGTGATGACTCTTTATAAAACCCACAGTTACACAAGGGACTGCGCTACGTGGGTGAATGTGGTGTGCCGTTACCTGCATGAAGCCTTTGCTGGCATCACCATTAATATGGTGACCTACTTAGCCGAGGTAACATTCCAGTCTAATATTCAAGGTCCATTTTGGTATTGACACATACAGCTAGCCCTTCATTTGATAACTGCCAACAACTCTTGACGGTCTTTTGTTTTATAATGAGTTGTATCAATCCATTTATTGAGAGCAAACAGACATTTGTAAAGATTGATCACAACTGTGGGTATGTGCCTTTGCTAAAGTACTACAGGGAATGCATAAAAAGGGGCATCAGAAAGGCATGTGCAAAATCAGTAAAGTAGAGCATATATAGGGGCAAATTCACTAAGATTCGTAGTTGCACCAGGCGTAACTTCGGCGCACTTCGCCACACTTCGCCAGGCGTAGTTTCGCCAGCGCTCCGCAAATTCACTAAAATCCGAAGTTGCGCTCAGGGGTAGCGTAAGGTTGCGAAGTTGCGCTAGCGTTGATTCGCTAAGCGAAGCGAAGTTACGCTAGCGATGGTTAATTTGCATACGGCGCCAAATTCAAATTTCAATGGAGGAATACGTAGAATCACTACAAATGCCTGGGAAACCTTCAAAACATAAAATAAAAATTTTTTTTTTGCCCTACACATGTGCCCCCTGTATAGTTAAGTTGCCATGAGTTAGGAAATGTAGGGGGGAAGGAGGGGAGCCCCAAAAAATTTTTCGATCTTTTTCAGCCTATCACCCATAATATAGAAAAAACGCCAGCGTTTTTTGGGACTTAGAAAAAATTTGAACTTTTTTTGAAGCAATCCCTATCTACTCTATTGCGCTTCGCCTGGTCTGAGGTGGCGAAGGAAGTCTAGCGTAAAAGGTGGCGTTCAGAACAATGCGCGCGTTAGTGAATTTGCGTAGTTACGTCTGTTGCTCAAATTCGCGAGGCGTAAGGGTGCGAAGTAACACTAGCGAATTTACACCAGCGTTCGTTAGTGAATTTGCGAAGTAACGATAATGACCAACGCTAGCGAATTGACGCTAGCGTTAGGCGCTTCGGCGCATAGTGAATTTGCCACAATAGAATCATATTAACGTGAGGCCATATACAAATTGCATGGAATGCAGGAAGCAAATAATGACAGTAATTTTTGTAATTCTTAAATATGCTACAGAATAAAATAGGGCTAATATTTTAATGGTGAGGGATTTTTTCGCTTGGATACCAATTAGCCTGAACTGTATTATTTTTACAGCTGTTAGAAAAAGGCCTCCCTAGCATGCAGCAGTCTCTTCTGCAAATCATCTATAGTCTTCTAAACCACATGGACATGTCCCTTATTCCTGGCAAGCAGTTCAACATGGAAGTGCTTAAGACTATTGAAAAACATGTACAGGTAAGAATGGATTTATCTAGTAACTAACATGGGCTAGTTTGTGGCTACTGATTTAACTATATGTAGATATATATATGGACACGCTTTCATTTTTTTCTTTTTTAGAGTATCCACTGGAAGGAAGCCCTGAACATCTTAAAGCTGGTTGTGTCTCGCTCTGCAAGCCTAGTGTTACCTGCCTATCAGCATGGAGATTTGACAAAGCTCGAAATCAGTCGTCTTTGGACGAGTTCCTCAAAGGAGCTCCCAGGGAAAACTCTGGATTTTCATTTTGATGTCTCCCAGGTAGATCATTAGCCTGAATTTCCAAGCTGTTTCTGTTTTATCCGGTGGACACTGCACATATGGGAATCCTTGTCCTACTGCTGCCTTCATGGTAACACTCCATATTGCAAATGTGCATATGGCAAAGGACAAGAACTCTGAACTATACTGGGTAAACAGCCCATCTTTTTTGGGTTGTATTTCACTCACAGTACAGTTTTTATTGATAGAGCACCTTGCGATCTGTTTATACGTAATTGGCTTCGTCCGTGGCCAGTAGCATTGATACAGTATGTTTAACAATAAGCCTCTTATAATTTATTTCAGACCCCTATCATTGGCAGAAGGTTTGATGACTTACAAAGCACCGCAGGGCGTGACGGTAAATGCAGAGTAATTCCTGTCACCCGGAGCACTTCTTCTACCTCCTCTGGCTCCAATTCCAATGCTTTGGTACCTGTTAGTTGGAAAAGACCTCAGACTTCTCAGGTATCCATTTCTGGTGAAATATCTTGTATCTTGTGTGTGTGTATATATATATATACCCACAGGAAGCCAGCACTCTCGACAATAAAGTGTTCATATGCCTGGGTGCACGTTCAACACATTATCTTAATCCATCCCATATAGAACAGCACTCTCAGGACTTAAAATGATAAAAAATGTTTTTATTCATAAAACAGCTTGTGACTAAATAAAAACTTTTTTTTATCATTTTAAGTCCTGAGAGTGCTGTTCTATATGGAATGAATGTGTATATATATATATATATATATATATATATATATATATATATATATATATATATATATATATATATATATATATATATATATATATATATATATACATAAACAAAGTATGGTAGCGCACGCCTGGGATTTAAATATTGTTCAAACCTTTGTTCCATCTATGGTACAATATCGACATTTCGGCTCCCCTCTAGAGCCTTTATCAAGATGGGAGCCGAAACATCTATATTGTGCCATAAATGGATTAAAGATTTGAACAATATTTAAATCCCAGGAGTGCACTACCATACTTTGTTTATGTACATACAATCCCAGGAGCAGCACCCGGGTAGACGATTGAAGAGTTAATATTGGGAGTGCGGATCTACTTGGTCGGTGCATTAAGAAGAAGCACTTAAGAAGCATTAGCGAGCCTTGTCTTATCCTGTGCTTCCTGTTATTAATATGATGGCAACTGAGCTGTTTAATCAGTAGGAGCAGAGCCAACATAAACTCTCTCTTGTTTTTTTTTTGCTACTTTCTGATTTCACAGAAGAAGACGAGGGAGAAGTTGGTGAATGTCCTTACGTTGTGCGGCCAAGAGGTTGGGCTTAGCAAAAATCCTTCCGTAAGTTCCTCTCTCCACTGGAGTTATCTCCTTGCCTTTACTTGCCGTTGTGTTTCCCGTCCTACATACAGAGGTATCTCATCGCCATTAATTGTGCTCAGGAAAGGAGAGAACTAAGATGTCATGGTGGACATGTGCCAGGGTCCTGCGTCGGTATTTCTCTGGAGATTGCTGTGCAGTCCCATTGCAGAAAACATCTGTTTCCTTACCTTGTCTAATGAAAATCTTAAGAACAGCAGTACATGTTTTGTGTTGATTGGGATAAAACAAAGCCATTTGATCATTTCCTCTCCACCTACAATGGCTGCGCAATTCATTGGGGCTACTCATGGGCCATGCACTTAGTAGGTCTTGTGTTGAAAATGCATTTCTTCTATACTTAGAATATAATATAATCTATAGTTGCTGTTATATTTTTCATCCCCTGTAAATTGCAGAGTCACTATGGGAGCAGAGGAAATACTTTGTTCACGCTGCTCTTGTTATAAGTACAGTGGATTTCCATTTAAAATCACATCAAACATGATTGTAGCAGCAAACATTTAGGGGCAGATTTACTAAAGGGCGAAGTGGCTGTCGCTAGCGAAAATTCACCAGAAATCTCATCCGCAGGGACATTGCCAATATACTAACAGGCGTAGAGGACAATTCGCTAGCGATAGAGACCATTGCTAGCACATTTTCGCCCCCTATCGCCAGGAGAATTTCCACTTAATGCTTGTTACTTCGCAAATTCACTAAAGTGCGAATTTCACATAACGTTACCTCTTTCACCAGAGTTTCCTTCGCCACCTTAGACCCGGCGAACTCATAAGATGAAACTACATCCTCTTCAATCTTCTGTCAGTGACATAATTTCCTGTATGCCGGAAAGTCATTAAATGTAAAAAACGCTGGCGTTTTTTCATTTTTTAAAGTGGGATTGCCTTCAAAAGTTCTATTGTTGAGGGGCATGTCACATTTGTTTTAGGGTGGGCTCATGTCTAGGACATTAGAGGATCTATTTTGTCTTTATTTTGTTTCCTTGGACATTTGTAATAATAAGTGGCCACTTCAAGCATTTGCACCAACATCTCTAATAAAGACATATATAGGACCTATATGTACTCACCCTATTCAAATGGACCTAAGCGTAAGCGTACTACTGAAGTTTGGCTAGGCAGAAATGAATGCTAGAGAAAGTTCACTATGAAATGCTCGCGCTGACAAATTAACGCTATTAAAACTTCACCAGTGTTCGGCTGCTGAGATGCAACTTCGTATTTTAGTGAATTAACGTAGTAATGAATTTGCACCTAACGAAGTGGTGCGAAGTGTGGTGGAATTTAGTGAATTAAATGAATGATTTTAGTGAATTTGACCCTTAGTTGCAGTTTTCTGCATGCGCCCAGCAATATTTAGGGGCAGATTTATCAAGGGTCGAATTTCGAGGGTTAAAAAACCCTCTAATTCGACCCTCGAAGTAAAATCCTTCGAATTCGAATATCGAATTCGAAGGATTTTAGCGCAAAAGGTCTGATCAAACGATTGAATAAAAATCGTTTGATCGAATGATAAAATCCTTCGAATCAAACGATTCGAACGATTTTAAGCGATTGATCGAATTACTTTTATTCGATCAAAAAATAAAAATGCTCTGGAAGGTCCCCATAGGCTAACATTGCACTTCGATAACTTTAATGTGGCAAAGTATGAAGTCGAAGTTTTTTTAAAGAGACAGTACTTCAATTATCGAATGGTCGAATAGCCGAACGATTTTTACTTCAAATCATTCAAATCATTTGATTCGATCGAATTCAATTCGATGGTCGAAGTACCCAAAAAAATACTTCGAAATTCGAATATTTTTGCATTCGAACTATTCACTCGAGCTTAGTAAATCTGCCTCTTAATGTAAATACGTAAAAAACAAACACAGTACAAATTAGCCATAAAGCAATGACCTGATATGATATATGGCCTGATATACCAGTTTCTGTTTGGGTAAAGAGTCATTAATGAGTTTTTTTCCAGAAACGTAAAGAGGGTTGCCCCTTGGATTTCCAGAGTAGGAATATTGCCTTTTTTTGTATAGTGGAACAACTGCAAATGGCACAGCTTAGCTGGAAGTCTCAGTGGTAGCGTTTCCACAATACACAGAAGACATAGGCTGGGTGACAGTATATTAGGGAGTGCTAAGGTGGTTTCAGCATAATAAAGTATCTTTTGCCAAAATCTCTGGATAATTGGGCACGGAGGAAAAGTACCCAGACATTTAGGACACTGGCTTTATCTATAAGGATAAGGCCAGGCTTTATTTAGATTGTGGAGCTAATTTACTTACATAGGTGCCACATTGCATCTGTGAACCAATTAGATTTTTGGTTTTTATTTTCTTACTTATTTTTTTTCAAACTTCAAAAAGTAATTGCTGATTGGTTGTTGTGGATAACTGCAGTGGTACAAACTAGCACCTATATTTGTAACGTTGCCCCCTTGTACAAGTATGGGATCCATTATCTGAAAACCTGTTATTCAGAAAGCTCCAAATTACGGAAAGGCTATTGTCTCCCATAGACTCCAAATTTTATCCAAATAATCCAAATTTTGAAAATGATTTCCTGTAATAATAAAAAAGTTTATTGTACTTGATCCAAACTAAGATATAATTAATCCTTATTGGAAACAAAACCAGCCTATTGGGTTTATTTAATATTTATATGATTTTCTATTAGATTTATGGTAGGAAGATCCAAGTTATGGAAAGATCTGTTATCCTAAAAACCTGAGCATTCTGGATAACAGGTCCCATGCCTGTATATATCACACTGGAAAGTGTAATTGATCCTTAAAGGAACAGTAACATCAAAAATTAAAGTGTTTTAAAATAAATATAAAATATAATGTAGTGTTTCCCTGCACTAGTAAAACTACTGTATTTGCTTCAGAAACACTACTATTGTTTATATAATTAAACTGCTGTGGAGCAATGGGGGCAGCCATTCAAAGGAGAAAAGGTTCAGGCTCTGTAGAACATAATGGTGTTATCTGTTATCCACTATTTAACCTGTGCCATATAGTCTTTTTTCAATTTCCACCATTACTACACAGCAGCTTGTTTATATAAACTATAGTAGTGTTTCTGAAGCAAACACACCAGTTTTAGCAGTGCAGTTACAGATGTTATTTAGCTTAAAACAAGCCGAAATAACATATAAAATCAAAAATAAACCAAATAGCAATAATAAAGCCCAATTGTCTTATTATTTAATAATCAAATCTTAGGATAACCCTGACATAATCGTGCTTTACAACAGCTTTATTATAAATGTCCCCTTTAATAAGGTCATTTACCCACAAAATGATTTCCATTCTGATTTTGTTCATATGAATTGCCCGGGTGAATGTTTTATTTCGGTCTCAGTCTGTTTGTACACGTTTGTAAAGTGTTTGCAATCATAAGCACATCCTTACGGAGACGTTATTGTGTGTATCTATGTAGAAATGTTTTGTGCCCAGCGAGTAATAGAGCGAGACGATAGTGGTGACTAAAGGGTTACTCACAGCATCTCAGCCTCGCTTTTCCCAATTTCCTCTGCATTTTTCCCCTGATCTTTATCACCACTCTGTACTATTGAACTGAGCGCTTATAAACATTTGGTGTAAACAATTCAGACAATACAAAATGTGTCGTCTGGAGGAACCTGCAGGCCTCGGCTCTTGAATAAGTTCCTACATCGTCGCTCACTTTGTTGGGCAGAAATCTGGGGGCACCTGTCCAACATAAATATTCCGAGAGCAATCTAAAAATAACAAGCAAAGGAATTAGGTGTGTACTGGAAAGCAACTGGATGTCAAGTGCCGGCACTTGGGAGAGAAGCGACTAACTAGAGCAGCAGGCACTAAACCTTCCCATTTCTCAACCCACAGGTCATTTTTTCTTCATGCGGGGATTTGGATTTAATCGAGCACCAGACCAGCCTGGTATCCTCTGAAGATACCATCAGAGAGCAAGATACCATGGACGATACAAACAGCGAGCAGCAGTTCAGGGTCTTCAGGGACTTTGACTTCCTGGATGTGGAATTAGAGGATGGAGAGGTAAGATAAACAAAGCAGAAGCTCCGCTACCACACTCTGTCCTTGCATACCTACACTGATCTGCTATCAACAGCCACCCCCATGCTGGTGTGATATCAGTCATATTACTGATACAATATCAACAACTACCCTCACACTGGTGTGATATCAGTCAGATTACACGGCTACTCACACTTAGGGCAGACACACTCTTAGATTTAGTCACCCGGCAATAAATCGCCTCTTCTTCAGGGCGACTTATCTCCCAAACTGCCTCCTGCCGGCTAGAATCTAAATTGCTGGCGGGATTCCACTCGGATTGATTCGTTTTCCTTATGAGGCGACTTCGTGCGACTTCAGAAAACGAATCGCACCGATTGCCATCCCGCCGGTGATTTACATTTTAGCCGGCGGGAGGCAGTTCAGAGAGATTAGTCGCCCCGATGAAGAGGAGATTTGTCGTCGGGTGACTAATCAACCCCGAATCAGAGCGTGTGTTTCTGCCCTAATACAATATCAACAACTACCCTCACACTGGTGTGATATCAGTCAGATTACACAGCTACTCACATTTAGGGCAGAGACACACTCTCAGATTCGGGGAGATTTAGTCCCACGGCGATAAATCGACTCTTCTTTGGGGCGTTGTGTTACACAGCCACCCTCATACTGCACAGCCACTTGCACTCTGATCAAAGTTGTATTGTTAATTAACACAAGACCAACTGTTTACACACATAGCGAGGTTCATTTATCATCACTGGGCAAGTTTGCACTTGGACGGTAATCTACGGCAGCCAGAAAGTGAGTAGCCAGCTGCAGGTAGGACAATGAAAGCAAAAACTGCTTGCCATGGGTTACATCACAATGCAAATTTGCACACGTTTTGGATTCTTCAGCATATCACCCACGAGCCGCTCTCTAAATTACTAGTACAATTATGTTTATCTTATAAACATTAAGGGACCGATTTATCAAGGGTCGAATTTCGAGAGTTAATGAACCCTCGAAGTAAAATTCGAATATCAAATTCAAAGGTTTCTAGCTCAAATACTTCGATCGATCGATCGAATAAAAATAGTAGTAGCCTATTCGATCGTCAAAGTACCCAAAAAAATACTTTGAAATTCGAAGTTTTTTTCATTCGCATCCTTCACTTGAGCTTAGTAAATGTGCCCCTACGTGACACATTGAGAACAATGCCAAATGAACCAACCCCCCCACACTAAAAATACATCACCAAAACACCCCAAATAATTCACTATAATCTCCCAATTCTGGCAATGGAACTTGCATCAAAATACAGCCATAGGCCATTGTGATGTGATTCTTAGCTGAATAGGTGTATGTGCCAGCAATAGGATATTTCAAGGGGCCACAGTGGGTTAAATGGCCCCAAAAATTCTTAGTGTGCCAAAGCCTCTGATGCACTTACTCTTTCTGCTTTTTAATCCTCGTCATCCCAGTCCCAGCTTGGACCTTGTATATATATGGCTGTCGCCCCGCTTTGTTTGTCTGTTAGAAAGCAATGTGTGTTACTGTGCTCAATCTGTTTCATGCAGACTTTAAAAAGCTTTTCTTTTCATTTTTTTGTTTTGTTTGTTTTATCTGCTAACCAGGAACTTCAGGTAAGATTATATATATATATATCTCTATTCTACACAAGAGCTAATGTGTGTAATTATATGGTAGAAGTCACTACAGCACATCACCATTTTCTGCCCTCTGACTCCTGTCAAACTAAAACTTCCATCGTTCTCAGCTGGCCAAGGGCGGTGGGAGATGTAGTTCAGTAAAAGCAGAAGGGGCTGATTTTGAACCTGTTGCACTGTATCATTTTCCTCACTGGGTAGGAATAAATCTACTTGCAATGAAATCGCTAACCACAAATAACTGTATAGCAGTATCTCCCTCTGCACTGCCATGACTGCATGTGAATATTTGCCGCATCAGAATGGATTCGCTGTTGTTCTCCCTAACAGCTGGGAGGCTTCTCTCACTTATTCTATAACTTCACATTCCTAGTTGGGAATCCAAGGAATGTACAGCCAAATCACTGCACCAGCATGGCTTCTCTTCCAATAGGAAAGTCTGAGTAAAGAAAACTGTGAAATGTATAGCAACAGCAGTGACATATAATGACTGCGCATTAGTAACAGAAACAAAATGTGGAAAAATGCACTAATATATCAAGCAACGTTTTTGCAGTCCTCTTGCCCCCCCCCTCATAGAATTCAGAGGAAAATCTCTTTCTCAAAATAAAAAAGCAAGATCATTGAAAGGGTCATTTGCATTTGTTGAACTACTGACAGTGGTGGCCTATAATCGATTTTAATAGGAGCAGAAAGGAAAGCTAGCTAAGGAAGAGTTAATTGAATTTTTTAAAATATTACTTATTAATAATGATGTCAATACAAAATGATTTTTAGGATTGCAAGGAGCATCCAAGCATTAGTCGCAGCAATATTCCAGTACAGCATTCGTTTTTATTTCTTTTAAACCAAATATTGGCAAAAATTGCTTCTTTTTTTGTTTAACTTTTCCGAGTTCCCCTTGGAAGACAAAAAAGCATCAGGGCTCATTTAATAAACAATGGACACATTTTGTATCTGGGCAGTAATCCAAGGCAACCAATCAGATGTTTGCTTTGATTGTTCTCCCTGCAGCTGGCTGAAAAAAAAGCTAATTGCTGATTGGTTGATATGGGTAACTGCCCAGGTAAAGTTTTCCCAGTGTTTACAAAGAGCTCTATTCGGTTCAGTTTGCCACTTTGCAGGAGGTTAGGGGTAGAACGAATACAATGCAAGATTGTAAATAAAGATACAAGAGTTAAGTGTCAGGTCGTATCTAAAAGAAATATATCCCTATTACAATGTTGTAACAAAAGGGAATTAAGCTTAGTTTGAGTAATTATCATTTAGATGGAAAAACAATTGTTTGCTTAAAGGGGACCCGTCACCCAAAATAATTAGTCAAGTAAAATGAACTTTAATTACACTATAGAAATTATTCAGTCTGGGAATTCATAATTATAACAAGGAGGCAGCAGCCATTTTGTGGACACTGTTATTAAGACAAGTCTTGTATCATCTCAGAATCTTGTTTGTGCACCAGAATGGGGGACCTGATGTCCATCCCCATGTACTGGCTACACAATTAAACATTGAAGAGAACAGGGGAATGTGGGGAGAGCAGTGACATCTAGGAAGTGCTGAATGGAAAGTGAAAGTAATTGTCTGCCCCGCCTATATATTTGATTGACAGCTGAGATTTTTAAATGCGCTTACAACAGCTATGAATGCTTTAATAAAAAATAGAAATTGGATTTTATGTTTAATTAAAAAAGGGCTTTTATTATACAGATTTTTGTATCTGGGTGACAGGTCCACTTTAAATACAGTTAAATATACAGAACTGTATTTAAAGGTATTTAGGAAACATGTACTTTGACCACTAGAAAATTAAACAAACATTTTAAATTTTAATTTATCCTAAAAGGCAGTCATAAGAAAGATTTTAACAGTGGATGATTTTCACTAAGCAGATGGCACATGGACTCTATGATTACCTTGCTCTCTGGTGGAGAACAGTCAATATGCTCCTCCACACAAGCTTTTTTTTGAATGGAGGTCCATGTGTTCAGACTCCGATAACATTAGAGGTGATGATATATGGGTGGGCCTTCTTGGGTGCCACGGTTGAAATGCCGCAACTACAATAGACCAAGGTCCAAGGTGAAAGTCTGGAGAACGTATTGGTAATAGGTTGCAGTACTTTTGTTGGAATAGAATAGGTTCATGGATCTGGGACAGGTTTTGGCACTGGTATATAATTTGAGGTTTGGGTAGTAAGGTTTAGTAGAAGGTGGTGTCAATTCATCCAAGAGAAGATAGGTAGGAGGTGTTTAGATAGCCGAGTCTGTCTGAATTTCAATGAGTAATAAAGGGGTGTCTAGCTATATCTGCAATCATGTTTTTCTTATTATTATGAAGCCCAAGGATTGGATGAGGTCTCCCAAAGAACTTTAAAGTAGCCCCACACTAAAGCTGGCCACACACATTTGGCCAAAGAGATAAAAAAAATTGTGGCCATGCCATGAATGACTCACTTGTACAGTATTCCTACATACCAGTCCATCATATAACATATGGCTTCAGGCTGTATATGTGCACTTTACCCAGAATAAAGAAGAGGATTTGTTAGCATAAGAGGTTAGAAGAGAACCAAGAAGCATCTCCATTACAGATACAAAGGGAATGGAAAATTTGGATTAGAATGGAATGGTCAACAGTATCAAATTCAGAGGATACATTCAGGAGGCTGAGAATAGGATGTCTCATTTGACCATGGCAAACTGGAGATAAATTAAACTTTTTTATAAGGCTGTCTCAATAGAGCACAAGGTGAAAGCTTTCAAATGGTCCAGCTGAATTTGTGTAATGTGAAAGAAGACTAGATATCACAGAAGTCTACAAGATATTGGTAGAAGCCACACAGATGCTAGCTAGAGAAACAGGATTGATTTATTGTAGGGTTTGTTAGAAGCAGGCTCGACCATGGTCTGTTTGAATGAAGGTTCCAGAAACTAGACAAATACTAAATATGTTTTAGAACTGGAGCAAGGACTGCAGCAGAGTGTTTAAGTCATATAAATATCATGGTATCAAGGGAGCCAGTTGTAAGTACAGAGAAAAAGAGAAGCCCATAGACTTGAACGTATTATTTTTGACAAAGCCACACTCTTTAGGAGAGTGTAGAAAGGTGAGTGATTCTATAAGTCAAGGATGTTGAAGGTCACTGAGTATTGCAAGCAATCAGCGTGGATTGGATTTTTTATTTATGAGCATGCTATAGTTAGAATTGATGTGAGCCAAAGTCTGTGCATTGTAGAGCTATTGATATAGACAGCAGAGTACTCCTAACCATAAGGCATGCATGTTATTTCAGGGGGAAAGCATGGACAATTTCAACTGGGGAGTACGTAGGCGTTCACTGGACAGCCTGGATAAGTGTGACATGCAGCTCCTGGAGGAGAGCCAGCTCTCAGGAAGCACACACAGTCTGAGCAAACTCAACCACGACGACTCCGACGAATCATCAGAAGAGGATGATCTCACTACTAGCCAGATCCTGGAGCCCTCTGACTTAGTAAGTCTCTGGCCTCATGTACAGTGCCTGGGGGGGATTTGCCTCACTCTGTCTTATTGTTAAGGTTTCTTTTATCCAACCACAGAAATGTGTTCAGGCAGCTCTTTCCCTATCAAGCCTAAATCATTGGCTTCTATGGTGGGAAGTCCCATACTCTGCTGTGAATTGAAGTATTTTAAGATATGGTACTGGGGCTGCATAGTGATTGCCCAAACAGATACCTTAGGAGTCAGTTATGTGTCCCTGCAGGATTTTTTAGTTACCCACCCTCAGGGGCGATCCTGGCCCCTCCGCGCCTGAGGCAGCAGCAGTTGCTGCTGCCCCCCCCCTCCCCTGGAAATTCGCTCTTAAAGTACCAGGAGCAGCATTTTTGCTGCCCCTGGTACCCAGTGGGGCACTGCCGCCTGAGGCGACAGCCTCAACTCGCCTCATTGGCGAAGCACCCCTGCCCACCCTAGAGTAACCTCTGCTAAAATAGGGAAAGGCAAATTGGTATTTCAGACACCGTGGGGTATATTTATCAAAGAGTGAAGTTAATAGTGAAGTTCCGCCACTAGAGTGAAATTCCGCCACTCTCCATTCATTTATATGGGGTTTTTATAGGCATATTTATCAAAGGGTGAACTTTCACGTTTACCCATTGATAAATACGCCTTTCAAAATCCCATAGAAATGAATTGAGAGCTGTGGAATTTCACTCTAGTGGCGGGACTTCACTCTTTGATAAATTTACCCCACTGTGATACATTGGGGTCCTTCTGTTAGTTCAAGACTTCCACTATATCCTTGTCCAATTCTTTGTAGGGCCTGCTGGAGTGTTTGGAGTATTTCATTGTATATCTTGTATGTGTATATATGTATATATATATATATATATATATTAGGAATGCACCGGATCCAGGATTCGGCCAGGATTCGGGCTTTTTTAGCAGGATTCAGATTCGGTCGAATCCTTCTGCCCAGCCGTACCGATTCTGAATCCTAATTTGCATATGCAATTGCAAATTAGGGGCATGGAGGGAAATTGCGTGACTTTTTATCACAAAACAAGGAAGTAAAAAATGTTTTCCTCTTGCCACCCCTAATTTGCATATGCAAATTAGGGTTTGGTTCGGTATTCGGACTAATCTTTTGCAAAGGATTCGGAGGCTCAGCCGAATGCAGAAAAGTGGATTCGGTGCATCCCTAATATATATATATTGTGCTGAATGCTGTATATTCCACAAATTGCTGAATTCAACAATAAAGTTGACCTATTCAGCTTTGTTCTAAGATAAACTTGTTAAAAGGTCACTAATTCACAAACTATCAAATTTCCTAGAGGCCTTACAAATTACCAATATGCAAATATATCTATGACATAAAATATAGTTTTGTGCACAGTCATGGGTAGAGTTTGACCTAAGCCATTTAACCCATAGCAACCAATCAGATATTTGCATTTCTTTTATTCCAGTATGGCCTTTGACAAGTAAACATCTAAATGTTATGTTGCGGGTTCCAGTACTAGGGCAGACATTGCCTGTATTTGTGCTTCAACCTGTTGGTATGATCCAGCTGGTGGAGTCCAATTTCCTTTCCATGGCACTTCCATGAAACTTACAGCTATAACATGCATATGGGAGTTGAAACTGGCTTTCCCCAGATGGTTCCATTATTAATATGCTAGTTTAAAGGGATCCTGTCATCGGAAAACAGTTAATAGTGCTACTCCAGCAGAATTCTGCACTGAAATCCATTTCTCAAAAGAGCAAACAGATTTTTTTATATTCAATTTTGAAATCTGACATGGGGCTAGACATTTTGTCAATTTCCCAGCTGCCCCATGTCATGTGACTTGTGCCTGCACTTTAGGAGAGAAATGCTTTCTGGCAGGCTGCTGTTTTTCCTTCTCAATGTAACTGAATGTGTCTCAGTGGGACATGGGTTTTTACTATTGAGTGTTGTTCTTAGATCTACCAGGCAGCTGTTATCATGTGTTAGGGAGCTGTTATCTGGTTACCTTCCCATTGTTCTTTTGTTTGGCTGCTGGGGGGGGCAAAGGGAGGGGGTTGATATCACTCCAACTTGCAGTACAGCAGTAAAGAGTGATTGAAGTTTATCAGAGCACAAGTCACATGACTTGGGGCAGCTGGGAAATTGACAAAATGTCTAGCCCCATGTCAGATTTCAAAATTGAATTTCAAAAAGTCTGTTTGCTCTTTTGAGAAATGGATTTCAGTGCAGAATTCTGCTGAGGCAGCACTATTAACTGATTTTTTTGGAAAAAAAAAAAGGTTTTTCCTATGACAGTATCCCTTTAATGTTCTTGGATTATTTGGCTCACCTGCAATTTGATATGTCTTTTATTTTTCTAGATTATAAGCCTCTCTCCTTCTGAAGAGACAAATCACATGGAGTCTCCCTCCACATCATGTGACACAACTTCTGCTGACCCCCATTCTCTTAACACAAGAACCTCTAGTTTTGATGCCTCTTTGCCTGAAATAACTAATCCACTCTTATCTGAAGATTCTAAGGTGAAGGAGTTTTGCTGGAACTCTAAATAAGGCTTTGCTGATAGGAATGCCACCTCAAACTGATCATTCTATAATCACCAGTGAATGAAATGTGCTTATAACTAACACATAAAACTCCTTTGTGGTTTCCGGGTCAAGACAAATGAAAATGTGTCCCCTGGTGCAGCCAAGGGGTTATCATAAACTTCACTAACGTGGCCTCGCTTAAATCAGTGGCTGACTTATTAAGGTGTGGCTGGGTGTTATGATTTGCCCAATCTGTTTCACATGTCTTCTAATTATTTAGAGCCATGGTTTCCTCTCTACATAATTAGAGCACAGGACCAGGCAGAGAAAGGGGATCCAGTTTATTTATCAGTGCTGTCGCTGGGTTATGAGTATGACAAGGTCAATGTTACGCACTTATCTGCAAGGTGATCAAATAAGATGAATACACTGGATATATAACTTCACAATCACATAAATATTCACAAATGAAGCCATTTGTGTCTACTGGAGCAAGACTAGCATTACTGTATATATTCATATCTCAGGATTTGGGTTAAAATGTTTGATATCCAGTTCTTCAGTGGCAATTCTGCCGCCATATGTAATGTAGCAGACTGGAGACCAGTGTAGGATTCCAGGATTCATTTAAGTACACAGACAATTTTAATATTTTAAGTAAATTAATTTATTTCGGAAAATACTGAGATGACCCCCACTGGCTGGGAATGATCAGGTGACTGCTCCATACCTGCTTCAGCTACTCTTTAGTCCCTATGACCAGGTATTTGCTAGGATGATAACGGGATTAAAGGGTTGTCAGTACAGGACAATAAACATGTGAAATATGGTTGCATGCTTTTTTGCTGTCTAATTTTCTTTTTCTGTCTAACATTTTTTGTGGCACTGAATGTGTAAAAGGAGAAAGCATAAGTTAATTTCTTAATGCTGATTTATTTGCATGGCAGCCTACCAATCCCCCAAGAGAAGGGTACTGGGCACTGAATGCTTTTTTATGAGGTTGGCTGCATGTCCTCTATGTGATTTTTTTCGATGTGGGAGTCTATTGTGCCTCTTGCACATTTGATTCAATTCATGCCATTTTGGCATACCCTCAGAATGTTACGTTCTGACCACGGTATTTTGCTAGATTTGCACAAAACTGCTCTATTCTGCTGTTTGAAGGGAATGGTGCATTGAAGACTCGGTGCTTTCATTATCAAAGGTTGGTGAAAGTTAATCAATATTTTCTTTTCCCGTCAGAGAGCCCTTCCCGCAAACTGCGGCTTGTGCATGAGTTCATTGCATGAGTAGATGTACTGTAAATATAAAGACAAAGGAACCTTTTCATGGGTTGATGGAATATATGCCGTGCTGTGTTCAGCGCAGTATTCAGGATCTTTTATTTAAAGTAGAAGGAAAGCTACTGAAGCAGTTTATTGACAATAGATTAGCCGCAATAGTGCAAACTATAACACTATATTTATTCTGCAGAATGCTTTACCATACCTGAGTAAACAGCACTAGAAGCTCTTTCTGTTTGTTTAGGATAGCAGCTGACATATTAGCTTGATGTGACATCACTTCCTGCCTGAGTCTATCCCTGCTCACTCATAGCTCTGGGCTCAGATTACAGCAGGGAGGGGGGAAAAGGAAAGGTAGAGAGGAGCAAACTGAGCATGCTCATGCCTTGCACCGGAGGTTTAAGCTGAAAACAGGAAGTCTGATACAGAAGCCCATGAGTACACAAAAGAAGGAAAGAAATGCTGTGTTGCTTTTGACAGAGGACTCAGAGCAACATTACTTTGAGGTTTTACTGGTGTATTTATATAGACCTTTCTGATAAAGCTTATTTAATTTTAGCCTTTCTTTCTCCTTTGAGGAAGATTTTACTAGGATTAAATGTTTTTAAATAAGTTGATATGGCCTTCAACATATACGTTGGTCACTGCAGACCAGTGACCAGATCAGGATCCCTATAAAGAATTGTCAGAAAATAGCAGAGCCGATAGCATACTAAAAGTTAACTTAAAGGTAAACCACCCCATAAAAACGAACTAAAGTCTAAAATAGAATAATGCTAGAAATGCTGTATTTTGTGTACTAAACATAAACATAAACTTACTGCACCAGAAGCCTAATTAAACAAATGATTTATGTTTTCAAAGTTGGCAGCAGGGGGCTGTCATCTTGTAACTTTGTTAAACATCTTTGCAAGACCAAGACTACGCACATGCTCAGTGTGGTCTGGGCTTCAGCTGGGAGGTTAAATTTAGGATTTAGCATATTATCAAAACACGGTCGCCGGCTGCTCTACAGGGAAACAAACAAAGCTGCTCGAGTTCTGGGAAGTAAGGTGAGGGAGCTCCCCACTGCCATTTGAAAGTATGTTGAATTCCCTGCAGAGCAGTTAGGGACCGTCTGAAGTTTCCTATCTGCAGCTGTCAGAGCAAATAAAACGAGAATTTCTTTGTATACAGTCAGGTTTCTTTTAAAAATGGTACACATTTTTTAATTAAAGTATATTGGAGATAG
The DNA here is from genome assembly GCF_017654675.1 of Xenopus laevis. NCBI lineage: Eukaryota > Metazoa > Chordata > Amphibia > Anura > Pipidae > Xenopus > Xenopus laevis. The sequence continues at coordinate 145,237,794 of NC_054374.1, read as the reverse complement.
ATTTCTTTTTCATTAAAGAAAGTAAAAATTGGATTTTATTTTTTTGACTTTACATCCCCTTTAAAGAATTTACAAATCATTAAAATTTTCCATTGAGTAATGGAAGAGCCGGTAACTTGAACACCACAGTGCCCTCCAGGAAAACTATGGCAGTCAAAAGGAATGTCAGAGTCAACAATTGACAGGAAATACTAAAGGGCAACTCGACTGCAATTTAATATAATAATAAACCAGTGGTATTCTCAAGTTCAGGCTGCTACCATGCAAGAAAAGTAAACTAATCTAAGTACATGCAAGTTTATGTGTCCTCTCTAATGTAATAAATATATGAATTTTCCTGATAAATCTGCCCCATAGTGTAACAGACATTTAAATGGAACAACTTTATAGTAAATGCACAGAAGGTTGATCACAAGGTTGAACTTTATATGTGTGTGTCTCACATGTATATGTTTGCTGTGTCAGAACATTGATTATTTTTAGCAGTCGGACCAGAGTCAGCAAGGTGTATCACCCCGGGGGAGAGCGGACGTCTCACATAACATGAATGTTTCTTGTGCTTCTATTTTAGCCGGATGCTGCTCTTGATGAGGACGATGCAACTGTACAAGAAGATGACCTCTCTGGCTCAATGAGTGAAATTCCTGCAGTGTTTGAATGTCATGAGAGCTTTAGCCTTGGGATGACTGAAGAGGAAAAACGGGACAGGCTGCTGGAGCCGTACTCTCTAACTAAGTATGCTGTGCTCTTACACTTTCCTCTTTCTTACACCAAGTCTGTTTCTTTTACAGGAACAGGGTATATAAAAGAGGCGTGCTCATTAGACCATGGAATGACTTATCCTCTTCTACCTTTATTCTTGTAGATTTGAATGAGATAATATTGTAATCATTTTGACACTTTAAATGAAAATGGCCAAGCTAAGCAAGTTCTGTGAAGCAGCAGAAGATGGGGACATACTAGGGGCATCTTTAGTGGGGGACAAATCTTCTCTGGTGGTGGCATTGGGCAGGTACAGAGGTCCAACACACAAGGTGTAGCTTTGCTCCTTTTATCTCCTTTAGTTGCTTTTTAGAGAATGATGTTGCATGTCAGAAGGTTAGAAATTTATATAACTACATCTGTGTATCATGAAGCAAACAGAAGAACATCCATAAATATAACGAAGAGCAACTGAAAATTGTGCTACATTTTTTTCATTTGTTTGACATGACGAAACCATCACTTTATGAAAATAGATTGAATCTGAGTAGCTATCTGAGTTTCCTGCCAATGTGTTCCATCCATATTATTGAGAGGACACTAACCCCCTTATGTAATAAACGGCACTGATTTTGCCCAGTAGCAGTAACCCATAGCAACCAATTAGATGTTTGCTTTTAAACAGATGACCAGTAAATCCTACCTGATTGGTTGATATGGGTTACTGCTTCTGGGCAAACTTAAGGGGTTATTTATACAAAGAATTTATCTTAATATTTTCTGAAAAAAACTCAGACTAAATCTGCAAGAGTTTTTTGGGCTTATTTATTAATACACTTTCCTGAAAATTTAGTTTGTGGGAAAAAATCGTGAAAAATATGAATTTCTCGATTCTTTCCGATTTTGAAATTTTTTTCAGATTTTTCACTGGAAAACTTAGAATTTTGCCCGAAAACTCTGAAAACTTCAGGGTATTGCCAAAAACCCAGCGCACATCAAAAAATCATTGGGACTTCTCCCATTGACTTATATGCAACCATTCGACAGGTCTGAGATGCCTGATTTTCAGATTCAGACTTTTTCAACCTCGGGGTTTAATAAATTCAGAAAAAAAACGTGATTTTTTTAAAGTCTGATTTTATAAAAAAAAATCACAAATTTTTCGTGATTGTTGCATTCGGAGTTTAGTAAATAACCCCCTTAGTGTCCTGTATTGCACAAACCTTGTAAACTTTATATTTGTTGAAATGTATCTAATGAGCATATGAAGATATTAAGTTATGATAATAGGCTTTCCATAGCATCCATAAATGTATCAAAAATCAGTGTTCTACTACAATCCCAGTGTCATATTGTTGGTTCCCATAATGCTTTTCATCTCTTTCCAAAACACCCTTTAGACTAATAACATTCTTCCTAAGCATGGGAGCAATATTAAGAGTCAAAGGGTGGTGGTGTGACTCTACTGGGACCTAAAGCTTGAAGGCACATACCATACAGCTGTGTGTCCCACTTGGATCAAAGTGATACTGCCATGTGTATAATTTACAATTAATAATAATTTGTTTGTCATCCCCATGAACCAATTTCCAGGGACACACCTTATTTTTAGGACAAACTCCTGGACGTCTAGGACCTTATTACATTGTAAGACAGGTACTTTCCCTTATGAAAGTTCACTTAGTGAGTCAAGCCAGGAATATGAGGTGGCTGTACCGCCAAAAAGAGGCCATTTTGAAAAAAGGTGTAATCCCAGAAAATTTGTTTCTGAGAATAACATACAGATTTTTTTGCAGTATCACTGTAAAAACCAATTCAAAAAAAGTCTCATAAGTTTGACCAATATTTGTATTTATTTATTTTTTTTATTAAGTTTTGGTGAGAGTGACCGGATAACCCCACCACCTCCTTCTCCTTTCTTCTCTGCCATTCTGGCTGCATTCCAACCAACTTCATGTGATGATGCTGAGGAAGCCTGGCGCAGTCACATCAACCAACTCATGTCTGACTCTGATGGATCCTGTGCAGTTTACACCTTCCATGTGTTTTCCTCCTTGTTTAAGGTTTGTTGTAGCATTAAATGTTGGCAGGTGATATCAGTCTGTACTCACCAGTTTAGAAGAATGCATCCGTCCGTCACCTTAAGAAATAATTCCATATTCTTTTCTATTTCATTTTTTGATGTTATTGGTCCTTTAAAGGGGACCCATCATCTTACGAAATAATCCCATATTCTTTTTCTGTCATGTTAGTTGAGCAAAATGAACTTTTTGTACACTATATTTATTATTTAACTTGTGTTTCCTTTAGTCTTGGAATCACAGCAAGCAGACATGTGTCCGAAATGTCCTTTGTTTATCTAGAACAGTGATCCCCAACCAGTAGCTCGTGAGCAACATGTTGCTCTCCAACCCCTTTGATGTTGCTCCCATTGGCCTCAAAGCAGGAGCTTATTTTTGAATTCCAGGCTTGGAGGCAAGTTTTGGTTGTATAAAAACCAGTGTACTGCCAAACAGAGCCTCAATGTAGGTTGACAATCCACATAAGGGCTGCCAAATGGCCAATCACAGCACTTATTTGTCACCCCAAGAACATTTTTCATGCTAGTGTTGCTCCCCAACTCCTTTTACTTATGAATGTTGCTCACGGGTTCAAAAGGTTGGGGATCCCTGATCTAGAAGAAACCCAAACAAGCTTCCCTTAGTCAAAAGGAACATATATTCCTTCCTAACTCCAAAAATCAACTTCTAAAATTTGTTACAGAAACGCTCATTCTCAAGGGTTTTCATGTGAGAAAGGGAAAATATGTTTTCTGTAAGAACTGGTTAATAAGCAGTGTAGTGAAATCAGAGTAAGAAAAAATAATTTCATGCAACCCCCGATATACAAGAGCGACCAATGGGGTAGTGGCTGTGTCTGTTTACTAAGCAACAATAGAGATAAATCTTAATGTGAGAATTTTATGTGAAGCAAATTTTATTCTCGTGAGATCACCATAAACATTTCCTGCCATTGTCTTGTTGGCCCTTAGCTATTTGGGACGTTTTGATGTTGTGCCAAAATATTTTTGCTTTGGTTTCACCGTGCACTGGAAGAAAAGGGAAGCTAATTAGAAGTCCTACTAGAAGTAGAATACAAGAATATTAAATATGTGCGTTACAATGAAACCACTTTGCTTTAACCCTAGTAACCTATAGCCACCAATCAGATGTTTTCTTTCAAACAGTAGATTAGTAAATGTCATCTGATAATATGGGTTACTGGATCTGGGACAAAATTTGTACCTGCTATTACAGCTCACAAGAGAAGCCAACATTCAGGGCCCAAACCCAGAACTGTCATATGCACAATGGGATGAATGCAACAGAAGCTAGTATTCAGTGAAAGGCTTTCTATCTTAAAGGGATACTGTCATGGGAAAAAAATTGAACCAGTTAATAGTGCTGCTCCAGCAGAATTCTGCACTGAAATCCATTTCTCAAAAGAGCAAACAGATTTTTTTATATTCAATTTTTAAATCTGACATGGGGCTAGACATATTGTCAATTTCCCAGCTGCCCCAAGTCATGTGACTTGTGCTCTGATAAACTTCAATCATTCTTTACTGCTGTACTGCAAGTTGGAGTGATATCACCCCCTCCCTTTTCCCCCCAGCAGCCAAACAAAAGAACAATGGGAAGGTAACCAGATAACAGCTCCCTAACACAAGATAACAGCTGCCTGTTAGATCTAAGAACAACACTCAATAGTAAAAACCCATGTCCCACTGAGACACATTCAGTTACATTGAGAAGGAAAAACAGCAGCCTGCCAGAAAGCATGTCTCTCCTAAAGTGCAGGCACAACTCACATGAACAGGGGCAGCTGGGAAATTGACAAAATGTCTAGCCCCATGTCAGATTTCAAAATTGAATATAAAAAAAATCTGTTTGCTCTTTTGAGAAATGGATTTCAGTGCAGAATTCTGCTGGAGTAGTTAACTGATGTGTTTTGAAAAAAACATGTTTCCGATGACAGGATCTCTTTAAGGCTTGCAGGTGCTTGAGGCTGTTAAGGGTTTTTTTATTATCCCAACCTAGTCCGTAGACTGCTCCATATGTTTCCGCCTACTAAAACAAGGGATGCACCAAATCCAGGATTCGGTTCGGGATTCAGCCAGGATTCGGCCTTCTTCAGCAGGATTTGGACGATTCCTTGTGTCTGACTGAACCGAATCCAAACCCTTTTTTGCATATGCAAATTAGGTATAGGGAGGGAAAACAAGAAAGCATTTTTTCCACTTTTTCCTTTCCAATCCCTAATTTGCATATGCAAATTAGGATTCAGATCCGGTTTGGCAGAATCTTTCAGTAAGGATTCAGGGATTCGGGAAAGAATCCCAAATATGTTCAGGAAAATAGAAAGGTGGCACTCAGGTTAAAAAGAAAAGGTTGTTTATTGCAACAGGTCACAGACCAACATCACCTGACGCGTTTTGGGAGCAACTCCCTTAATCATAGGCTATGATTGCGAGTGCCGCCTTTCTATTTTCCTGAGCATATCTTACTATAGTGGGAACGCTGGTAGCACTAAATTGGAGCTGCACTAAAGAGAACACGCGGGGGTAAGTTTGGAGCGCCCTAAATATTTTTTCTAGAATCCCAAAGAGTGGATTTGTTTCATCCCTAGCTAAAACCAAGGCTTATATGATGATATGGCCTCCATATAGGAAAGGTTAGTCCTATTGATATTTTGGAGTCAGGAAGGAACTATTTCCTCCTCTGCACCAAATTGGAGAGACTTCAGATGTTTGGGGGTTATTTTGCATTCCTCTAGATCAGCAAGCAGTTAGGCAGTTTATATATATACATATATATATATATATATATATATATATATATATATATATATATATATATATATATATATATATATATATATATATATATATATATATATATATATATATATATATATATATATATATATATATATATATATATATATATATGATGTGTCAGGGACTTGCACTTATCGTTCTTTATCATGAATTAACGTAAGATAGTGGAACTTGTGTATTTACATATTGTTTACATTGCAGAGTATCCAGAAAAGATTTTGTTTCCTGACCTGCGATGCAGCTGGTTACCTTGGAGACAATCTGCGTGGGATTGGGTCGAAGTTTGTGAGCACCTCGCAGATGTTAACCCTATGCTCGGAGTGCCCCACTCTTTTTGTGGATGCTGAAACAGTAAGTGAATACTCAAGTTAGTCGTGTAGGGCATCCTGTCTGCACTACTAGACCTCTTCCAGATGTTGTTCTGCTGCAGTTGTGGGTGCTGGGATGTATTTAACATCATCAGAAGGTACACTGGTTGTCCATTCCTAAACTAAACAGTATTGCATGCCTCTTTAACAAGTTGTACTGTATTTTCATTGTAAATCCACACTTTTATAGCCTTGCCATTGTTGCATGCATAAAGGTATGTTTTGTCTATTAGCTATGGCTCTATATATACGTTATTCCAACTTTTATTCATAAATAAGTAGCATTTTTACTTTCACTTTATAGGGCATTTGGACCCAAGTCTTGAATATACATTATTTAAAGCTACCAGCCTATTGGGTTTATTTGATTTTCTAGTAGACTTAAAGTATGGAAATCCGAATTACGACAATATCCCTTATCTGGAAAGCCCCCTGGTCCAGAGCATTCTGCATAACAGGTCCCATGTAGTACAATATACGGAAATGCTTGCTAATAATATTCATGGTTCATGAGAACAAAGGCAAGGAATGAAAAAGTATGGATATTTACTAGTGACAAACTATTTTCTAAAGGCAGAAATCTGTTATCAGTAGCATTTGAAAACATAGTTACATAGTTACATAGTTACATCGGGTTGAAAAAAGACAAAGTCCATCAAGTCCAACCCCTCCAAATGAAAACCCAGCATCCATACATATATATATATATATATATATCTCTTTATGGCCTTTATGAACATTGTCATTATGTACACAGAAATCTTTAATATTTTTTTTAATTGCAGGACCTCCTGCCTTTTTGTCAAAGTTTATCTGTATGATTTCAATCCTGTCATTTTATGTTGGAATTATTTGATCTTTGCCCCATAAATACAAAAATATATATATATATATATATATATATATATATATAGAGAGAGAGAGAGAGAGAGAGAGAGAGAGAGAGAGAGAGAGAGTAAATAAAGTACCCCCTCTTGTAAAGTATAAGGATATAATAAGTTACCGAGGAGTTTCATGACCATATAAAAGTACGAGGCCGTTTATGTGACATAAATTACATCAGAACTCACTGTTTATAAGGATATCATTTACAAGATATGCATGGCTTTTGTGTAATATATATATATATATATATATATATATATATATATATATATATATATATATAAATACAAGAGGTCCTCTGCACTCAACCCATTATCAATATATTTAAGACAGAGACATTTTGTGCATACTGCTACTGAAAAATGCCTTACCCTTTAAACAAAACAGGGATTGTTTGTCCATATATTGCAATATATTTAAGCTGGCCAACTACGTCAAAGTCATCCCATATCTGGCCAGTCCTATGCTCAATTTTCATCTGATTCATTAAGAATTCTGTTGCTTCATTATACATTTTACAAAGGGACTAAGTTTTACCTGCAACTTACTAGCTGCTTTCAAAGTAAACCTCCATACTTGGCTGCCCTTTTATTAGACACCAGTGGGATCACCTGACTATAGTTGGAGGGGGTGGGAGCTACAACATGGAGCTGGTCACTGCTCCTGTATAACTATAACAAACAAGGGAAAGTTGTGCTCACCACTGATTCGTGTGTGTGATTTTGCACCTGTTTCTATTTCGTCTCATGCAAATAAACAGTTGGTCTGTGTGTCAGTAATAATGACTGTACTTTGTTCCTCAGCTAATGTCCTGCGGCCTGCTGGAAAAGTTAAAGTTCAGCGTATTGGAACTGCAGGAATATTTGGACACCTACAATAACAAAAAGGAAGCCACTGTCTATGTGAGTAGTAACATCAGATATGCTGCTTAATAAAGACTTGCCTCTTACCTTACCTGTTAGGAAAACCAAGGCAAATTTGGCCATGACTTTGACCCACACTGATTCACACCAAACTAAAACACTTTTACCCTTAAATCCACTTACTTTCTAGCAAGCACCATAACTTTTTGGCTTGAAAATGTGTAACAGTGAATAGATGCACTATAAGACCAAAAGTATCCAGACACCTGTCTCATTTCCAAACCAAGAGTTATAATATAATGGTTGGGCCTCCCTTTGCTGCAGTAAAAGCCTCTATTCTTCTGGGAAGGTTTGTGCTAGATGTTGCTGGGCAGGGCCGCCATCAGAAATCGCAGGGCCCCATACGAAAAAATGTCCTGGGCCCCCTGGGCTGCACCCACCACACACTAAAAAAAAAAAAACATTGGTGGCTATGGTTCCCACATGTTAATAAAAAAATATTGGTGGTCAGGGCCCCCCCCACATTATCAGAAAATTGGTGGCCAGGGCCCCCCTTAAACATCCATGTAAAACTTGCCCCCCCCCCAGAAGTTTAAAAAAAATTTGGTGCCCAGGGCCCCACCACACAACAGGGACCACAAATGGTTACCTTTAGGGGGGGCCCTGCCATGTTACACTTACTTCATTAGTGTGGCCCACCTGCTGTCAGTGAGCTGCCAACCACAGAAGGGAGGAGGGGAGCACAGGTGGCTGCATCTTCTTCCAGTGACAGCATTTTCTTCCCTTATTGGTCACAGAATTTCAAGTCCTGGTAAAGCTGCATGGTGATTGGATGAGCTGGAGGAGAAGTTCAAACCTCAGCTATCCAATCCCTGAGCAGCTCAACCGGGACTTAAACTCAGTGACCAATAAGGGGAAGTAATGGACAGAAGATACCTCCCGCCCTGCCTTCCCGAAGTCAGCAGCTCTCAGAAAGCAGGAGGGCCCGGCTAATCAAGAAAGTGCGGCGTGGCCAGGCCCCCCTTACCCTCGGGCCCCCTACAACTCTCCCCCCTGTCCCCCTCTGATGGCTGCCCTGTTGCTGAGATTCACCTCCATTCAGCCAGGAACATTAGTGAGATTGGGCACATATTATGGGGATAATGCCTGACTCAGAACCAATGTTCTATTCCACAGGTGTTCATTTGGGTTGAAATCAGGGCTTTGTGAAGGGCAATTTGGTTTGCCTCAGAACACTCATAGAAACTTTAAGCTACTATAATAGTAACGACAGTGGGCTCCTGCCATTAGCTGAGTTAAGAAACTCACACAGTATGTTAGGTATGCACACATAAAAAAATGAGAAGGGCCCAAGCTTTTTGGCATAATGGCCTTGGTCAACGGGATTCTAGAAACTCACGTCAGACGGCAGCAAGCCTGCAAGTTAAATGAGAATTTCTGCTCTTCTAGTGCTCTCTGTAGTAGTGATGTAGCCCTACTTTGATGCTTAGAAAGGTAAGCGCCAGGTGTGAGGGAGGGGGGGCACTCAGGAATTCAGCAGTAAATGTTTTGAGTACATTCCATTTTAGATGAGTAGTTTTGGCAATACAGTGTTTGCAAACATAATTCACCAGTATCAAATTCTAGATATGGTTTTCATTTTAATTAAAGAGAATAATATATAAATGCTTGATTTCACTGTACAAGTCATAACCAGTACATTTATATCTATCCTTTCCTTTTTATTACAAGTGGCTAAAAAACTGTAAGTCAACGTTTGCGGGGGGCTCAAAAGATGGGGTCATCACCTGTCAGCCTGGAGACTCGGAGGAAAAAGTAAGAAAAGCTACTATATGGTTTAATCTAAAAATGAGATCCAGTTTAAAATACCATTTACATTTGCCAAAACCAACTGAAAAAAAAATGTTACATTTTGTCACATAGAAACTATACCCACAATTAGCCTTTCCCATGTCTGTTGCAAAAGAACTGTTATGGCCCCGCCCAGTGTAGATCAGTTGTGAGGATCAATCTTAAGGCTTAATGGCACATGAGAATATTGGTGTCTCTCGTGGGACCATGGCTACGCCCACCATTGCCCATAAACCTTTAAATTAAGTGAATTTAAAACTAATGAGGGTGCTATTCTAAACACTTTTGTAATATACTTTCAATATTTCTTTTGTTTTTATTCCAAGATATTAAGGGATACATATGCTGTTAATATAAATTAATTTTCTTACAACTCCGCCACCTGCTGGTCAGTTTCCCACCAGTCTGACTACCAAGTAGTCAAGGAAGTTGTCAGGAGAAAAAAAGAGGCTGCTCTGATGTTCTTCTGCTTAGGAAAGATTTGAGAAAGGTTTTTAGTTTTTTTCCTAAGCAGAAGAACATCAGAGCAGTCTCTTTCTTTCTTCGGACA